>NC_090439.1:405650635-405967962 GCF_031143425.1 Pleurodeles waltl
TTTCTTAGTTTATTTTAAGAACCACAGGTCCAAATTCTACATGTAATATCTCATTCGAAAGGTATTGCGGGTAAGTACTTTAGGAACTTCAAATCATCAAAATTGCATGTATACTTTTCAAGTTATTGACAAATAGCTGTTTTAAAAGTGGACACAGTGCAATTTTCACAGTTCCTGGGGGAGGTAAGTTTTTTGTTAGTTTTACCAGGTAAGTAGGACACTTACAGGGTTCAGTTCTTGGTCCAAGGTAGCCCACCGTTGGGGGTTCAGAGCAGCCCCAAAGTCACCACACCAGCAGCTCAGGGCCGGTCAGGTGCAGAGTTCAAAGTGGTGCCCAAACCGCATAGGCTAGAATGGAGAGAAGGGGGTGCCCCGGTTCCGGTCTGCTTGCAGGTAAGTACCCGCGTCTTCGGAGGGCAGACCAGAGGGGTTTTGTAGGGCACTGGGGGGGACACAAACCCACACAGAAATTTCACCCTCAGCAGCGCGGGGGCGGCCGGGTGCAGTGTAGAAACAGGCGTCGGGTTCGCAATGTTAGTCTATGAGAGATCTCGGGATCTCTTCAGCGCTGCAGGCAGGCAAGGGGGGGGTTCCTCGGGGAAACCTCCACTTGGGCAAGGGAGAGGGACTCCTGGGGGTCACTTCTCTAGTGAAAGTCCGGTCCTTCAGGTCCTGGGGGCTGCGGGTGCAGGGTCTCTCCCAGGCGTCGGGATTTTGGATTCAAAGAGTCGCGGTCAGGGGAAGCCTCGGGATTCCCTCTGCAGGCGGCGCTGTGGGGGCTCAGGGGGGACAGGTTTTGGTACTCACAGTATCAGAGTAGTCCTGGGGTCCCTCCTGAGGTGTTGGGTCTCCACCAGCCGAGTCGGGGTCGCCGGGTGCAGTGTTGCAAGTCTCACGCTTCTTGCGGGGAGCTTGCAGGGTTCTTTCAAGGCTGCTGGAAACAAAGTTGCAGCCTTTCTTGGAGCAGGTCCGCTGTCCTCGGGAGTTTCTTGTCTTTTCGAAGCAGGGGCAGTCCTCAGAGGATGTCGAGGTCGCTGGTCCCTTTGGAAGGCGTCGCTGGAGCAGGATCTTTGGAAGGCAGGAGACAGGCCGGTGAGTTTCTGGAGCCAAGGCAGTAGTCGTCTTCTGGTCTTCCTCTGCAGGGGTTTTTCAGCTAGGCAGTCCTTCTTCTTGTAGTTGCAGGAATCTAATTTTTTAGGGTTCAGGGTAGCCCTTAAATACTAAATTCAAGGGCGTGTTTAGGTCTGGGGGGTTAGTAGCCAATGGCTACTAGCCCTGAGGGTGGGTACACCCTCTTTGTGCCTCCTCCCAAGGGGAGGGGGTCACAATCCTAACCCTATTGGGGGAATCCTCCATCTGCAAGATGGAGGATCTCTAAAAGTTAGAGTCACTTCAGCTCGGGACACCTTAGGGGCTGTCCTGACTGGCCAGTGACTCCTCCTTGTTTTTCTCATTATCTTCTCCGGCCTTGCCGCCAAAAGTGGGGCCTGGCCGGAGGGGGCAGGCAACTCCACTAGCTGGAGTGTCCTGCTGGGTTGGCACAAAGGAGGTGAGCCTTTGAGGCTCACCGCCAGGTGTGACAATTCCTGCCTGGGGGAGGTGTTAGCATCTCCACCCAGTGCAGGCTTTGTTACTGGCCTCAGAGTGACAAAGGCACTCTCCCCATGGGGCCAGCAACATGTCTCGGTTTGTGGCAGGCTGCTAAAACTAGTCAGCCTACACAGATAGTCGGTTAAGTTTCAGGGGGCACCTCTAAGGTGCCCTCTGGGGTGTATTTTACAATAAAATGTACACTGGCATCAGTGTGCATTTATTGTGCTGAGAAGTTTGATACCAAACTTCCCAGTTTTCAGTGTAGCCATTATGGTGCTGTGGAGTTCGTGTTTGACAAACTCCCAGACCATATACTCTTATGGCTACCCTGCACTTACAATGTCTAAGGTTTTGTTTAGACACTGTAGGGGTACCATGCTCATGCACTGGTACCCTCACCTATGGTATAGTGCACCCTGCCTTAGGGCTGTAAGGCCTGCTAGAGGGGTGTCTTACCTATACTGCATAGGCAGTGAGAGGCTGGCATGGCACCCTGAGGGGAGTGCCATGTCGACTTACTCGTTTTGTCCTCACTAGCACACACAAGCTGGCAAGCAGTGTGTCTGTGCTGGGTGAGAGGTCTCCAGGGTGGCATAAGACATGCTGCAGCCCTTAGAGACCTTCCTTGGCATCAGGGCCCTTGGTACTAGGAGTACCAGTTACAAGGGACTTATCTGGATGCCAGGGTCTGCCAATTGTGGATACAAAAGTACAGGTTAGGGAAAGAACACTGGTGCTGGGGCCTGGTTAGCAGGCCTCAGCACACTTTCAATTGTAAACATAGCATCAGCAAAGGCAAAAAGTCAGGGGGCAACCATGCCAAGGAGGCATTTCCTTACACAACCCCCCCCCAAACGAAAGAGGATGAGACTAACCTTTCCCAAAAGAGTCTTCATTTTCTAAGTGGAAGAACCTGGAAAGGACATCTGCATTGGCATGGGCAGTCCCAGGTCTGTGTTCCACTATAAAGTCCATTCCCTGTAGGGAGATGGACCACCTCAACAGTTTAGGATTTTCACCTTTCATTTGCATCAGCCATTTGAGAGGTCTGTCGTCAGTTTGAACTAGGAAGTGAGTCCCAAAGAGGTATGGTCTCAGCTTCTTCAGGGACCAAACCACAGCAAAGGCCTCCCTCTCAATGGCACTCCAACGCTGCTCCCTGGGGAGTAACCTCCTGCTAATGAAAGCAACAGGCTGGTCAAGGCCATCATCATTTGTTTGGGACAAAACTGCCCCTATCCCATGTTCAGAGGCATCAGTCTGCACAATGAACTGCTTAGAATAATCTGGAGCTTTGAGAACTGGTGCTGAGCACATTGCTTGTTTCAGGGTGTCAAAGGCCTGTTGGCATTCCACAGTCCAGTTCACTTTCTTGGGCATTTTTTTGGAGGTGAGTTCAGTGAGGGCTGTCACAATGGATCCATATCCCTTCACAAACCTCCTGTAATACCCAGTCAAGCCAAGGAATGCCCTGACTTGAGTCTGGGTTTTTGGAGCTACCCAGTCCAGAATAGTCTGGATCTTGGGTTGGAGTGGCTGAACTTGGCCTCCACCTACAAGGTGTCCCAAGTAAACCACAGTTCCCTGCCCTATCTGGCATTTGGATGCCTTGATAGAGAGGCCTGCAGATTGCAGAGCCTTCAAAACCTTCTTCAGGTGGACCAGGTGATCCTGCCAGGTGGAGCTAAAGACAGCAATATCATCAAGATAAGCTGTGCTAAAGGACTCCAAGCCAGCAAGGACTTGATTCACCAACCTTTGGAAGGTGGCAGGGGCATTCTTTAAACCAAAGGGCATAACAGTAAACTGATAATGCCCATCAGGTGTGGAGAATGCTGTTTTCTCTTTTGCTCCAGGTGCCATTTTTATTTGCCAGTACCCTGCTGTCAAGTCAAAGGTACTTAAGAATTTGGCAGCACCTAATTTATCTATGAGCTCATCAGCTCTTGGAATTGGATGAGCATCTGTCTTGGTGACAGAATTGAGCCCTCTGTAGTCCACACAAAACCTCATCTCTTTCTTTCCATCTTTGGTGTGAGGTTTGGGGACTAAGACCACTGGGCTAGCCCAGGGGCTGTCAGAGCGCTCAATTACTCCCAATTCCAGCATCTTGTGGACTTCCACCTTGATGCTTTCCTTAACATGGTCAGATTGTCTAAAGATTTTGTTCTTGACAGGCATGCTGTCTCCTGTGTCCACATCATGGGTACACAGGTGTGTCTGACCAGGGGTTAAGGAGAAGAGTTCAGGAAACTGTTGTAGGACTCTCCTACAATCAGCTTGCTGTTGGCCAGAGAGGGTGTCTGAGTAGATCACTCCATCTACTGTGCCATCTTTTGGGTCTGATGACAGAAGATCAGGGAGAGGTTCACTCTCTGCCTCCTGTTCCTCATCTGTTACCATCAACAGATTCACATCAGCCCTGTCATGGAAGAGCTTAAGGCGGTTCACATGGATCACCCTCTTGGGGCTCCTGCTTGTGCCCAGGTCCACCAGGTAGGTGACCTGACTCTTCCTTTCTAGTACTGGGTAAGGGCCACTCCATTTGTCCTGGAGTGCCCTGGGAGCCACAGGCTCCAGAACCCAGACTTTCTGCCCTGGTTGGAACTCAACCAGTGCAGCCTTTTGGTCATACCAAAACTTCTGGAGCTGTTGGCTGGCCTCAAGGTTTTTGGTTGCCTTTTCCATGTACTCTGCCATTCTAGAGCGAAGGCCAAGTACATAGTCCACTATGTCTTGTTTAGGCTCATGGAGAGGTCTCTCCCAGCCTTCTTTAACAAGAGCAAGTGGTCCCCTTACAGGATGACCAAACAGAAGTTCAAAGGGTGAGAATCCTACTCCCTTCTGTGGCACCTCTCTGTAAGCGAAAAGCAGACATGGCAAGAGGACATCCCATCTCCTTTTGAGTTTTTCTGGGAGCCCCATGATCATGCCCTTTAATGTCTTGTTGAATCTCTCAACTAAGCCATTAGTTTGGGGATGGTATGGTGTAGTGAATTTATAAGTCACCCCACACTCATTCCACATGTGCTTTAGGTATGCTGACATGAAGTTGGTACCTCTGTCAGACACCACCTCCTTAGGGAAACCCACTCTGGTAAAGATACCAATGAGGGCCTTGGCTACTGCAGGGGCAGTAGTCGACCTAAGGGGAATAGCTTCAGGGTACCTGGTAGCATGATCCACTACTACCAGGATATACATATTTCCTGAGGCTGTGGGAGGTTCTAGTGGACCAACTATGTCCACACCCACTCTTTCAAAGGGAACCCCCACCACTGGAAGTGGAATGAGGGGGGCCTTTGGATGCCCACCTGTCTTACCACTGGCTTGACAGGTGGGGCAGGAGAGGCAAAACTCCTTAACCATGTTGGACATATTGGGCCAGTAGAAGTGGTTGACTAACCTCTCCCACGTCTTGGTTTGTCCCAAATGTCCAGCAAGGGGAATGTCATGGGCCAATGTTAGGATGAACTTCCTGAACAGCTGAGGCACTACCACTCTCCTAGTGGCACCAGGTTTGGGGTCTCTGGCCTCAGTGTACAGGAGTCCATCTTCCCAATAGACCCTATGTGTTCCATTTTTCTTGCCTTTGGACTCTTCAGCAGCTTGCTGCCTAAGGCCTTCAAGAGAGGGACAGGTTTCTTGTCCCTTACACAGCTCCTCCCTTGAGGGTCCCCCTGGGCCCAAGAGCTCAACCTGGTAAGGTTCAAGCTCCAAAGGCTCAGTTCCCTCAGAGGGCAGAACTTCTTCCTGAGAAGAGAGGTTCCCTTTCTTTTGCTGTGTTGCAGTTGGTTTCCCAACTGACTTTCCTGTTCTCTTGGTAGGCTGGGCCATTCTTCCAGACTCCAGCTCTACTTGTTCACCCTGTGCCTTGCATTGTGCTCTTGTTTTCACACACACCAGTTCAGGGATACCCAGCATTGCTGCATGGGTTTTTAGTTCTACCTCAGCCCATGCTGAGGACTCCAGGTCATTTCCAAGCAGACAGTCCACTGGGATATTTGGGGAGACCACCACCTGTTTCAGGCCATTGACCCCTCCCCATTCTAAAGTAACCATTGCCATGGGATGTACTTTTCTCTGATTGTCAGCGTTGGTGACTGTGTAAGTTTTTCCAGTCAGGTATTGGCCAGGGGAAACCAGTTTCTCTGTCACCATGGTGACACTGGCACCTGTATCCCTCAGGCCCTCTATCCTAGTCCCATTAATTAAGAGTTGCTGTCTGTATTTTTGCATGTTAGGTGGCCAGACAGCTAGTGTGGCTAAATCCACCCCACCCTCAGAAACTAGAGTAGCTTCAGTGTGGACCCTGATTTGCTCTGGGCACACTGTTGATCCCACTTGGAGACTAGCCATACCAGTGTTACCTGGATGGGAGTTTGGAGTGGAACCTTTCTTGGGACAGGCCTTGTCTCCAGTTTGGTGTCCATGCTGTTCACAGCTATGACACCAGGCCTTTTTGGGATCAAAGTTTTTACCCTTGTACCCATTGTTTTGTGAAGAGGCTCTGGGCCCACCCTCCTGTGCAGGTTTTTGGGGGCCTGTAGAAGACTCTTTACTATTTTTAGTTTTGGTTGTCTCATCACCCTTCCCCTGGGGAGTCTTTGTGACCCCTTTCTTTTGGTCACCCCCTGTTGAAGTCTTGGACACCCTTGTCTTGACCCAATGGTCCGCCTTCTTTCCCAATTCTTGGGGAGAAATTGGTCCTAGGTCTACCAGATGCTGATGCAGTTTATCATTGAAACAATTACTCAATAGGTGTTCTTTCACAAATAAATTGTACAGCCCATCATAATTACTTACACCACTGCCTTGAATCCAACCATCTAGTGTCTTCACTGAGTAGTCAACAAAGTCAACCCAGGTCTGGCTCGAGGATTTTTGAGCCCCCCTGAACCTAATCCTGTACTCCTCAGTGGAGAATCCAAAGCCCTCAATCAGGGTACCCTTCATGAGGTCATAAGATTCTGCATCTTTTCCAGAGAGTGTGAGGAGTCTATCCCTACACTTTCCAGTGAACATTTCCCAAAGGAGAGCACCCCAGTGAGATCTGTTCACTTTTCTGGTTACACAAGCCCTCTCAAAAGCTGTGAACCATTTGGTGATGTCATCACCATCTTCATATTTGGTCACAATCCCTTTGGGGATTTTTAACATGTCAGGAGAATCTCTTACCCTATTTATATTCCTGCCACCATTGATGGGTCCTAGGCCCATCTCTTGTCTTTCCCTTTCTATGGCTAGGAGCTGTCTCTCTAAAGCCAATCTTTTGGCCATCCTGGCTAACAGGAGGTCATCTTCACTGAGAGCATCCTCAGTGATTTCAGAAATGTGGGACCCTCCTGTGAGGGACTCACCATTTCTGACTAACACAGTTGGAGACAGGACTTGAGGGGTCCTGTTCTCCCTATTTAGGACTGGAGGAGGGACATTGGCCTCCAAGTCACTAATTTCTTCCTCTGTGATGTCATCATCAGAGGGGTTGGCTTTTTCAAACTCTGCCAACAGCTCCTGGAGCTGAATTTTGGTAGGTCTGGAGCCAATGGTTATTTTTTTGATATTACAGAGAGACCTTAGCTCCCTCATCTTAAGATGGAGGTAAGGTGTGGTGTCGAGTTCCACCACATTCATCTCTGTATCAGACATTATTTTGCTAAAAGTTGGAAGACTTTTTAAAGAATCTAACACTGTTTCTAGAATCTAATTTCAAACTTTTAACAAACTTTTAAACTCTAAAAGAAAATGCTAAACAGGGACTTAACACACAAGGCCCTAGCAGGACTTTTAAGAATTTAGAAAAATTTCAAATTGCAAAAATGAGTTTCTAATGACAATTTTGGAATTTGTCGTGTGATCAGGTATTGGCTGAGTAGTCCAGCAAATGCAAAGTCTTGTACCCCACCGCTGATCCACCAATGTAGGAGGTTGGCTCTGTATGTGCTATTTCAAAGTAAGGAATAGCATGCACAGAGTCCAAGGGTTCCCCTTAGAGGTAAAATAGTGGTAAAAATAGATAATACTAATGCTCTATTTTGTGGTAGTGTGGTCGAGCAGTAGGCTTATCCAAGGAGTAGTGTTAAGCATTTGTTGTACATACACATAGACAATAAATGAGGTACACACACTCAGAGACAAATCCAGCCAATAGGTTTTGTTATAGAAAAATATCTTTTCTTAGTTTATTTTAAGAACCACAGGTTCAAATTCTACATGTAATATCTCATTCGAAAGGTATTGCAGGTAAGTACTTTAGGAACTTCAAATCATCAAAATTGCATGTATACTTTTCAAGTTATTGACAAATAGCTGTTTTAAAAGTAGACAGTGCAATTTTCACAGTTCCTGGGGGAGGTAAGTTTTTTGTTAGTTTTACCAGGTAAGTAGGACACTTACAGGGTTCAGTTCTTGGTCCAAGGTAGCCCACCGTTGGGGGTTCAGAGCAGCCCCAAAGTCACCACACCAGCAGCTCAGGGCCGGTCAGGTGCAGAGTTCAAAGTGGTGCCCAAACCGCATAGGCTAGAATGGAGAGAAGGGGGTGCCCCGGTTCCGGTCTGCTTGCAGGTAAGTACCCGCGTCTTCGGAGGGCAGACCAGAGGGGTTTTGTAGGGCACCGGGGGGGACACAAGCCCACACAGAAATTTCACCCTCAGCAGCGCGGGGCGGCCGGGTGCAGTGTAGAAACAGGCGTCGGGTTCGCAATGTTAGTCTATGAGAGATCTCGGGATCTCTTCAGCGCTGCAGGCAGGCAAGGGGGGGGTTCCTCGGGGAAACCTCCACTTGGGCAAGGGAGAGGGACTCCTGGGGGTCACTTCTCTAGTGAAAGTCCGGTCCTTCAGGTCCTGGGGGCTGCGGGTGCAGGGTCTCTCCCAGGCGTCGGGATTTTGGATTCAAAGAGTCGCGGTCAGGGGAAGCCTCGGGATTCCCTCTGCAGGCGGCGCTGTGGGGGCTCAGGGGGGACAGGTTTTGGTACTCACAGTATCAGAGTAGTCCTGGGGTCCCTCCTGAGGTGTTGGGTCTCCACCAGCCGAGTCGGGGTCGCCGGGTGCAGTGTTGCAAGTCTCACGCTTCTTGCGGGGAGCTTGCAGGGTTCTTTCAAGGCTGCTGGAAACAAAGTTGCAGCCTTTCTTGGAGCAGGTCCGCTGTCCTCTGGAGTTTCTTGTCTTTTCGAAGCAGGGGCAGTCCTCAGAGGATGTCGAGGTCGCTGGTCCCTTTGGAAGGCGTCGCTGGAGCAGGATCTTTGGAAGGCAGGAGACAGGCCGGTGAGTTTCTGGAGCCAAGGCAGTAGTCGTCTTCTGGTCTTCCTCTGCAGGGGTTTTTCAGCTAGGCAGTCCTTCTTCTTGTAGTTGCAGGAATCTAATTTTCTAGGGTTCAGGGTAGCCCTTAAATACTAAATTCAAGGGCGTGTTTAGGTCTGGGGGGTTAGTAGCCAATGGCTACTAGCCCTGAGGGTGGGTACACCCTCTTTGTGCCTCCTCCCAAGGGGAGGGGGTCACAATCCTAACCCTATTGGGGGAATCCTCCATCTGCAAGATGGAGGATCTCTAAAAGTTAGAGTCACTTCAGCTCGGGACACCTTAGGGGCTGTCCTGACTGGCCAGTGACTCCTCCTTGTTTTTCTCATTATCTTCTCCGGCCTTGCCGCCAAAAGTGGGGCCTGGCCGGAGGGGGCGGGCAACTCCACTAGCTGGAGTGTCCTGCTGGGTTGGCACAAAGGAGGTGAGCCTTTGAGGCTCACCGCCAGGTGTGACAATTCCTGCCTGGGGGAGGTGTTAGCATCTCCACCCAGTGCAGGCTTTGTTACTGGCCTCAGAGTGACAAAGGCACTCTCCCCATGGGGCCAGCAACATGTCTCGGTTTGTGGCAGGCTGCTAAAACTAGTCAGCCTACACAGATAGTCGGTTAAGTTTCAGGGGGCACCTCTAAGGTGCCCTCTGGGGTGTATTTTACAATAAAATGTACACTGGCATCAGTGTGCATTTATTGTGCTGAGAAGTTTGATACCAAACTTCCCAATTTTCAGTGTAGCCATTATGGTGCTGTGGAGTTCGTGTTTGACAAACTCCCAGACCATATATTCTTATGGCTACCCTGCACTTACAATGTCTAAGGTTTTGTTTAGACACTGTAGGGGTACCATGCTCATGCACTGGTACCCTCACCTATGGTATAGTGCACCCTGCCTTAGGGCTGTAAGGCCTGCTAGAGGGGTGTCTTACCTATACTGCATAGGCAGTGAGAGGCTGGCATGGCACCCTGAGGGGAGTGCCATGTCGACTTACTCGTTTTGTCCTCACTAGCACACACAAGCTGGCAAGCAGTGTGTCTGTGCTGGGTGAGAGGTCTCCAGGGTGGCATAAGACATGCTGCAGCCCTTAGAGACCTTCCTTGGCATCAGGGCCCTTGGTACTAGGAGTACCAGTTACAAGGGACTTATCTGGATGCCAGGGTCTGCCAATTGTGGATACAAAAGTACAGGTTAGGGAAAGAACACTGGTGCTGGGGCCTGGTTAGCAGGCCTCAGCACACTTTCAATTGTAAACATAGCATCAGCAAAGGCAAAAAGTCAGGGGGCAACCATGCCAAGGAGGCATTTCCTTACAACATTTCATAAATATCTAGGTTTTCTACATATAAATTTTTCATTCAATAGATTTTACCGTATTTTAAGTATACCTCAGTTGTTGGCTCTGGATAATACTAAGCCGTGGAGAATTGTTAATCATGCTGGAATAATCAGCGTAATTACTCATGACTATTACTGCAATGACATGATTATGCCAAATTACAAACTAGGAGAAAGGAAGCAGCTGCTGGCTACTGCTGTTCGAATCCTGTAGCATTCAGTGCTTTTTTGTAGTCAAAATGCATCCTCAGGCCCATTTTGGATGCTAGGGTGCATCTTGACCTAAGAAAATAGTTCCTACTGCTGGAAAACACTTCATGCATAAATACAAGCAATTTTGCAGTAATTATGAGTAATTACGCTAGAGAGAATTACTCCAGTTATGCCCACTACTAGTGTAGTGTAGCCATTTTTAATATAGCTTTTGCGCGTTTGCTTAAAGCATTAGGCCTCTGTACACTTTGCCCTAGATGCATTTTATTCAGCCTCGCACTGTTATTTTTCGATAACCAGTTTCATGGTCTTGTTTTATTTTCTTCTATCACACTGTTTAGCTTACTTCAGCACCGGAGTTCTCAAACAATACATTCTTGCTCGCTCTGTGCTTCAGTCAAGGATACAGTCTGGTACATTGCCGATAGACGTGGTAGAAGTTTAGTCTTTAGGGTTCGTAGAAAGTACACATTCTTACGTAGGGACGTTTCTTAGAACAGCGGCGTGTTAGTTACAAAAACACTTCCTAGTCCTGGTACACGTAAGAGGGAGATTCCGACCAGGGAACCACAACTAAACGCTGACTGCCCTGTTGCAGATGCTGATCCAGATCACAGGCCTTTGCTCAGGTATGAGGGTTGATGTCCTCCCGGGGGAACCTGAAAGGCAGGCTTAGAGCTTAACATGCTGTGCTCAAAATAGAACTTAGAAGAGAGAACGTACTATAGTAGCACTATGATAGCGTTATTCTTATGTTTCACTCTCCTCGTTACTATTTCAATCTTACTGTGTTGTATGGTTCTGGTTATTGAGGCTCAAGCCTTGCTATCTAAAATGCAGTCGTTTTATTAAACTAATCTTTAAAACTCAAACTGCCTTTGTCATTTATATATGAGACCCCACTGTGTATGAGAGAACTGGTTGGGATCTGAGTGACCACGACTTCCCTGGGAAGCACTAAGATGTCATGCGCTCGGTTGCCCAATTGTCTCTTCCCTTTGGGAGAGATGAGGCACTGCTAGTTAGCCGGAGCTCAACCCGGATTTGGGGTGACAAGGGTCCTTCGCCGTGGGTTAGACTTAGTCCCCCACACTGCGAACGATTCTGCCACCCAAAAGCCCAGTAGTCTCATAAGGATAATGAGAGCTTACACGACACTAGGTAACACACCTTTTGAGAAAATCATCAAATCCTATATCTACTTTCACTCGAAGTGCCTGAGGCATGTAACAGTATATTGATTTTGTAGATTGACCATCATAACAACAAATTACAGATAAAAAACATTGTCACAAATTGCTATATTTTTCAACTTATTTTCAAATGTGTTTATTTAAACGATTAGTATCTTTGAGAAAATATTCAGGAATCTACACAAATTACCCTTTGCTGAATTCAGAATTCAAAATACTTATTAGAACTGTAGAACTGTATTGATTTCTGGGATTACCCATTTGAACGGAAATGCCTAGAGGTTTTCATGATCACCCCCAAATTTTGCCTGATGCTGCTTTTTTTTTACTTTCAGAGTGCATTGAGTCCTACTAACCAAACCATAGTGCCAGTGTTCTTACCACTTCCTAAATGCATATTGAATTGGCTACCCCCAATTTGCATTAGACAACTTTCTTATAAATCCCTAATATATGGTGCCAAGAGTTTCCAGGGCATATACTTTGGAATCTTAGCCTAGGGCTGTAAAATGACTTGTGCACCCCTGATCTTGATAAAGTACATATTAGCTCCCAGCCTACCACAGCAGCCTGGAGCAGCAGTTTTCAAACTGCTAGTTCGACTTTGCTATTTAAACCAATAGAAAAACCCTCACTCCCTCACTTTCCCTAACAATATGTAGAAGTCCCCCCTAAGGAAGGTCCTAAGGCAGGGAGCTGGATATTTTTTCATATGTCCCAACAGTAAACCTGACAAAGTCCTGTTATTACTGTGGAAAGGTCAGTAGCCCCATTGGTTAGTACAGAATTATGGCTGGCATTCTAGCCCTGCCAACTTTTGAATGGGAATACTGAAACGGGTAATTCAAGATACCAAATTATTTGTGCCATTAAACCTGACTTGATATCTAATGTAATGCAACTAGCGAGGAAAGCAACTTTTCCAAAGTTGCCCCTCTTTTCCCCAGTTTATCCAGTGACTTTCAGCAGTTTCTGGCCATGAGGCACACTTCTGGAGAGACATGCCAATAATTCCCAGGTTTAGGAAACAATAGTGGCCAGCCACAGAGGGAGGGATCACCCCCCTTGCAGGAAGCCACAAAGGGTGTTGGCCTAAAAGGTGTGTTCAAAGGAGAAGACGCCTGTGGTGAACAAAAGGATAACACACTTGGGAAGGGCTGCCTCTTTGTTCAGGTAGACAAGCTGGCAGCATGAACAGAGAGGGGAAACCAATAGTCAAACCAGTTTTCCCATGGGTGGGTATGCCACAAGCAGCCACGCCTCTAGGGTGGGCTATCAAGCTCCTCAGAATCAAAGAAGGATTCAGACATCTTGAAAGTAGGCAGAATAATACACACTGAGATTGCTAGATGCCACACATAGCTGGAAATGATCCTACTTTTGTAGTTCAGGGTAGCAATTACTTATAGGCTCATTCCATAGGGTCCCTTTGATAAATTAATTATACAGGCTAATACGAAGGTACAAAGTCGTTTAGAGAACATGAGACTCTCCTATCTAAAGAGAATCAGAGCCACTGGTAGATGACTTTGCTGTCTGTGACTATGCCTTGGTGGAATGTGTTTGGGAGTACCTGCTCTGAGAACACCAGCTGAGACATGCTGGCCTCTGTGTCTCTGAGAGCCTCTACCTGTTGCCTGTACTTAGACGTTTGAGCAGGCATGTGGGCTTTTGGCACCATTTGCTTATCCCACAAGGAAAATAGGGTAATCTCTAGCTGATCCCCAAGGCTATGTGGGACAACATCCTCCCCAAGTGCTACAGTCATCAACCCCCTTTTTCGGCCTACCCCCTTTTTGTGCTATTTTTCATCCCCCTCCGCCTCCGAGCTGTCCTCTCCTCCCCCCACCTCCCTACTTAATGGCGGCCGCTGTGTGGTAGGCTGATCAATACCACTGAGCTGGTCAGTGCATTGCTCTGCCTCCCGTGGCTCCAACCTGTAAGTAGAACCCTTTCCCTGGCTTCTCTGAACACCTGACCCCTTTCAGGAGTTCGAGGCCCTCCTGCACCTGCAGGCTTCTGCCTGCACCTCATCCCTGGTGTCTAGTGGGAGAGATCTGCTCTCCTACTAAGCTACCTTCTGCCTCTCTCCTCCTTTTGCTCTGCTTTGCTCTCTACTGTCCCTTTGTGCTCCTTTTCCTTGTTTCTCTCTCAGTCCACTCTCTCTCGTTCACTTCGCTCTCCCCCTCTCACTCTCCCCCTCTTGCTCTCTCCCCACTGCTTCCCCTCTGGTCTGCCCCCTTTTTCGGCTCCGCCACCTTCTTCACACCATTTTTCATCCACCTCCCAGCTGTACTCTCCCCCACCTCCCTACTTAATGGCGGCCGCTGTGTGGTAGGCTGAGCAATACCACTGACCTGGTCAGTGAATTGCCCGGCCTCCCATGGCTCCACCTTGTAAGTAGAGCCCTTTCCCTGGCTCTTCTGAACTCCTGACCCCTGTCAGGAGTTCAAGGCCCTCTTCCACCCACAGGCATCTGCCTGCGCCTCATCCCTGGTGTCTAGTGGGAGAGCTCTGCTCTCCTACTAGGCTGCCTTCTGCCTCTCTCCTCCTTTTGCTTTGCTCTCTACTGTCCCTTAGTGCTCATCTTCCTCGTTTCTCTCTCACTCTGCTCTCTCTCCAGCTTTCGCTCTCCCACTCTCTCTCTTCCCCGCCGCTGCTGCCCCGCGGCTCTGCCCCGTTTCTTGCCATTTTTAGTCCTCCTCCTGCCTCCCAGCTGTCCTCTCCTCTCCTCCACATCCCTACTTAATGGCTGCCACTGCATGGCCGCGCAGCGGGGGTGCTAAAGGAGAGCCAAAGGCAAGCCTCCTGTGCCTGGACCGCGCCCAGAACCAGAACCCCTGGCTCCTGTCCCCCCCACTGCCACCACACACATCTTCACTACGACGACGCCACCCTCCGCGCCCCCATCACCGGCCACTCTCCCACCTGCCTTCAAGCCTTCCCGCAGACCACCCACGGACCCTTCTCCTGCCGGAACTGCACCTTCACAAGCCTCCATGCCACTGACACACCCACCAAGGCAGGACTCACCCATCTCAGATGTATCCTCCTCAACAACTGCTCCGTCCACAAGCAAGCAGTAGAGCTATGGAACCTATTCGACTCAGCCTCCCCAGACATCGCCTTCCTGACCGAAACCTGGATGAATCCCTCCTCAGCACCTGACATCACCTTAGCCATCCCGGACGGCTACAAGATCACCCGCAGGGACAACCCCAACAAACCAGGAAGAAGCATTGTCATCACCCACAAGAACATGCTCAGAATCATGACCAACACCGAAGTCACCCTCAGCACCACCAAACACCTGCACTTCCAAAACCACACTGACCCAAACACCATCCTCCGAGGGACCCTCGTCTACAGGCCCCCCAACCCACGACAGCCATTCAGCAGGTCCATTACTGACATCATCAGCACGCACGCTCTCGCATCCATTGACTACATAGTCCTCGGAGACCTAAACTTCCACCTCGAGAACACCAACGACAACAACACCGCCACCCTGCTCGACAACCTCTTCAACCTTGGCCTCAAACAGCTCGTCACAACACCAACCCACTCCGCAGGACACATACTCGACCCTATTTTCTCCGCCAGCAATCAATTCTCTTTCAGCCACACCACCAAACTCCACTGGACAGTCCACCGCTGCATCCACTTCTCCTTCAAGAAACCCACAACACACCACCACCCACAACAGATCCGGATTCTGCAACAACCACAGCACCGAAACCACCCTCATCGCCGCCACCGACGACATCAGAACCATACTGGACAGTGGTGAAAACGCTGCCCTCATCCTCCCCGACCTCTCAGCCTCGTTCAACACCGTCTGCTACCACACCCTACGCTCACGCATCAGCATTGCTGGAATCCGTGACAGAGCCCTGGACTGGGTCACCCCCTTTTTCACCGGCAGAACCCAGAGAGTCTGCCTCCCACCATTCCGCTCAGAGGCCACCAAGATCATCTGCAGCGTACCCCAGGGTTTGTCCTTCAGCCCGACCCTCTTCAACGTATACATGGCCCCGCTCGCTAATATCGTCCGATCCCACAACATCAACGTCATCACATACACAAACGACACCCAGCTGATCCTCTCCCTCACCAAGGACTCCGCCAAGACCTACCTCCACAAAGGAATGAAGGCCATCGCCGAATGGATGAAGAGCAGCTACCTCAAACTCAATTCTGACAAGACGGAAGTCCTCATCTTCGGCTCCACCCACTCCGCATGGGATAACTCCTGGTGGCCTGCCACTCTCTGAACCACTCAGACTCCTACCGAGGATGCACGCAACCTAGGAGTCATCTTGGACCCCTCACTATCCATGACCCGGCAAGTCAATGCCATCTCCTCCTCCTGCTTCAACACCCTCTACATGCTCTGAAAGGTCCACAAATGGATACCCACCGAAACAAGAACAGTCACCCAAGCCCTCATAATCAGCAAGCTGGGCTACAGCAATGCCCTCTATGCAGGAACCACGGCCAAACTCCAGAAAAGGCTGCAATGCATCCAGAACGCCTCTGCACGCCCAGCCTGGACATCCCCCACCACTGCCACATCACAGACCACCTGAAAAACCTGCACTGGCTCCCAGTCAACAAGAGAATCAACTTTAAGCTCCTCACCCACTCTCAAAAAGCACTGCACAACACCAGACCAGAATTTCACAACAGACGACTCTCCTTCTACACCCCGACTCGGCATCTCCACTCCGCCGTCCTCACCCGCACAATCGTCCCACACGTCCGCAGAACTACAACCAGCGGTATATCATTCTTGCACCTCGCCGCCAAAACGTAGAACACTCTTCCCACCCACCTGCACCAGATCAAAGACCTCCTTAACTTCAGGAACCTTTTCAAGACTTGGCTGTTTGTGCAGTAGCAGCACCTCCCTCGCCCGCTTCTCCCCCCACTCTCCTCAGCACCTTGAGACCCTCATGGGTGAGTAGTGAGCTTTACAAATTCCTGATTGATTGGGCTGTCCAGGGCCTATGCTAGGGATGACTTTTAATATAAAATCTGAAGGTGTGGGACTGACAAAAGGTTTCTTTTGCCAGATTGACATGTCAGTTGAAAACTGAACACACAGGCTACAATGACAGGGCTAAAGTGAAAAGGACAGTTGATGGACTGAATGTGGAACAAATCAAACATTCACTCTAGTCACAGATCTAGGTTTAATCCTTCAGTTTGTTGCTTACCACACCACCCCAGTTTGAACCCAGCCATTTGCAAATCAAATGGAAACAAGCACCCTGGGACCCGTTTTGGGTATTTACCCTCATCCGACAAGCAAACTTGAATGAAGTAGGTAGGGCTTGTCCCACTCCCCTTTAGGTGCTCCCCCACCACGTCTCCTTGGGGGAAGGACACTTTTCATGGGCCCGATCCTGGTGCTCGTATTCTAGCCAGTACAGACCCTGGGGTGACCCCTTCCACCTCTGCCTGTTCTGTTTATGGCATCTACTGCCCTTTCTTGCAGATGTGTTTCCCCCACTGGGCTCCCATGGCCAATGGCTGCTTGGGCTACTACGATTATGCAGGGGGGGTGAATGATGTCTATGTGAAGGTAATGTATATCTCAAGCTTGTATATGCACTGATGCCACTGATATATCTGTTAATATCAATTTACTGGAAATGTACTGTTTGTTGAAACTCTAATAAACAGACACTGAGTAAATGCTCTCAACACTACGATCCTGTTATCCTCTATAATTCTTGTTCAGACTTTTGTAATGCAGTGACAAGAAAAGATGAAGAGTAACATCTTCCTTCAGGAATGCAAATCAAATTTGAGGACTCAGTACAGAATAAGACTACAACCATCTAGGCTAGTTTCCTTTAACTATTTGTCCTCTTAGTGGCTTTTGGCACCATTGACCATGAAACCTTAATCTATGCCACTTATTGATGAATGGGCTTCAACAACATTGACCTTCAGTACTTCACCGCTTTCATACAAAACTTACTTTTCCATATCCAGATGAACTCTTTACGGTCAAAAATGATCACCATAATCTATACAATTTTGCAAGGTTGTGAACATTCTCAAGAGACCCTCAGGTCAGAACTCCCAGAATGCTCCTGACAGACAAAACCTTAAAACGCCAATCTCTACTAAGCAATGTATCATTTACTTGAAGGACTTTCTCAACACCACCGAGGTCTGGTTGTTGAAAACCATTTTTAAATTCCTCCCATTTACACAAAACCCCTGTTCATCACCGGCACTGGTAAACAAATGTAGTATCAAGGATGTCTCCAAATTATTAAACAGCTTTCCTCCTGAAATACAGTGTTTGAATGTTTCCTAGTGACATCAACATGAGGTACTGTCCCATTACAAAAAGAGATACAGATTACATGACATCTTCTACCCCTGTTTTGCATATTGAAACCATTTCTACCAGAACCTGGCACTATGACAGTAGAGTGAGATCTACAGCCTTACCAATGTGAGTGAGCTTCTGGAACGCACCACAATTAAAAACAGTGCACACCTGAATGGTTCTTGGCACTATTTATTGGCATCTGTCACCCCCACCAACCTCCTTTAAGTTTTAGGTTCTCAGGTCAGGGGAGTAGCTAATTTTTTACTTGTGCTAGGTTATTTAGTTCTTCAAGTTTCTATTAAATATGCGGATCTTGAATAATTGAGATTATGAATTAACAATACCTCAATAGAGCTATTGGGCTTAGGCATGCCTGTGTTTTTTGGGCTTGCCTTGTAGTTATATTGGCATTCCGAGCTTTACATTTCCAGCTTTGCAATTCTTCGTTCTTCTTTCATTGTGTTGCTTTACCCGTTTTCGTACCTGTTATTTATTGCAAGATGCATATTGTCTCCCTCAAATTATTGATGACAATGAAATGCATTAGGGACCTATTCACATGTTTTTTCACATATTGTTAATCAAGTCCCATAGACATGTTCCTTCCTGCACTATATATTTGGTCATCTTGCCATACTCAGGGCTGAGTGCTCTCCCTACTGCAAGAAAGAAGAAACGAAGCACAGGAAAATGGAATATGACATTCCCGGCCATGCCTTCACATAGTAATCATGTGACATAAGGGAAGAGAAAGTTTCTGAACCAAAAGCTCATTATGAAATAAAAGAAAGTAGTTTGGTTGACCCTCAGGAATTCTGAATACCTCTGCGGTAAGTAGTAAGGTTTATGAATAGCATATCTTAAGTAGCTATAGTTCGCCAGACTCGCAAAGGGCATCTGGAGGGGGCACCAACTGAAGTACAAACTCAGATAGAAATACCAGATGGACATGTAAACTCTCCTGATAGAGGTTACAATATGCAACTACATGTAGAGGGAAAGAAATAGCACTTCATATTGCGGTTTCATTTATTACATGTCTATGCCATATTCATGGCTAAGGATTATTGGTTTACTTCCTTTTAAAGGAATCCAGATTGTGGAGGAGAGGTTATAATGGAAGCATTTTCGTCCTTACTTCCTGAGAATCTTAGGGGGAAATATGCATGTGAGAGGGCTTTAAAAGAAGCTCCTGCATTGCATGAACAACAAATAGGGAAAAAGATTCTGTGCAACGTGTTTCCAGTAAAGGGTGTACCAAAAGTGTAATTTTAAAATTTAATAAAGGTAGAAGTGAAGAATGAGATAAAGGGCATCCTTCCTCAATTATAGTATCAGGGTGTGGTAGTGTTTTGTCATTCAAACATTTACACTCCATTTTTTCTGGAGTTAAACCCAGATAACTCATATAGTATTGTTTTAAAATACAGACATTTGAATACTCACAGTACTGGACTGTTAATGAATATAGGAAAAGGTTGCTGATTAATTTTCTAGGCAAAATAAAGCACCAAGCTAAAACGCCTAACAGCTTTTTCATTTGACAGTACTCAGTGAGGCCCATATTTATACTTTTTGACGCAAATATGCGCTTCCGCAGATTTGCGTCAAAAAGTTTAGCGCTGACTACCTCCATTCCAAAGCGCCAACCAGGCGCCTTATTTATAGAATGACAGTAGCCAGCACTGCAGCCTGGTTAGCGTCAAAATAAATGACGGTAACCGGGCAGCGGAAGCGAAGGGAAGACTGGGGGTTGTGCGCCAAAGAATTGTGCAAGTCAGGTTAGAGTCAAAAATATTGGCTCTAACCTGACTAGCGCCATTTTATGACGCACAACTCCCACAGAAATTACCCCTGTCTTAGCGAAGACAGGAGTCATGCCTCCCTGCCCAATGGCTATGCCCAGGGGACGTCTGTCCCCTGGACATGGCCATTGGGCACAGTGGCCCTATGCCACTTCTACGTAAAAAAAAATACTTACCTCTACGTACCTCTACTTACTGTAGATGAATGGGTGTCCTCCAGGGGTGGGCAAGGGTGGCAGGGGGGGTCCCCGGGGACAGGGAAGGGCACCTGTGGACTGCTTCCATGGTCCGAGACCATTGAAGTGAGCCCACGGGTCCCTCAACGCCTGCCCTGGCCCAGGCGTTAAGAAATGGCACTAAACCGGTTTAGAGTAATTTTTTAGGACCCTCCTGCGCGTCATTTTAGCATGGGAGTATAAATAAGGCGCAAATGCCCTTGAGTCATTTTTTGCCCGGGAATGTCTACCTTGCATGTCATTAACGCAAGGTAGGTTTCCACGGTAAAAAAATGTCTCTCACTCCATTAATTTGGCGCAAGACGGGTCTAGCGCCAAAATATAAATATGGAGTTAAGTTTGGGCTGAATTTGCATTAAAAAAATGATGCATATTCGCCGCAAACAGTATAAATAAGCCCCTAAGTTTGTACCACATGTATATTGGAGGTGTATAAAGATAGCCATTGGCTCTTGCAACGAGGAATGTGGAGAACTAAAACAAAGATCCTGAAGTGCAGTCCTTCATCAAGGCCATATGCATCACAAATGATGGCTTAAAAGAGCACCTAGATAAAGTGGACAGAGCAGTCACTCTCCCAGCTCAACATGAATATAAAATAAAAAATAAACCTTTACAGATCTAAAATTACTTTTCTTAATTATTTTTCTTGGATATAAATTATACAATGTGTGTAACGGACAGGCATCAGCCTTTCTATTGAAGTACTTCTTTACAATTTCTAAATACATTGAAGTTGCAAGCCCTGCTAAGATTTTTGCTCTGAAAAAGCTCACTGGGCACTTTATGCTAAGCATGTAAAGCTCTTGTATGATTTAATTGTGTCCACTTTCCCCAGAAAGAAAACGGACAGAAATGCTGACAATTATTTAATGAAGACTACCTGCAGATATTTTATAGGCAAAATATCTTTATGAAAACAAAACTTAGCTAGTAATTACAGGGGTTTCTAGCTCTTTAGGGTTCACATGTGTAGTTTACAATGAGCGATAGATACTTTCCATAGCTTAGAACCCCAAGTACCCTTTTTAAAAAAAAAATATCTTTATTTGTTTTTTAGTTGTTCAACATTTCATAAATAACAGAGCTAACAATACAATTAGACGCCAACCATGCGTCCGACAATAAATTACAAGAAACATACCTGCCCAACCAAGCACAAGGTGCATTCGCATAGCAGTTTCAAATACAAAAGAAATAAAAAC
The DNA here is from genome assembly GCF_031143425.1 of Pleurodeles waltl. Lineage (NCBI taxonomy): Eukaryota > Metazoa > Chordata > Amphibia > Caudata > Salamandridae > Pleurodeles > Pleurodeles waltl. The sequence goes on from NC_090439.1 coordinate 405,671,859, forward strand.
AATGAACACATGTACGCACCCCACATTGAACACCTCAATTTAATTATGCCAAGGGATTCACAGCTCCCTACAAAAGCTGGATATCATAGTATTTCCATGACCTTTCCCATACCTGGAGGAATTCGCGCTGTCATGCTCTGCTTATGTTAGTAACGTTTTCGGCCAGCATGTGGAGGTCCATTCCTCTCCTTCATTTCAGCAATGTCAGGGGTTCTGGTGTCCCCATTTACTTGCCACATCCTGTTTGGGCACCACCAACCCCAAATTACAGAAAATAAGCTATGCCCTGGGAACATTGATATCCCCCACCACTCCTAACAGGATTTACATAGGGTCAATATGAATACCTGCACCCACCACTCTGCTCAACCCTCCCACCACCAGTGTCCACTACTTTTGTATGGCAGTGCAGCTGCAGAGCATTTATATATATATATATATATATAGGAACTTCACTCATCCCCACAAAGGAGACCAGCCAGGGAGGTTGCCCTTTCCATTCAGTGTAGCCAGTCCCTGTCATAGTAGGCCAGGTGTAGGATTTTCAGTTGGACCAAGTGCAGGTGATTTTATGGCCACTTTCCTTGGGTGCATCAACCCTGCCTCCCAGTCCTCATCCTCTAATTCCCCAAGATCGAAGCACCACCGTTTCCTCATTCTGGCCAGTCTGTTGGGCATATTATTGTTAATTGTTTTAAATGTGAAGGAATGACAATTCATCCCCAGCATCTTTCAGCGGTTCCTGATGCAGGGCCTCTGCCCAAGAAAATAACTAGTCACTCTATTAAGACTAATAGGCCTAAATAGGGCAAATACCACTTGAAAAATGATTTCTTTTTTCAAGTAGAATAGGCAAAGAAGCAATAGGATTCTACACTGTGAAGAAAGACAGTGTGAATGGCAAATACAAAAGAGAGGCTAGCATAAATCAACACAGTAAACAAAGTCACTTACTATATCATACACCCTATATTTTCTAAATCCAAAAGCAGTTTTATAAGTATTAGGGATTACATAGATTATTATGCAATTGCATAGAAACTAGTTTGCAACTAGTTTTTTCCGTGGAGAGTGCAATAAAGAAATGGAAAAGTACACACTACTTAGCCTTAGTCTACCATTGAATATTATTTTCAGCACTAGGATACCCCATGGGCAGGGTTGGCAGTGGTGTGGTGGCTTTGAATTGTGTTTACCTTCCAGAGAGGTTTAGCAATGCTTACATTACTTCTGCCCTGTGCTAAGGCCTATAGCTGTTGATGTTTCTAATAGATTACAACATCTCACAACTGGAGAGAAAGAGTTAAGAAGTCAATCAATGGATGGGTGGTAGAAATAGGAATAGGATGAGTAAGAGACAGAAACACTGAATTCAGAAAAAACTCAAAAATAATTCTATTAAGTAAATATAGTGCTACATGTATGGACTCTGCATTCTATTGTTATCTGTCTTGGGAGATGGGACAAACTCCAGAGTCAGACTACAATAGAGATTCCTTGCAAATAGAAGATGTGTTTAATGAAAAAAAACAAATCAAACATTTTTTGGAATCAAGATAAAATTGAGGGTGCATGAGGCCTCATACTGATGTGCATAGCTGACTTAAGTTCCAAAATCTAAATGCCGGTCTAGTACCACTCCCAGAAAATCAGGCATTGAGTTCTATATGCTTTCCCATGATTAATTATCCAATTTTTTTAAAGAAAATACAGTTACTCACATAGTAAGAAAGGATGGTTTAGAATGGGAAAATTGGATTTGACCATATTGCATTTTGGTGGCTTTTCTGTCATGGGTTCTGGGCCCACCCACACAAGTGGGATACCATTGTTAACGGGGTAGAAAGGCTGTATGGTAAGAATGTTGTGAATTACCATATATTCCAGAACTTTGTCTCAGATGAAATTAAGGAAAATGTGCATTTTTTGCCAAAGTTTGAGATTTCAAAAGGCCCTCTGGATAAAGTAGAACTTTGTGGGATCCACGAAAGTCACACCATCCTGGACTCCCTTGAGTGTCTAGTTTTCAGGAATGTTTGGGTGTGATAGTTTTTTCCGGGTGACTGCAGAGGCCAGTCCCAAGTTCCGCAGCTACCCACATTGCCAAACCAAGTTTTTTTTCTCTCAGATTTTTGATGTCTCTACATCAAGTTTTAGTGTATTCTGTCTTGCAGGCGCTGGATCCATCCACAGAAGTGCAGTACAGTTTTTATCAAGAGGAGTGTGGGAATGTTGGATAGCAGGAATACTCTTGATTCCTGGAGCTTCTGGAACTTTCTGTCACACTAATGTGAGAAAAATGCATGTTTACAGTCTAAGTTTGAAGTCTGCAAGCCTTTATATGCAAGAAAGGTTTGTAGGATTCCAATGCATCACTCCACACTTGACTCTCCTGGGTGTCTAGTTTTCACAAATATATCAAGTAGGTAGGTTTCTCTGGGTGGCGGCTGAGCTAGGGCCCAAATTCTGTAGCTACTCACAATGTACAAAATCTGTTGATTTCACAGGGTAATACATAAAGTAGGCAGGTTGCTTTTTGGGGTGTTTGGTGTCATTGGTGCCACAAAGATGGGATACAGTCTTTATTGAGAGACGTGTGGGAACACCAAATGGATTTCTGTGCATTTGTGGTGCCCATATGTAAGCCAATGTGCTAGAAGGAACACATTTTACAAAATTACCTCTGGATCACAAACTATGGGTAAACCCCAAATTTAGAGTTGTAAAAATAACTACTGCTTATAGCCTCTCTGCATCGTGCACATTTCATAAATATCTAGGTTTCCTACATATCAATTTTTCATTCAATAGATTTTACCATATTTTAAGTGTACCTCAGTTGTTGGCTCTTGATAATACTAAGCCGTGGAGAATTGTTAATCATGCTGGAATAATCAGCGTAATTACTCATGACTATTACTGCAATGACATGATTATGCCAAATTACAAACTAGGATAAAGGAAGCAGCTGCTGGCTACTGCTGTTCGAATCCTGTAGCATTCAGTGCTTTTTTGTAGTCAAAATGCATCCTCTGGCCCATTTTGGATGCTAGGGTGCATCTTGACCTAAGAAAATAGTTCCTACTGCTGGAAAACGCTTCACGCATAATTACAAGCAATTTTGCAGTAATTATGAGTAATTACGCTAGAGAGAATTACTCCAGTTATGCCCACTACTAGTGTAGTGTAGCCATTTTTAATATAGCTTTTGCGCGTTTGCTTAAAGCATTAGGCCTCTGTACACTTTGCCCTAGATGCATTTTATTCAGCCTCGCACTGTTATTTTTCAATAACCAGTTTCATGGTCTTGTTTTATTTTCTTCTATCACACTGTTTAGCTTACTTCAGCACCGGAGTTCTCAAACAATACATTCTTGCTCGCTCTGTGCTTCAGTCAAGGATACAGTCTGGTACATTGCCGATAGACGTGGTAGAAGTTTAGTCATTAGGGTTTGTAGAAAGCACACATTCTTACGTAGGGACGTTTCTTAGAACAGCGGCGTGTTAGTTATAAAAACACTTCCTAGTCCTGGTACACGTAAGAGGGAGATTCAGACCAGGGAACCACAACTAGACGCTGACTGCCCTGTTGCAGATGCCGATCCAGATCACAGGCCTTTGCTCAGGTATGAGGGTTGATGTCCTCCCGGGGGAACCTGAAAGGCAGGCTTAGAGCTTAACATGCTGTGCTCAAAATAGAACTTAGAAGAGAGAACGTACTATAGTAGCACTATGATAGCGTTATTCTTATGTTTCACTCTCCTCGTTACTATTTCAATCTTACTGTCTTGTATGGTTCTGGTTATTGCGGCTCACGCCTTGCTATCTAAAATGCAGTCGTTTTATTAAACTAATCTTTAAAACTCAAACTGCCTTTGTCATTTATATATGAGACCCCACTGTGTATGAGAGAACTGGTTGGGATCTGAGTGACCACGACTTCCCTGGGAAGCACTAAGATGTCATGCGCTCGGTTGCCCAATTGTCTCTTCCCTTTGGGAGAGATGAGGCACTGCTAGTTAGCCGGAGCTCAACCCGGATTTGGGGTGACAAGGGTCCTTCGCCGTGGGTTAGACTTCGTCCCCCACACTGCGAACGATTCTGCCACCCAAAAACCCAGTAGTCTTATTAGGATAATGAGAGCCTACGCGACACTAGGTAACACACTGTAGGAAAGTACCATCTTGCCTGGCATGTTACCCCCATTTTTCACTGTATATATGTTTTAGTTGTATGTGTCACTGGGACCCTGGTAACCCAGGGCCCCAGTGCTCATAAGTGTGCCTGAATGTGTTACCTGTGTAGTGACTAACTGTCTCACTGAGGCTCTGCTAATCAGAACCTCAGTGGTTATGCTCTCTCATTTCTTTCCAAATTGTCACTAACAGGCTAGTGACCATTTTTACCAATTTACATTGGCTTACTGGAACACCCTTATAATTCCCTAGTATATGGTACTGAGGTACCCAGGGTATTGGGGTTCCAGGAGATCCCTATGGGCTGCAGCATTTCAATTGCCACCCATAGGGAGCTCTGACAATTCTTACACAGGCCTGCCACTGCAGCCTGAGTGAAACAACGTCCACGTTATTTCACAGCCATTTTACACTGCACTTAAGTAACTTATAAGTCACCTATATGTCTAACCGTTACCTGGTAAAGGTTAGGTGCAAAGTTACTTAGTGTGTGGGCACCCTGGCACTAGCCAAGGTGCCCCCACATTGTTCAGAGCCAATTCCCTGAACTTTGTGAGTGCGGGGACACCATTACACGCGTGCACTACATATAGGTCACTACCTATATGTAGCTTCACAATGGTAACTCCGAAAATGGCCATGTAACATGTCTATGATCATGGAATTGCCCCCTCTATGCCATCCTGGCATAGTTGGCACAATCCCATGATCCCAGTGGTCTGTAGCACAGACCCTGGTACTGCCAAACTGCCCTTCCTGGGGTTTCACTGCAGCTGCTGCTGCTGCCAACCCCTCAGACAGGCATCTGCCCTCCTGGGGTCCAGCCAGGCCTGGCCTAAGATGGCAGAACAAAGAACTTCCTCTGAGAGAGGGTGTGACACCCTCTCCCTTGGGAAAATGGTGTGAAGGCAGGGGAGGAGTAGCCTCCCCCAGCCTCTGGAAATGCTTTGTTGGGCACAGAGGTGCCCAATTCTGCATAAGCCAGTCTACACCGGTTCAGGGACCCCTTATCCCCTGCTCTGGCGCGAAACTGGACAAAGGAAAGGGGAGTGACCACTCCCCTGACCTGCACCTCCCCTGGGAGGTGTCCAGAGCTCCTCCAGTGTGCTCCAGACCTCTGCCATCTTGGAAACAGAGGTGCTGCTGGCGCACTGGACTGCTCTGAGTGGCCAGTGCCACCAGGTGACGTCAGAGACTCCTGCTGATAGGCTCCTTCAGGTGTTAGTAGCCTATCCTCTCTCCTAGGTAGCCAAACCCTCTTTTCTGGCTATTTAGGGTCTCTGTCTCTGGGGAAACTTCAGATAACGAATGCAAGAGCTCATCCGAGTTCCTCTGCATCTCTCTCTTCACCTTCTGATAAGGAATCGACTGCTGACCGCGCTGGAAGCCTGCAAACCTGCAACATAGTAGCAAAGACGACTACTGCAACTCTGTAACGCTGATCCTGCCGCCTTCTCGACTGTTTTCCTGCTTGTGCATGCTGTGGGGGTAGTCTGCCTCCTCTCTGCACCAGAAGCTCCGAAGAAATCTCCAGTGGGTCGACGGAATCTTCCCCCTGCAACCGCAGGCACCAAAAAGCTGCATTACCGGTCCCTTGGGTCTCCTCTCAGCATGACGAGCGAGGTCCCTCGAATCCAGCGACTCTGTCCAAGTGACCCCCACAGTCCAGTGACTCTTCAGTCCAAGTTTAGTGGAGGTAAGTCCTTGCCTCACCTCGCTGGGCTGCATTGCTGGGAACTGCGACTTTGCAGCTACTCCGGCCCCTGTGCACTTCCGGTGGAAATCCTTTGTGCACAGCCAAGCCTGGGTCCACGGCACTCTAACCTGCATTGCACGACTTTCTAAGTTGGTCTCCGGCGACGTGGGACTCCTTTGTGCAACTTCGGTGAGCACCATTTCACGCATCCTCGTAGTGCCTGTTTTTGGCACTTCTCCGGGTGCTACCTGCTTCAGTGAGGGCTCTTTGTCTTGCTCACCGTCCCCTCTCTCTTCAGGTCCAATTTGCGACCTCCTGATCTTTCCTGGACCCCAGCAGCGTCCAAAAACGCAAAACACCCGATTTGCGACTAGCAAGGCTTTTTGGCGTCCTTTTGGCAGGAAAACACTTCTGCACGAATTTCCAAGGTGAGAGGGATCCGTCCACCGAAGGGGAAGTCTCTAGCCCTTTTTGTTCCTGCAGAAACCTCAGCTTCTTCTGTCCAGTAGAAGCTTCTTTGCACCCGCAGCTGGCATTTCCTGGGCATCTGCCCATCTCCGACTTGCTTGTGACTTTTGGACTTGGTCCCCTTTTTCCACAGGTACCCTAGATTGGAAATCCACAGTTGTTGCATTGCTGGTTTGTGTCTTTCCTGCATTATTCCTCTAACACGACTACTTTGTCCTTAGGGGAACTTTAGTGCACTTTGCACTCACTTTCCAGGGTCTTGGGGAGGGTTATTTTTCTAACTCTCACTATTTTCTAATAGTCCCAGCGACCCTCTACAAGGTCACATAGGTTTGGGGTCCATTCGTGGTTCGCATTCCACTTTTGGAGTATATGGTTTGTGTTGCCCCTATCCCTATGTTTCCCCATTGCATCCTATTGTAACTATACATTGTTTGCACTGTTTTCTAAGATTATACTGCATATTTTTGCTATTGTGTATATATATCTTGTGTATATTTCCTATCCTCTCACTGAGGGTACACTCTAAGATACTTTGGCATATTGTCATAAAAATAAAGTACCTTTATTTTTAGTATAACTGTGTATTGTGTTTTCTTATGATATTGTGTATATGACACTAAGTGGTACTGTAGTAGCTTCACACGTCTCCTAGTTCAGCCTAAGCTGCTCTGCTAAGCTACCATTATCTATCAGCCTAAGCTGCTAGACACCCTATACACTAATAAGGGATAACTGGGCCTGGTGCAAGGTGCAAGTACCCCTTGGTACTCACTACAAGCCAGTCCAGCCTCCTACATTGGTTGTGCAGTGGTGGGATAAGTGCTTTGAGACTACTTACCACTCTTGTCATTGTACTTTTCATAAGAGAAAAATATACAAAGCAAGGTCAGTGTATATACACATAGCCAAAAAGTTTTGCATTTCCTCTTTTCACTCTTTTCTAAGTGCTGAAAAGTACTTCTAACTTTCTAAAAAGTTCTAAAAAGTTAAAAAAGTTTTTTTCTCTGTCTTTCTAAAAGCTCTGACAAACTTTTTATCTTTTACTATCACTTTAACTCTCTCTAAAAATGTCTGGCACAGGCCAAAATGTTGATCTGTCCAAACTTGCATATGACAACCTTAGCTGGAAAAGAGCAAGGAGTCTCTGTATAGAGAGAGGTTTGAGTGTAGGGAAGAATCCTTCCTTGGAACTGTTACTTAACATGCTTAGAGAACAGGATAAGGCCATAGGTGCCTCATCTGTTGAAAAAGTACCTAATAGTTCTCAATCTGATTCAGGGACTCCCCCAGGAAAAGATTCAGGAAAGAAACTTCCTAGCCTGCCCATTACTAGACAGTCTAGCATAGTTGGTAATGATGATGAGCCACACCATACAAATAGTGTTGTCTCACATCATAGCAAAAGCATTTATTCTCACCATACTGGTAGTAATGTTTCTGTTAACCAAGCTGTTAGGGTGGCTTCTGTAAGGGACAGGTCTCCTTCTGTTCATTCCCATCATACCTCTGTATCTAGGAATGTCCCTCCCACCAACCCTGATGACAGAATGTTAGAGAGGGAACTCAATAAGTTGAGGGTGGAACAAACCAGACTGAAGCTTAAAAAGCAACAGCTGGATTTGGATAGACAGTCTTTTGAACTAGAGAAGGAAAGACAGAAGTTGGGTTTAGAAACCCATGGTGGCAGCAGCAGTATTCCCCATAGTCATCCTGCAAAAGAGCATGATTCCAGGAATCTGCACAAGATAGTTCCCCCTTATAAGGAGGGGGATGACATTAACAAGTGGTTTGCTGCACTTGAGAGGGCCTGTGTTGTACAGGATGTCCCTCAAAGGCAGTGGGCTGCTATCCTATGGCTATCATTTAGTGGAAAAGGTAGGGATAGGCTCCTTACTGTGAAAGAAAATGATGCTAATAATTTCCAAGTTCTTAAGAATGCACTCCTGGATGGTTATGGCTTAACCACTGAACAGTACAGGATAAAGTTCAGAGAGACCAAAAAGGAGTCTTCACAAGACTGGGTTGATTTCATTGACCATTCAGTGAAGGCCTTGGAGGGGTGGTTACATGGCAGTAAAGTTACTGATTATGACAGCCTGTATAACTTGATCCTGAGAGAGCATATTCTTAATAATTGTGTGTCTGATTTGTTGCACCAGTACTTGGTGGACTCTGATCTGGCCTCTCCCCAAGAATTGGGAAAGAAGGCAGACAAATGGGTCAGAACAAGAGTGAACAGAAAAGTGCATACAGGGGGTGACAAAGATGGCAACAAAAAGAAGGATGGTAAGTCTTCAGACAAGGGTGGGGACAAATCTAAAAATGAGTCTTCATCAGGCCCACAAAAACACTCTGGTGGGGGTGGTGGGTCCAAATCCTCCTTTAATCAGAACAAGGAAAAGAAACCATGGTGCTATTTATGTAAAATAAAAGGCCATTGGACAACAGATCCCAGTTGTCCAAAGAAAGGCACCACTGCTCCTACCACTACAACCCCTACTGCTACACCTAGTGTCCCTACTAATAGCAGTGGTGGTGGGAGCAAACCTACTAATAGCCAATCCAAGGGAGTAGCTGGGCTCACTTTTGGTAATTTAGTTGGGGTTGGCCTTGTTAGGGAGGCCACAGAGGCTGTGTTAGTCTCTGAGGGGGCTATTGATTTAGCCACCTTAGTTGCTTGTCCCCTTAATATGGATAAGTACAAGCAGCTACCCCTAATAAATGGTGTTGAGGTTCAGGCCTACAGGGACACTGGTGCCAGTGTGACTATGGTCATAGAGAAACTGGTCCACCCTGAACAACACCTAATTGGTCACCAGTACCAAGTAACCGATGCTCACAACAACACACTTAGCCACCCCATGGCTGTTGTAAATCTCAACTGGGGGGGGGTTACTGGTCCAAAGAAAGTTGTGGTAGCTTCAGATTTACCTGTAGACTGTCTATTAGGGAATGATTTGGAGACATCAGCTTGGTCAGATGTGGAGTTGGAGGCCCATGCAGCAATGCTGGGCATCCCAGGGCAAATTTTTGCTTTGACAAGGGCTCAGGCCAAAAAGCAAAAAGGACAGGGAAGCTTGGATCCTGGAACAATGGACCAAGTGCTCCCTAAAGCTAGGGGTAGTAGAAGCAAACCACTTCCTACTATCCCTCCCTCTACAGTGGATTCTACTTCTGAGGAAGAAGAATTCCCTCCCTGTGCAGAACCTACACCAGAGGAGCTGGAAGCAGACACTGCTGAGCTTTTGGGTGAAGGGGGGCCTGCCAGAGAGGAGCTAAGTGTGGCACAGCAAACCTGTCCCACATTAGAGGGTCTCAGACAGCAAGCTGTCAAACAGGCTAATGGGGATGTCAGTGACTCTCACAGAGTTTACTGGGAGGACAACCTCTTGTACACTGAGCATAGGGATCCTAAACCTGGAGCTACCAGGAGATTAGTGATTCCTCAGGAGTACAGAAAGTTCCTCCTAACACTGGCACATGACATTCCCTTAGCTGGGCACCTAGGACAAATGAAAACTTGGGACAGGCTTGTTCCCCTGTTTCATTGGCCTAGGATGTCTGAGGACACAAAGGAATTTTGTAAGTCCTATGAAACCTGTCAAGCCAGTGGCAAGACAGGTGGCACCCCAAAGGCACCCCTTATTCCACTGCCTGTGGTTGGGGTTCCCTTTGAAAGGGTAGGGGTTGACATAGTTGGCCCCCTTGACCCTCCTACTGCTTCAGGCAATAGGTTTATCTTGGTGGTAGTGGACCATGCCACAAGATATCCTGAAGCTATTCCTTTAAGGACCACTACAGCACCTGCAGTGGCAAAGGCCCTCCTGGGAATATTTTCCAGGGTGGGCTTCCCAAAGGAAGTGGTATCAGACAGGGGAAGCAATTTCATGTCTGCATACTTAAAGGCCATGTGGAAGGAGTGTGGTGTAACGTACAAGTTCACAACACCCTATCATCCACAAACAAATGGACTGGTGGAGAGATTTAATAAAACTCTCAAAGGCATGATTATGGGTCTCCCTGAAAAACTCCGCAGGAGATGGGATATCCTTCTACCATGCCTCCTTTTTGCCTACAGGAAGGTACCCCAGAAAGGAGTGGGCTTCAGCCCCTTTGAACTTCTTTTTGGACACCCTGTTAGGGGTCCACTCACACTTGTAAAGGAGGGTTGGGAACAACCTTTAAAAGCTCCTAAGCAGGATATTGTGGATTATGTACTTGGCCTCAGATCAAGGATGGCTGAGTACATGAAAAAGGCCAGTAAAAACCTTCAGGCCAGCCAAGAGCTCCAGAAGCAATGGCATGATCAGAAGGCTGTTTTGGTTCAGTACCAACCAGGGCAGAAAGTGTGGGTCTTGGAGCCTGTGGCCCCAAGAGCACTCCAAGATAAATGGAGTGGTCCCCACACAATTGTTGAAAAGAAGGGAGAAGTCACCTATTTAGTTGACTTAGGCACTGCCAGGAGTCCCCTTAGGGTGCTCCATGTCAACCGCCTGAAACCCTACTATGACAGGGCTGATCTCACCCTGCTCATGGCAACTGATGAGGGACAGGAAGAAGACAGTGATCCTCTACCTGATCTCTTCTCTTCCACAGATCAAGATGCTCTTGTGGAAGGTGTAGTTTTGGCTGATTGTCTTACTGCTGAGCAGAAAGACAATTGCATAAATCTCCTAGATCAATTCTCTGAACTCTTCTCTACTGTGCCAGGTACCACTTCTTGGTGTGAGCACACTATAGATACTGGAGACAGTTTACCTGTCAAAAGTAAGATCTATAGGCAGCCTGACCATGTCAGGGACTGCATAAAGCAAGAGGTCCAGAAAATGTTAGAACTAGGAGTGGTTGAGCACTCTGACAGTCCATGGGCTTCTCCTGTGGTACTGGTACCAAAACCCCATTCCAAAGATGGAAAGAAGGAAATGCGGTTTTGTGTAGACCATAGAGGTCTCAACTTGGTAACCAAAACTGATGCTCACCCTATACCCAGGGCAGATGAGCTCATAGATACACTGGCATCTGCCAAGTATCTAAGCACTTTTGATTTGACTGCAGGGTATTGGCAGATCAAATTGTCAGAAGATGCTAAACCTAAGACTGCATTTTCTACCATTGGAGGACATTACCAGTTTACTGTAATGCCTTTTGGTTTGAAAAATGCACCTGCCACTTTTCAGAGGTTGGTGAACACAGTCCTGCAAGGGCTGGAAGCTTTCAGTGCAGCATATTTGGACGATATAGCTGTCTTTAGCTCCAGCTGGGATGATCACCTGGTCCACCTATGGAAAGTTTTGGAGGCCCTGCAAAAGGCAGGCCTCACTATCAAGGCTTCAAAGTGCCAGATAGGGCAGGGTAAGGTGGTTTATCTGGGACACCTTGTTGGTGGGGAACAGATTGCACCACTTCAGGGGAAAATCCACACAATTATTGATTGGGTTCCCCCTACCACTCAGACTCAGGTCTACTAGGCCTCACTGGGTATTACAGGAGGTTCATTAAGAACTATGGCTCCATTGCAGCCCCTCTTAATGACCTCACATCCAAGAAAATGCCTAAAAAGGTATTATGGACAGCAAACTGTCAGAAAGCTTTTGAGGAGCTGAAGCAGGCCATGTGCTCTGCACCTGTCCTGAAAAGCCCTTGTTACTCAAAAAAATTCTATGTCCAAACTGATGCATCTGAATTAGGAGTAGGGGCAGTCCTATCACAACTTAATTCTGAGGGCCAGGATCAACCTGTTGCTTTTATTAGTAGGAGGTTGACCCCTAGAGAAAAGCGTTGGTCTGCCATTGAGAGGGAGGCCTTTGCTGTGGTCTGGGCTCTGAAGAAGATGAGGCCATACCTGTTTGGCACTCACTTCATTGTTCAGACAGACCACAAACCTCTACTTTGGCTAAAACAAATGAAAGGTGAAAATCCTATATTGTTGAGGTGGTCCATATCCCTACAGGGAATGGACTATACAGTGGAACATAGACCTGGGAGTAGCCACTCCAATGCAGATGGACTCTCCAGATATTTCCACTTAGACAATGAAGACTCATCAGGTCATGGCTAGTCTTATTGTCCTTCGTTTGGGGGGGGGGGTTGTGTAGGAAAGTACCATCTTGCCTGACATGTTACCCCCATTTTTCACTGTATATATGTTGTTTTAGTTGTATGTGTCACTGGGACCCTGGTAACCCAGGGCCCCAGTGCTCATAAGTGTGCCTGAATGTGTTACCTGTGTAGTGACTAACTGTCTCACTGAGGCTCTGCTAATCAGAACCTCAGTGGTTATGCTCTCTCATTTCTTTCCAAATTGTCACTAAAAGGCTAGTGACCATTTTTACCAATTTACATTGGCTTACTGGAACACCCTTATAATTCCCTAGTATATGGTACTGAGGTACCCAGGGTATTGGGGTTCCAGGAGATCCCTATGGGCTGCAGCATTTCAATTGCCACCCATAGGGAGCTCTGACAATTCTTACACAGGCCTGCCACTGAAGCCTGAGTGAAACAACGTCCACGTTATTTCACAGCCATTTTACACTGCACTTAAGTAACTTATAAGTCACCTATATGTCTAACCTTTACCTGGTAAAGGTTAGGTGCAAAGTTACTTAGTGTGTGGGCACCCTGGCACTAGCCAAGGTGCCCCCACATTGTTCAGAGCCAATTCCCTGAACTTTGTGAGTGCGGGGACACCATTACACGCGTGCACTACATATAGGTCACTACCTATATGTAGCTTCACAATGGTAACTCCGAAAATGGCCATGTAACATGTCTATGATCATGGAATTGCCCCCTCTATGCCATCCTGGCATAGTTGGCACAATCCCATGATCCCAGTGGTCTGTAGCACAGACCCTGGTACTGCCAAACTGCCCTTCCTGGGGTTTCACTGCAGCTGCTGCTGCTGCCAACCCCTCAGACAGGCATCTGCCCTCCTGGGGTCCAGCCAGGCCTGGCCCAGGATGGCAGAACAAAGAACTTCCTCTGAGAGAGGGTGTGACACCCTCTCCCTTGGGAAAATGGTGTGAAGGCAGGGGAGGAGTAGCCTCCCCCAGCCTCTGGAAATGCTTTGTTGGGCACAGAGGTGCCCAATTCTGCATAAGCCAGTCTACACCGGTTCAGGGACGCCTTAGCCCCTGCTCTGGCGCGAAACTGGACAAAGGAAAGGGGAGTGACCACTCCCCTGACCTGCACCTCCCCTGGGAGGTGTCCAGAGCTCCTCCAGTGTGCTCCAGACCTCTGCCATCTTGGAAACAGAGGTGCTGCTTTCACACTGGACTGCTCTGAGTGGCCAGTGCCACCAGGTGACGTCAGAGACTCCTGCTGATAGGCTCCTTCAGGTGTTAGTAGCCTATCCTCTCTCCTAGGTAGCCAAACCCTCTTTTCTGGCTATTTAGGGTCTCTGTCTCTGGGGAAACTTCAGATAACGAATGCAAGAGCTCATCCGAGTTCCTCTGCATCTCTCTCTTCACCTTCTGATAAGGAATCGACTGCTGACCGCGCTGGAAGCCTGCAAACCTGCAACATAGTAGCAAAGACGACTACTGCAACTCTGTAACGCTGATCCTGCCGCCTTCTCGACTGTTTTCCTGCTTGTGCATGCTGTGGGGGTAGTCTGCCTCCTCTCTGCACCAGAAGCTCTGAAGAAATCTCCCGTGGGTCGACGGAATCTTCCCCCTGCAACCGCTGGCACCAAAAAGCTGCATTACCGGTCCCTTGGGTCTCCTCTCAGCACGACGAGCGAGGTCCCTCGAATCCAGCGACTCTGTCCAAGTGACCCCCACAGTCCAGTGACTCTTCAGTCCAAGTTTGGTGGAGGTAAGTCCTTGCCTCACCTCGCTGGGCTGCATTGCTGGGAACCGCGACTTTGCAGCTACTCCGGCCCCTGTGCACTTCCGGCGGAAATCCTTTGTGCACAGCCAAGCCTGGGTCCACGGCACTCTAACCTGCATTGCACGACTTTCTAAGTTGGTCTCCGGCGACGTGGGACTCCTTTGTGCAACTTCGGCGAGCACCGTTTCACGCATCCTCGTAGTGCCTGTTTCTGGCACTTCTCCGGGTGCTACCTGCTTCAGTGAGGGCTCTTTGTCTTGCTCGACGTCCCCTCCTCTCTTCAGGTCCCTCCTGGGCCCCAGCAGCGTCCAAAAACGCCAAACGCCCGATTTGCGACTAGCAAGGCTTGTTGGCGTCCTTTCAACGGGAAAACACTTCTGCACGACTCTCCAAGGCGAGAGGGATCCGTCCACCAAAGGGGAAGTCTCTAGCCCTTTTCGTTCCTGCAGAAATCTCAGCTTCTTCTGTCCAGTAGAAGCTTCTTTGCACCCGCAGCTGGAATTTCCTGGGCATCTGCCCATCTCTGACTTGCTTGTGACTTTTGGACTTGGTCCCCTTGTTCCACAGGTACCCTAGATTGGAAATCCACAGTTGTTGCATTGCTGGTTTGTGTCTTTCCTGCATTATTCCTCTAACACGACTACTTTGTCCTTAGGGGAACTTTAGTGCACTTTGCACTCACTTTTCAGGGTCTTGGGGAGGGTTATTTTTCTAACTCTCACTATTTTCTAATAGTCCCAGCGACCCTCTACAAGGTCACATAGGTTTGGGGTCCATTCGTGGTTCGCATTCCACTTTTGGAGTATATGGTTTGTGTTGCCCTTATCCCTATGTTTCCCCATTGCATCCTATTGTAACTATACATTGTTTGCACTGTTTTCTAAGACTATACTGCATATTTTTGCTATTGTGTATATATATCTTGTGTATATTTCCTATCCTCTCACTGAGGGTACACTCTAAGATACTTTGGCATATTGTCATAAAAATAAAGTACCTTTATTTTTAGTATAACTGTGTATTGTGTTTTCTTATGATATTGTGTATATGACACTAAGTGGTACTGTAGTAGCTTCACACGTCTCCTAGTTCAGCCTAAGCTGCTCTGCTAAGCTACCATTATCTATCAGCCTAAGCTGCTAGACACCCTATACACTAATAAGGGATAACTGGGCCTGGTGCAAGGTGCAAGTACCCCTTGGTACTCACTACAAGCCCGTCCAGCCTCCTACACACACCTTTTGAGAAAACCATCAAATCCTATATCTACTTTCACTCGAAGTGCCTGAGGCATGTAACAGTATATTGCTTTTGTAGATTGACCATCATAACAACAAATTACAGATAAAAACATTGTCACAAATTGCTATATTTTTCAACTTATTTTCAAATGTGTTTATTTAAACGATTAGTATCTTTGAGAAAATATACAGGAATCTACACAAATTACCCTTTGCTGAATTCCGAATTCAAACTACTTATTAGAACTGTATTGATTTCTGGGATTACCCATTTGAACGGAAATGCCTAGAGGTTTTCATGATCACCCCCAAAAATTTAGCCTGATGCTGCTTTTTTTTTTACTTTGAGAGTGCATTGAGTCCTACTAACCAAACCATAGTGCCAGTGTTCTTACCACTTCCTAAATGCATGTTGAATTGGCTAATCCCAATTTGCATCAGACAACTTACTTATAAATCCCTATTATGTGGTGCCAAGAGTTTCCAGGGCATATACTTTGGAATCTTAGCCTAGGGCTGTAACATGACTTGTGCACCCCTGATCTTGATAAAGTACATATTAGCTCCCAGACTACCACAGCAGCCTGGAGCAGCAGTTTTCAAACTGCTAGTTCGACTTTGCTATTTAAACCAATAGAACAATATGTAGAAGTCCCCCCTAAGGAAGGTCCTAAGGCAGGGAGCTGGATATTTTTTCATATGTCCCAACAGTAAACCTGACAAAGTCCTGTTATTACTGTGGAAAGGTCAGTAGCCCCATTGGTTAGTACAGAATTATGGCTGGCATTCTAGCCCTGCCAACTTTTGAATGGGAATACTGAAAGGGGTAATTCAAGATATCAAATTATTTGTGCCATTAAACCTGACTTGATATCTAATGTAATGCAACTAGTGAGGAAAGCAACTTTTCCAAAGTTGCCCCTCTTTTCCCCAGTTTATCCAGTGACCTTCAGCAGTTTCTGGCCATGAGGCACACTTCTGGAGAGACATGCCAATAATTCCCAGGCTTAGGAAACAATAGTGGCCAGCCACAGAGGGAGTGATCACCCCCCTTGCAGGAAGCCACAAAGGGTGTTGGCCTAAAAGGTGTGTTCAAAGGAGAAGACGCCTGTGGTGAACAAAAGGATAACACACTTGGGAAGGGCTGCCTCTTTGTTCAGGTAGACAGGCTGGCAGCATGAACAGAGAGGGGAAACCAATAGTCAAACCAGTTTTCCCATGGGTGGGTATGCCACAAGTAGCCACGCCTCTAGGGTGGGCTATCAAGCTCCTCAGAATCAAAGAAGGATTCAGACATCTTGAAAGTAGGCAGAATAATACACACTGAGATTGCTAGATGCCACACATAGCTGGAAATGATCCTACTTTTGTAGTTCAGGGTAGCAATTACTTATAGGCTCATTCCATAGGGTCCCTTTGATAAATTAATTATACAGGCTAATACGAAGGTACAAAGTCGTTTAGAGAACATGAGACTCTCCTACCTAAAGAGAATCAGAGCCACTGGTAGATGACTTTGCTGTCTGTGACTATGACTTGGTGGAATGTGTTTGGGAGTACCTGCTCTGAGAACACCAGCTGAGACATGCTGGCCTCTGTGTCTCTGAGAGCCTCTACCTGTTGCCTGTACTTAGACGTTTGAGCAGCCATGTGGGGTTTTGGCACCATTTCCTTATCCACCAGGGAAAATAGGGTAATCGCTAGCTGATCCCCAAGGCTATGTGGGACAACATCCTCCCCAAGTGCTACAGTCATCAACCCCCTTTTTCGGCCTACCCCCTTTTTGTGCCATTTTTCATCCCCCTCCCGCCTCCGAGCTGTCCTCTCCTCCCCCACCTCCCTCCTTAATGGCAGCCGCTGTGTGGTAGGCTGGTCAATACCACTGAGCTGGTCAGTGCATTGCTCTGCCTCCCGTGGCTCCACCCTGTAAGTAGAACCCTTTCCCTGGCTCCTCTGAACTCCTGACCCCTTTCAGGAGTTTGAGGCCCTCCTGCACCCAAAGGCTTCTGCCTGCACCTCATCCCTGGTGTCTAGTGGGAGAGATCTGCTCTCCTATTAAGCTACCTTCTGCCTCTCTCCTCCTTTTGCTCTGCTTTGCTCTCTACTGTCCCTTTGTGCTCCTTTTCCTTGTTTCTCTCTCAGTCCACTCTCTCTCGTTCACTTCGCTCTCCCCCTCTCACTCTCCCCCTCTTGCTCTCCCCCCCGCTGCTTCCCCTCTGGTCTGCCCCCTTTTTCGGCTCTGCCACCTTCTTCACACCATTTTTCATCCACCTCCCAGCTGTACTCTCCCCCACCTCCCTACTTAATGGCGGCCGCTGTGTGGTAGGCTGAGCAATACCACTGACCTGGTCAGTGCATTGCCCGGCCTCGTATGGCTCCACCTTGTAAGTAGAGCCCTTTCCCTGGCTCCTCTGAACTCCTGACCCCTGTCAGGAGTTCAAGGCCCTCTTCCACCCACAGGCATCTGCCTGCACCTCATCCCTGGTGTCTAGTGGGAGAGCTCTGCTCTCCTACTAGGCTGCCTTCTGCCTCTCTCCTCCTTTTGCTTTGCTCTCTACTGTCCCTTAGTGCTCCTCTTCCTCGTTTCTCTCTCACTCTGCTCTCTCTCCCGCTTTCGCTCTCCCACTCTGTCTCTTCCCCGCCGCTGCTGCCCCGCGGCTCTGCCCCGTTTCTTGCCATTTTTAGTCCTCCTCCTGCCTCCCAGCTGTCCTCTCCTCTCCTCCACCTCCTTACCTAATGGCTGCCACTGCATGGCCGCACAGCGGGGGTGCTAAAGGAGAGCCAAAGGCAAGCCTCCTGTGCCTGGACCGCGCCCAGAACCAGAACCCCTGGCTCCTGTCGCCCCCACTGCCACCACACACATCTTCACTACGACGGCGCCACCCTCCGCGCCCCCAACACCGGCCACTGTCCCACCTGCCTTCAAGCCTTCCCGCAGACCACCCACGGACCCTTCTCCTGCCGGAACTGCACCTTCACCAGCCTCCATGCCACTGACACACCCACCAAGGCAGGACTCACCCATCTCAGATGTATCCTCCTCAACACCTGCTCCGTCCACAAGCAAGCAGAAGAGCTATGGAACCTACTCGACTCAGCCTCCCCAGACATCGCCTTCCTGACCGAAACCTGGATGAATCTCTCCTCAGCACCTGACATCGCCTTAGCCATCCTGGATGGCTACAAGATCACCCGCAGGGACAACCCCAACAAACCAGGAGGAGGCATTGCCATCACCCACAAGAACATGCTCAGAATCATGACCAACACCGAAGTCACACTCAGCACCACCAAACACCTGCACTTCCAAAACCACTCTGACCCAAACACCATCCTCCGAGGGACCCTCGTCTACAGGCCCCCCAACCCACGACAGCCATTCAGCAGCTCCATTACTGACATCATCAGCACGCACGCTCTCGCATCCATTGACTACATACTCCTCGGAGACCTAAACTTCCACCTCGAGAACACCAACAACAACAACACCGCCACCCTGCTCTCCAACCTTGGCCTCAAACAGCTCGTCACAACACCAACCCACTCCGCAGGACACACACTTGACCCTATTTTCTCCGCCAGCAATCAATTCTCTTTCAGCCACACCACCAAACTCCACTTTACAGTCCACCGCTTCAAGAAACCCACAACACACCACCACCCACAACGGATCCCCCACCGCAGTTAGAACAAGGTCACCGAAGACCAACTTATAGAGACCCTCTCCCAGAACCCACCCATCGTCACCACTGACACTGATGCAGCTACCCGCAACTTCAGGCAATTGGTCAACACCTGTGCCAATACTCTTGCCCCAATCAAGAATCCCTCCAACAGATGCACCGACAGAAAGGCCTTCTGGTTTACCGCCGACCTCCACGGATCTAGGCAAAACTGCCAAAGACTCAAAAGAAAGTGGCGCCAAGATCAGACTCTGGACAACCTTACAGCCTACAAAAATGCCATCCGCAGACACATCCAACTCATCCGAGCCACCAAGAGAACCGCCTTCAAAGACCAAATCAACAACAACGCACACAGCCACAAGGAGCTCTTCAACGTTGTGAAGGAACTCGCTAACCCCAGCTCCAACGCAAACAACATCCCACCATCCGAAGACCTCTGCGACTCCCCAGCCTCCTACTTTCACCGCAAGATTGTAGAAATCCACAACAGCTTCGGCACCCAGACCCCCCGGCAACCACCAACACCACAGATTCACCTCCGACCAACCTCTCCTTGACCCTTGTCAACAACAACAACACCATCAAAATCATGAACACCATCCACTCCTGCTCTCCATCTGACCCCTGCCCTCACCACATCCTCAACAAAACAAGCTACCTCATCGCACCCCAACTATCATCAATAGCTCCTTCGAGTCCGCCATCTTCATGGAGAGCTGGAAACATTGCGAGATCAACATCCTCCTCAAAAAACCCAAGGTGACTCAAAGGACCTCAAGAACATCCGGGATATCTCCCAGCTCCCCTTCTTAGCAAAAGTAATTGAGAAAGCTGTCAACAGACAACTAATCCGCTTCCTTGAGGAGAACCGTACCCTGTACCCTTCTCAATCCGGATTCTGCAACAACCACAGCACCGAAACCACCCTCATCGCCGCCACCGACGACATCAGAACCATACTGGACAGTGGTGAAAACGCTGCCCTCATCCTCCTGGACCTCTCAGCCGCGTTCAACACCGTCTGCCACCACACCCTACGCTCACGCATCAGCAATGCTGGAATCCGTGACAGAGCCCTGGACTGGGTCACCTCCTTTCTCACCGGCAGAACCCAGAGAGTCTGCCTCCCACCATTCCGCTCGGAGGCCACCAAGATCATCTGCAGCGTACCCCAGGGTTTGTCCTTCAGCCCGACCCTCTTCAATGTATACATGGCCCCGCTCGCTAATATCGTCCGATCCCACAACCTCAACGTCATCACATACACAGACGACACCCAGCTGATTCTCTCCCTTACCAAGGACTCCGCCAAGACCTACCTCCACAAAGGAATGAAGGCCATCGCCGAATGGATGAAGAGCAGCTACCTCAAACTCAATTCTGACAAGACGGAAGTCCTCATCTTCGGCTCCACCCACTCCGCATGGGATAACTCCTGGTGGCCTGCCACTCTCTGAACCACTCAGACTCCTACCGACGATGCACGCAACCTAGGAGTCATCTTGGACCCCTCACTATCCATGACCCAGCAAGTCAATGCCATCTCCTCCTCCTGCTTCAACACCCTCTGCATGCTCTGAAAGATCCACAAATGGATACCCACCGAAACAAGAACAGTCACCCAAGCCCTCATAATCAGCAAGCTGGACTACAGCAATGCCCTCTATGCAGGAACCACGGCCAAACTCCAGAAAAGGCTGCAATGCATCCAGAACGCCTCTGCACGCCCAGCCTGGACATCCCCCACCACTGCCACATCACAGACCACCTGAAAAACCTGCACTGGCTCCCAGTCAACAAGAGAATCACCTTTAAACTCCTCACCCACTCTCACAAAGCACTGCACAACACCAGACCAGAATTCCTCAACAGACGACTCTCCTTCTACACCCCGACTCGGCCTCTCCACTCCGCCGTCCTCGCCCGCACAATCGTCCCACACGTCAGCAGAAGTACAACCGGCGGTATATCATTCTTGCACCTCGCCAGCAAAACGTGGAACACTCTGCCCACCCACCTGCACCAGATCAAAGACCTCCTTAACTTCAGGAAACTTTTCAAGACCTGGCTGTTTGTGCAGTAGCAGCACCTCCCTCGCCCGCTTCTCCCCCCACTCACCTCAGCACCTTGAGACCCTCATGGGTGAGTAGTGAGCTTTACAAATTCCTGATTGATTGGGCTGTCCAGGGCCTATGCTAGGGATGACTTTTAATATAAAATCTGAAGGTGTGGGACTGATAAAAGGTTCCTTTTGCCAGATTGACATGTCAGTTGAAAACTGAACACACAGGCTACAATGACAGGGCTAACGTGAAAAGGACAGTTGATGGACTGAATGTGGAACAAATCAAACATTCACTCTAGTCACAGATCTAGGTTTAATCCATCAGTTTGTTGCTTACCATACCACCCCAGTTTGAACCCAGCCATTTGCAAATCAAATGGAAACAAGCACCCTGGGACCCGTTTCGGGTATTTACCTTCATCCGACAAGCAAACTTGAATGAAGTAGGTAGGGCTTGTCCCACTCCCCTTTAGGTGCTCCCCCACCACGTCTCCTTGGGGAAAGGACACTTTTCATGGGCCCGATCCTGTGCTCGTATTCTAGCCAGTACAGACACTGGGGTGACCCCTTCCACCTCTGCCTGTTTTGTTTATGGCATCTCCTGCCCTTTCTTGCAGATGTGTTTCCCTCAATGGGCTCCCATGGCCAATGGCTGCTTGGGCTACTATGATTATGCAGGGGGGGTGAATGATGTCTATGTGAAGGTAATGTATATCTCAAGCTTGTATATGCACTGATGCCACTGATATATCTGTTAATATCAATTTACTGGAAATGTACTGTTTGTTGAAACTCTAATAAACAGACTCTGAGTAAATGCTCTCAACACTACGATCCTGTTATCCTCTATAATTCTTGTTCAGACTTTTGTAATGCAGTGACAAGAAAAGATGAAGAGTAACATCTTCCTTCAGGAATGCAAATAAAATTTTAGGACTCAGTACAGAATAAGACTACAACCATCTAGGCTAGTTTCCTTTAACTATTTGTCCTCTTAGTGGCTTTTGGCACCATTGACCATGAAACCTTAATCTATGCCACTTATTGATGAATGGGCTTTAACAACATTGACCGTCAGTACTTCACCGCTTTCATACAAAACTTACTTTTCCATATCCAGATGAACTCTTTAGGGTCAAAAATGATCACCATAATCTATACAATTTTGCAAGGTTGTGAACATTCTCAAGAGACCCTCAGGTCAGAACTCCCAGAATGCTCCTGACAGACAAAACCTTAAAACGCCATTCTCTACTAAGCAATGTATCATTTACTTGAAGGACTTTCTCACCACCACCGAGGTCTGGTTGTTGAAAACCATTTTTAAATTCCTCCCATTTACACAAAACCTCTGTTCATCACCGGCACTGGTAAACACAAGGTAGTATTAAGGATGTCTCCAAATTATTAAACAGCTTTCCACCTGAAGTACAGTGTTTGAATGTTTCCTAGTGACATCAACATGAGGTACTGTCCCATTACAAAAAGAGATACAGATTACATGACATCATCTACCCCTGTTTTGCATATTGAAACCATGTCTACCAGAACCTGGCACTATGACAGTAGAGTGAGATCTACAGCCTTACCAATGTGAGTGAGCTTCTGGAACGCACCACAATTAAAAACAGTGCACACCTGAATGGTTCTTGGCACTATTTATTGGCATCTGTCACTCCCACCAACCTCCTTTAAGTTTTAGGTTCTCAGGTCAGGTGAGTAGCTAATTTTTCACTTGTGCTAGGTTATTTAGTTCTTCAAGTTTCTATTAAATATGCGGATCTTGAATAATTGAGATTATGAATTAACAATACCTCAATAGAGCTATTGGGCTTAGGCATGCCTGTGTTTTTTGGGCTTGCCTTGTAGTTATATTGGCATTCCGAGCTTTACATTTCCAGCTTTGCTATTCTTCGTTCTTCTTTCATTGTGTTGCTTTACCCGTTTTCGTACCTGTTATTTATTGCAAGATGCATATTGTCTCCCTCAAATTATTGATGACAATGAAATGCATTAGGGACCTATTCACATGTTTTTTTCACATATTGTTAATCAAGTCCCATAGACATGTTCCTTCCTGCACTATATATTTGGTCATCTTGCCATACTCAGGACTGAGTGCTCTCCCTACTGCAAGAAAGAAGAAACGAAACACAGGAAAATGGAATATGACATTCCCGGCCATGCCTTCACATAGTAATCATGTGACATAAGGAAAGAGAAAGTTTCTGAACCAAAAGCTCATTATGAAATAAAAGAAAGTAGTTAGGTTGACCCTCAGGAATTCTGAATACCTCTGCGGAACATGACGTAGGTAGTAAGGTTTATGAATAGCATATCTTAAGTAGCTATAGTTCGCCAGACTCGCAAAGGGCATCTGGAGGGGGCACCAACTGAAGTACAAACTCAGATACAAATACCAGATGGACATGTAAACTCTCCTGATAGAGGTTACAATATGCAACTACATGTAGAGGGAAAGAAATAGCACTTCATATTGCGGTTTCATTTATTACATGTCTATGCCATATTCATGGCTAAGGATTATTGGTTTACTTCCTTTTAAAGGAATCCAGATTGTGGAGGAGAGGTTATAATGGAAGCATTTTCGTCCTTACTTCCTGAGAATCTTAGGGGGAAATATGCATGTGAGAGGGCTTTAAAAGAAGCTCCTGCATTGCATGGACAACAAATAGGGAAAAAGATTCTGTGCAACGTGTTTCCAGTAAAGGGTGTACCAAAGGTGTAATTTTAAAATTTAATAAAGGTAGAAGTGAAGAATGAGATAAAGGGCATCCTTCCTCAATTATAGTATCAGGGTGTGGTAGTGTTTTGTCATTCAAACATTTACACTCCATTTTTTCTGGAGTTAAACCCAGATAACTCATATAGTATTGTTTTAAAATACAGACATTTGAATACTCACAGTACTGGACTGTTAATGAATATAGGAAAAGGTTGCTGATGAATTTTCTAGGCAAAATAAAGCACCAAGCTAAAACGCCTAACAGCTTTTTCATTTGACAGTACTCAGTGAGGCCCATATTTATACTTTTTGACGCAAATATGCGCTACCGCAGATTTGCGTCAAAATGTTTAGCGCTGACCACCTCCATTCCAAAGCGCCAACCAGGTGCCTTATTTATAGAATGACAGTAGCCAGCACTGCAGCCTGGTTAGCGTCAAAATAAATGACGGTAACCGGGCAGCGGAAGCGGAGGGAAGATTGGGGGTTGTGCGCCAAAGAATTGTGCAAGTCAGGTTAGAGTCAAAAATATTGGCTCTAACCTGACTAGAGCCATTTTATGATGCACAACCCCCACAGAAATCACTCCTGTCTTAGCGAAGACAGGAGTCATGCCCCCCTGCCCAATGGCTATGCACAGGGGACGTCTGTCCCCTGGACATGGCCATTGGGCACAGTGGCATGTAGGGGGGCCCAAGTTAGGCCCCCCATGCCACTTCTACGTAAAAAAAAATACTTACCGCTAGGTACCTCTACTTACTGTAGATGAATGGGTGTCCTCCAGGGGTGGGCAAGGGTGGCAGGGGGGGTCCCCGGGGACAGGGAAGGGCACCTGTGGACTGCTTCCATGGTCCGAGACCATTGAAGTGAGCCCACAGGTCCTTCAACGCCTGCCCTGGCCCAGGCGTTAAGAAATGGCGCTAAACCGGTTTAGAGTCATTTTTTAGGACCCTCCCCCTCCTGCGCGTCATTTTAGCAAGGGAGTATAAATAAGGCGCAAATGCCCTTGAGTCATTTTTTGCCTGGGAATGCCTACCTTGCATGTCATTAACGCAAGGTAGGTTTCCACGGTAAAAAAATGTCTCTCACTCCATTAATTTGGCGCAAGACGGGTCTAGCGGCAAAATATAAATATGGAGTTAAGTTTGGGCTGAATTTGCATTAAAAACAATGATGCAAATTCAGCGCAAACAGAGTATAAATAAGCCCCTAAGTTTGTACCACATGTATATTGGAGGTGTATAAAGATAGCCATTGGCTCTTGCAACGAGGAATGTGGAGAACTAAAACAAAGATCCTGAAGTGCAGTCCTTCAAGACCATATGCATCACAAATGATGGCTTAAAAGAGCACCTAGATAAAGTGGACAGAGCAGTCACTCTCCCAGCTCAACATGAATATAAAATAAAAAATAAACCTTTACAGATCTAAAATTACTTTTCTTAATTATTTTTCTTGGATATAAATTATACAATGTGTGTAACGGACAGGCATCAGCCTTTCTATTGAAGTACTTCTTTACAATTTCTAAATACATTGAAGTTGCAAGCCCTGCTAAGATTTTTACTCTGAAAAAGCTCACTGGGCACTTTATGCTAAGCATGTAAAGCTCTTGTATGATTTAATTGTGTCCACTTTCCCCAGAAAGAAAACAGACAGAAATGCTGACAATTATTTAATGAAGACTACCTGCAGATATTTTATAGGCAAAATATCTTTATGAAAACAAAACTTAGCTAGTAATTACAGGGGTTTCTAGCTCTTTAGGGTTCACATGTGTAGTTTACAATGAGCGATAGATACTTTCCATAGCTTAGAACCTCAAGTACCCTTTAAAAAAAAAAAAAAACTTTATTTGTTTTTTAGTTGTTCAACATTTCATAAATAACAGAGCTAACAATACAATTAGGCGCCAACCATGCGTCCGACAATAAATTACAAGAAACATACCTGCCCAACCAAGCACAAGGTGCATTCGCATAGCAGTTTCAAATACAAAAGAAATAAAAACAATGAACACATGTACGCACCCCACATTGAACACCTCAATTTAATTATGCCAAGGGATTCACAGCTCCCTACAAAAGCTGGATATCATAGTATTTCCATGACCTTTCCCATACCTGGAGGAATTCGCGCTGTCATGCTCTGCTTATGTTAGTAATGTTTTCGGCCAGCATGTGGAGGTCCATTCCTCTCCTTCATTTCAGCAATGTCAGGGGTTCTGGTGTACCCATTTACTTGCCACATCCTGTTTGGGCACCACCAACCCCAAATTACAGAAAATAAGCTATGCCCTGGGAACATTGATATCCCCCACCACTTCTAACAGGATTTACATAGGGTCAATATGAATACCTGCACCCACCACTCTGCTCAACTCTCCCACCACCAGTGTCCACTACTTTTGTATGGCAGTGCAGCTGCAGAGCATTTATATATATATATATATATATATATATATATATATATATATATATATATATATATATATAGGAACTTCACTCATCCCCACAAAGGAGACCAGCCAGGGAGGTTGCCCTTTCCATTCAGTGTAGCCAGTCCCTGTCATAGTAGGCCAGGTGTAGGATTTTCAGTTGGACCAAGTGCAGGTGATTTTATGGCCACTTTCCTTGGGTGCATCAAGCCTGCCTCCCAGTCCTCATCCTCTAATTCCCCCACATCGAAGCACCACCGTTTCCTCATTCTGGCCAGTCTGTTTGGCATATTATTGTTAATTATTTTGAATGTGAAGGAATGACAATTCATCCTGCAGTATCCTATCCTCTAAGGGGGAGAATTCAGGCAAGTCTAGTGTCTCTATGCCTTCTGCCTGTCAGGCATGCCTTAGCTGGGCATATTTCAAGAATTGATTGTTATGCATAGAGTACTCTCGTTGGAGGGACGCAAACAATGCCAACTCACCTCCATTGAGTAGATCCCTCACAGACAAGGTTCCAAGCAGGTCCCATACTCCAAAGGCCCTTAATTTCCAAATCTCTTTCAACCATGTCCCCTCCCAGAGCTGACCCTCAGCTATACTTGACTGCAGAGGAATGGATCACTCTGAATGAGAACATTCTCATGGCTGCGCAGAAGGCCCTTTTGAACAAGTGTCCTCTGGCACAGGAAAAGCAGTGTTTTGCAGTTTCTCCTACATCTACACTCAATGTGGGTGTGAAAGACAAAACACACCCATACACCTGCATTCAGCATGTACAGTGGAAAGTGTTGATTTATTACATTGGTGCTTGATTGGATTCAGGGATTCAAAAGTGAAATTGATAAAAGCTAAACAGTTTTGGGCGGAGAAGGCTGCTCTACAGGACAAGCTCACCCCACACAACATACAATGGCCCCTAAAAGTGGAGGAATTGATGCTGAATAGAACTGTGAAGTGTGATGGAGGTTGCTGGGACCGCTTCCATACCTGTGTGGGGGTGGCATGGTCTACCAAAGTACAAGGCACTCACACCTGGTGCAGGCCTAAATGGCGCTACAGTGGGTTAACATGTGGCCTGCAGTGTAGGGGGTTTTCCTTTCCATTTTTACCCATCCATAGCTAGTTCTTCACTGTAGCAGCCTACCCCTCTTCCTCATCTGGACTTGTTGAGCCCCACTGCGTGTTCCAGTTGACAGTTAATGGAATACACAAGCACAGTGAAGTGTTGGTGGGTGCAGCTGCACACCAAGTTCTAAACTACTATATTGATGGCACAGAAACAATACTGATGGCCTTATTTACCAAAGAATGGTAAGAGAAATTGTCAACAATGTAGCACTTGCCAACAAGTGAAACAGTCTGCACCTCTATGGCCAGCTCCTTCTTTCCTACACATTTATTCCTGTGCACATTTATGTGTTTTATTCAATATTTAATTGCGCTCAATAACGTATTGCTTTGATAGGACATCAACAGCTCACATATTATGCATTAATTGTGATTTCAAAAATATCACAGCTTTCAACAAATTTATTACAGAACTCGTATGCTAATCCATGTATTTAACAACACAAACTGCATTTAAACAGTATTTAGGTCTCATGCAAAGGCATCTCAGTGAAGTGCACATGTTCACATTTTCCAGGGTCTCTAACAAACAGATATTCCAGCTAAAGGCAATGTACTAGACCAACCAGTGTTAAGTATAATTTTGCAGCATAGAACACCATAGCAACACCAGTCTGTGACCTAGACTTACAAAATAGTAGCAAATTGGAAAACAGCGTGCAATGTCCCAGAAGTATGTATGTAAAGCAATCTAGGAAACTCATGAGGTTGTGGAAGTTGAGGTGGTATATTTGTAAGAATTGCAGGTGGATTGTTGTCATGAATTGTCTGTGGTGCACGTGCATTATTGTTATCGTTTCAGGATGCTGTTGTCCTGACTGATGAATGTGGTATTCCAATTGTGTTTTAAACATACAGTGACCATGCAACTTGACTTTGACCTGCGTTTTTTATGGCCTTTAGAATATGCATCATCACAGTGAGTTGCCTTGTACTCTCCTAATTCGTGTAAAATGGATGTTCCTGCAGAACTTTGAAATGTCTTGAAATTCTTTATTAGTGCTCTCCAAGATATGGGTAATCCCCTCAATCAACTGAGGGATTTCACAATATCAAACATGTTCACCCCTATATCACTAATCCCCCCCACATATACATGACTGTTAATGAAGAAACATATTCTTTCAGAGGTCTCGTTTGGCCTAGGCTAAGCCTCCTTTCCTGTATGTGTGGCAATTTGACATGACATGCAGGTTGTCCATCACATAGAGAGTTAACATCTGGAGGTTTTAGGGGGAGATTGTCGAATAGCAACAAACTCTTCCTTCTCAGAATTGTTCTCTCCCTTATGTGATTGAGAGAGGACTACAGTAGAATCTTCAAGGAAGGAGTGTAGAGGGGGACACAACTTAAGAACTGGTTGTTGAGGTCTGTGAGGAGGGGAGTTAAATAGATGGGACACACATCTGTGCCTGCTTAAATAGTAGCTGGGGATCTGCAGTCATTCAGAGCATATATATCTAGGAAGACTGCTGGCCGGCAGTGAAGTGGTATTGGAGAACATTTCCTGGGTTTAACCACTATTACCTTTCTTCTTTTGTTAAGCAGTGGCATCTGCTGCGTTTGTAGATTAAAGGAGGATTGATTTTTCTCCTGGGATTCTCGTCTATCCTCTGTTTGTGGATGCTGCATCATCCTTGTCCGGCTTTCTGATCACAGGTCTTGCAAGATTAAATTAAAAGAAGGTGTGAGTCAGAATATAAAGATTGTGTAAATGCCATCACCAGACGTTTCAAATTAGTGTTCAACAATAGGTCACAGTTGACAGAGGGCTAATCAAATGAATTTAGTACTTGAGCTATAGAAGCATCTATTCGTGGTATATAATGGCACCTCACCTGCAAGTGCAATAGATGTTCCCCTTGTGAATGCATCCCTAGATGTCGCTGTTAAATCGTGAAGATAGTAGTCGTAACTTTCACCCGATCCAGCAGCTACAGAAAATTGTTGAGTTATCTAAGAATGACATGAAAGAGAACAGGGTTATTTGACAAACATTGGGGGTCATTCTGACCCCGGCGGTCCTTGACCGCCGGGGCCAGGGTCGGCGGGAGCACCGCCAACAGGCTGGCGGTGCCCCGCAGGGCATTCTGACGCGGTCAGAAGAGGAAAACCGGCGGTCTCCCGCCGGTTTTCCGCTGCCCTGCTGAATCCTCCATGGCGGCGCAGCTTGCTGCGCCGCCATGGGGATTCAGACACCCCATACCGCCATCCTGTTCCTGGCGGTTCGCCTGCCAGGAACAGGATGGCGGTATGGGGTGTCGTGGGGCCCCTGGGGGCCCCTGCTGTGCCCATGCCAGTGGCATGGGCACTGCAGGGGCCCCCGTAAGAGGGCCACACAAAGAATTTCAGTGTCTGCTGTGCAGACACTGAAATTCGCGACGGGTGCAACTGCACCCGTCGCACCTTCCCACTCCGCCGGCTCCATTCGGAGCCGGCTTCCTCGTGGGAAGGGGTTTCCCGCTGGGCTGGCGGGCGGCCTCCTGGCGGTCGCCCGCCAGCCCAGCGGGAAACACAGAATAACCGCAGCGGTCTTCTGACCGCGGTGCGGTACTCTGGAGGGGGGAACTCTGGCAGGCGGCCTCCGCCGCCCGCCAGAGTTAGAATGACCCCCCTAATGTACTTACAGATAAATGTCCTTAATTCCTGCAATATTCCAATCATAAACATAAAAGTGTCAAAGAGAAGGCATTGTTAAGAATTGTTAAATGATGCTGAGAAAAAATAAATAATGACATGCAAAGGTGGACGTGAGACACAGACTTACCTGATCGACAAATGGTAAAGGGCTAAATTAATGCTGTCAGTACGTCCCCTGATATTAACTGAGATTTTAATCAGAGTGTGGATAAAAATAGTTGTTGTATCACTCTAGCTGATAGGACAGATATTTGAGAGTTATTGGATATCACAGCCAAGAAGTATGAAAGTACTGTGACCTGTGTTTGATATACATTACATCATCAACACAAGTTTAATTCCTGTATGTTATAAACTGAGATAACTGTATCATTATTGTGCTGATACTGGACTGACTTGACAGAATATTCAATGCATTGACAATGGATAGCCCTCTGTGCCCAGACGAAAGGACCAGAGGGCCAACAGGTCCACCTAGGAGGAAAGAAAAGAGGAAAAACTAGAACCAAAACAAAGAAGAGGGTCCTCCCATTACAAAGGGCCAAAAAGCATGAAAAGAATCAGTAGGGGTCAGGCTTATCCAAGGGGGGTCCACAAGTCGGGGGTGGCCAGAAGGGGAAGGGGGAAAGGCCATCCCTCCCCATATTCCATCCACGCCCAGAATCCCCCTTGAGGTGTCAGGTAGGCCCATTAATCAAACATGTAGAGAGCTCTGAGCCTAGGGGGCATGATGCACAGTCATTCCATTCATGACATACATGATATGTAGTCGATAAGGGGTTGCCAGATGTGAGAAGATTTCTTGTCAGAGAACAGTATCTTGTGTTTCATTTGTTCCATAGCCAAGGTATGCCATAGCCGCGTGAATCAGGCCACATTGAGGGAGATGACATCGTCTTCCAAGACAATGATATAAGTTGCTATGCTGCCATGTGCCACATGGGAAGGGGGAATGGCCTGTAACAACTAGTTTACGTACATTCCTGTCCTCTGCCCTTGAACTGATGCAAACTGGGCAGGAC
The DNA here is from genome assembly GCF_031143425.1 of Pleurodeles waltl. Lineage (NCBI taxonomy): Eukaryota > Metazoa > Chordata > Amphibia > Caudata > Salamandridae > Pleurodeles > Pleurodeles waltl. Next base: position 405,703,026 of record NC_090439.1, read on the forward strand.
AGTGCCAAATTGCCAGAGCTCTTGCATCATTTAGCAAGGATGCCTGTGTGTACCTATGGAGGAATGAACACCCTCATGCTCAAAAACAATCATGTTTGGCTTTGTTCACTTACAACCACTACACAAAATAGGACCATCCTGCCTCAACCACCGCCTCACCTTCTACGCACGCAACAGACAATTCAGTTTTTCCCAGCTTGCCCTCACAGCCATTCCCAAGACCAGAAAAAGCATATCAGGAGGAAGATCCTTCTCTTACATCACAGCCTGCATCACTGAAGCAGTTGAGGAAGGACCCCAAGGCCTGGCTATTTGATTGAGCAGCATGCCCGCAAACAGCACCGTGAGATCCCACGGGTGATAAGATGCACTATAGAAATACTGATTGATTGATGCAGAATGCAGCACACCAAGAAAAATGAGAAAAAAAATAGAATCAAATACAACACTTCTTGTTCCATTCCCCAGTTTAGGTGTTAAAATTGTCACATTACCTAGTTCACTGAATCTTGTAAAACAGGCAAGGAAACGAAAACCATGACTTTGGCCTTTTGAACATACCGTAAAGGCCATGGTTCTGCACCTTGATGCAGAGTAAACCAATGCAGCCACTTGTTCAGCCTTGCCTCACTCGATATCTCCAAGACTAGAAAAAGTCAAGCAAAGTTGACCATTGTGGCCATGTTTAAATGGGTCTGCATCATGCCCTGCTGGTATGTCACATATTGTGAAGTCAAAGTGGAGGAACCTGCATGAACATTTGCCCCATTGACTGCACCAGTACATAATTCCCAGAAACCAGAACCCTATACAACCTGATGGAAACAATGCAGGGCTCCTTGTACCATGAGGCCACAGTGTTGGCCAGGGACCCATAAATTTATAACATGCACTGTAACGGAAGCTAAGGGCATGTGCCTGTCAAAAGAGAAACAACTCACCTGAGTAGGGGATCTGGTGTGGGATATGTGAAGTAGCAGCACATAGAAACATGCCAAGAGCTGCTTGGAGATAATGAGTCATAACAATACATAGCACTGAGTTGCCCTGATGTACGTGGTGCGACCACACAGGTGTAATATGACAAGGTAGGGACCACAAGAACACGTCATGTACTAAATCTGATTGGGTCAGGGGCAATGCTAGTGATGTACATCAGAGGAGTGTATGTGTTGAAACCAAAGATGAAGTGATGCCATGGTGGACCCATTGGTGTGCAGCGTATAGGAAGTGCTGGCTGAGAATTTGGAACTACCACTGTGTCTGAAGGGGGAGACATTACATAGCAAGGAAGTCTGAATGGATATGTGTCATGGAAGGTAGCCAGTCCTGTACAAATGCACTCCTTTGTCTGAAAGTGTCACACTTGTGTTGCAGGTGGGAAGGGATGACAGAGAACGGCCCATTTGGGTACCACATCCTTCATGTGATGTGGCCAGGGTTGAAGATGTAGTATCTGGCAGGAGGGAGTCTGACGGTAAACTGTCTTACCGTGCCACACATGTCTCAGCTGGAGGATGTGAAATAGAGATCTATCAAGGGACATGAAAAACTTGTCTACAGCCATGAAGGGCAGCAGTCAGCATTGTGTGGAGACTAAGATGGATATGCCCACTGTAGCTACATGTCAGAAAATAAAACACTACTACCATGTGGGATACAGGCTGATCCATAGCCTCAATAACTGCAAGCCATGTCAGTACTCTGAACCTGGTCACACATGTCATCGATGCTGTAGGCACATGAGAGTGAATGTATGATCTGCGTTACCTCACTGTGTGGCAGTAAGTTGAGTCCTTTCCCCTACATGAGCAGTATCTCATCTCATAACTGCAGGAATGGTAGGCCTAGTGGCCTGTGTAACTGTGCTGCAATATGGGTCAAGACACAAAAAGTCTTCATTGTCTGAAAGGGAAGTTCTGTGCAATGAGGACTCCATACCTACATGTTAAGGACATCATATGCCTCAATGTTGTATAGAAATGTAAACATTAGTAAGTCTGAATGACAAACAGATTACTCATGTTAACATCTAACCTAGGACACCATTAACATTGTACTTTCACACTGCAAAGAATGTACCTACAACTCTTGAGTAGCAACTTGTCTACGATGACGATCTTGATGACAGCCTGCCAACCCTTGATCAAGACACTCTCCTGGAAATCCTGGGCTCCTTCAACACACCATCTCTGGGTTGTGGTAGGGCTAACAGCCTAGTGGGGTCTCCAGAGGATCCACCCAGCCCACAACAAACAACACCTGCCACATCCCCCCCAGCCCTGGACTCTGAGGACCCACAAGTAGATTTTCAGTGTTGTGCTGTAGGAGTCCAGCTGGAGATGCTTGATGTGGTGCAGGTGGAGATGGAGAACATGGAGGTCACCCTAGAGGCAGTCCGCAGGTGTGTCAGTCCAAATAAAGACACCTCGTCTGATAAACCAGGTACCTACACTTTGCTCTGTGGACTCCAACAGCCCCTGGCTGATATTGCTCTCATCATGAGGAAGAGGCATATAAAACTGCCCTGACAAAGTGGCACCAGCAAGGATGACAAACTGCTGGGGGAATACAAAAGATCCCCAAGTCATGGAGTGGAAGCAGAACACGAACATCATCACTTACACACGTTGCCACTATGTGTGCCTACCACCGAGACCTAGTTGCTATGTTTGCAAACCAGCAGCCCCTTTTCAGTGCAGGTGGCATCACTTGCTGGCACAGAGAAATGTTGCTGTGGACAGGAGATCCACATCTTCTGCCCCTGATGTGTGTGTGCCTCTCTCACCACCAACACCTACAACACACCCCTCACAGAAAGCAGCACACACATCAGTGGAGGAAGATGTGGACTTCACCTCTTTCCAGTGTAGAACTGCCCGGGAACATCTCTTGGTGCTGAATTGCCCATTTCTCCTTTGCCTGCTGCTGACCCATTCCAATGTACTATGCAAGTGCTACTGGCCTCATTTTGCTGTCCGACCTGTTGACCTCAAACAATTTTGCATGGTCAATGTGGCTGAACTTCCCTACTAGCAATTCAGTCATTCTCTTCCTCACTGAAACAATCTTCTCCCACATATGTACAATGCAATGTATCCTCCATTGAACTCTGTCTGGGCATTCTGTGGCTTTGATGAAATGTTGAGGTTGTTGAACCAAGAACTGCCACTTGTAATTAGCTCCAATATCCACTTGTAAATAAAATCAATACCCTCATACAGCATGTTGCATGTCTGTTACTTATGAGATGGAGTCCATCATTTTGGTTTTGCTGGCCAAATATAATCTACATGTACACAAAATGAAATTGTGTGCAATTGACCCATTTCAAAATTTGCACTGGGCAAGTGTTAAAGTGTATAGAAACCACATGTGCATCTGAACTAGCAAGTAGGTACCCAAGATCACATGTATGAAGTTCTACAAATAACAATATGTCAATGGTCATGCAAAAAATATGTGACTGTCTAGGTGGTGGCAGATATGTTGTTGTGTGCTAATCCACAATGGGGACTTATTGTACACCTGACTTTTGGTCCACCTTACACATTGCATGCAAAACAACATGCATGAACTCAGACATTCTTAACACTGTACATGAACAATCGGAAGACACACATTGGTAGCATTAGGATTGCGGAAGGTGGCCACCTCACCACAGGTGTAGTGTTCGGGTCTGCCTGAAAGACAAGAAAGGGTACAATGGTCTTTGAATACTGAACATCTGCACTGTGTACACATGTTGTACAGTACATTGACGTCACTAATGCTTGGTAGTGTCAGCAAATTGGACATGTAGCAAAGGACTAAGGGCCATATTACGAGTATGGCAGTCCCTGATGAAGTCCATGGTGGCAGTCGAACTGCTGCAACTTTGGCGGACTGACCTCCACATTACGTTGTGAGCAGTCAGACCGCCAGAACACTGTGGCCCCCCTCAGGTTCAGAGATCCCGATGGGTTGACGGCAGTGCAAGTCGTGGTTAGCTAGGGCGGTGCTGAGTTCCACACTGCAGAGCTGATTACGACTTGCCGTTCCCCTGCCATTTCCATGGCGGGGACCCTGCCTTTGAAAGGCTGGTGGAAAGGTAGAGATGGGACCACAGACGGGCCCTGCAGTACCCATACCCATTGAAGACAGTGGGCATTCCGAGTGTGCTGCTGGTGCACACCATCACCTCCCCACCGCCGTATTGGAGTTCTGGCAGTCCAACTGATGGACTCCTAATCAAGCCCTAAGTTCGAATGTCCAGATAATGGGTTTATGCTTTACATGTTGCAGGGCATTTAGACAATTCCTGGCAGCTCACATATCAGGTCCAGGAGAGTGGGTTACTATAATCCCTAAACAATGCCAGGTGTTTCATCTAGGACCTATGAGCCTAGCCCTCACACCATGGTGTATTTTTGCAAATGTAATGCCACTGTGAACAGACCCCTGTGACATAGTATGTTTATTCATCAGTCATACAGTCTTCCTGATACATTTCATGTGGATTTTTTCGGAGATGTGTGCGTTGCAGGAATGAGGCCCAGGTGTAGAATTCCACTCCCCCGGCAGAATTTGTGGAATTTGGGCACTTCACGCTACATTGGGAAGCGTGGCGTTCCCAAATTCTGCACTCTGGCATGGGGCAGAGTTTGTTTGCGCTCACAAGGTTGAGATTTGGAACTCTCTCACTAGTATGACGATACTCTTGGGCCACTAGCAGGCACACACAAGACTTCATGTTCACTTGCATTGTTTCCAATCATGCTGGTGGTAAGAAAAGAGACACCTGAGAGTGCAAACTCACTTCTGAAGTAGATGTTCTATTTCAGAGGTACTAAATGTAGTCAAAAAGAGATTTTGACTAGATTATCTTCTCTACTGGACCCTGCAATTTGTTTTTCAGATTGAGAAGCATTTTTTTTTTCAAACAGGAATGAAGTGTGTCAGAGACTCCAGCTTCCTGTTCCTACCCGGCAGGCTCCTCCCAGTGCTTTGTCCCTCTCCTGGTCACTTTTCACTTGGATTTTGAGATGAGAGGATTACTCTCTTTGTCTCCTGGATATACCTTTGGATAAGGACTTTGGGGCATAGTTACTAGAAGTGGCGCAACACGGCCACTGCGCGAAAATTGGCAGCGCCGCACTGGGTCATTTCTAAATTTCAACGGTACACCGTACTTAAAAGAACATGGTGCATCTCTGTGTATTCCCCCTCTGCCAGTGCCTAATTAGCTGCCAAGTGCCAACAGAGCCACCCTAGCGCCATGGTGCAAGGGTGGCTGCATTGTGAGGGAGATTGTTTTTGTGCAGGAATGGACACCTTCTTCAACAGCAATTTGCTCTTTCCATGAGTGCTGCAATGCAAAAAACAAGGAGAAATGAAAGCCTTTCTCCTTGTTGTGACATGCTAATGCCACTCCTGGGGTGTCGTTAGATTTTAGTGCCATGTGAAACTCCAGTGGTGCTAGGGGCTTCTATATACACCCCTTTGTTTTTGTTGAACCACACTGTGTTTGTTTGCTGTAATGCACCAGCATTTCTTTGTACATTAATTTGCTATTTGATTGTCAAATGTTATAGTGTTGGGTGGGCTGAAGTTTAAGTATGGGCATAGTAATGATTTATTTTGCATTTAATTGATTTTTTACCTTTTTTAAAGGAACATTTTTGCTCAGCTCAGTACCTTTTCTACGTTTGTAACATTTGCAATATTATTTTAGTATGTGGCCTAGATTTCCAAAGGGCCATTTAGCCAGTAGGTCCAGTATTAGTAGTCATCAGTGCATGAAATAAATGTTTCAGTGGTATATATTTTTAAAACGTAATCTAGCACAGGGATGGCATTGGATTACATTGAATATGTTTTGTATTGTTTCATTTCATTTGTTTGCAAAAAATGCATATATTGTAGGGTAATAATATTTGATGACATGGGAGGATGTTGACCATGTGGCAGGCAGTTATTTTGTGCAATGTAGCTAGTGTCCCTTTGCCATGCGTTTGCATGTGTTCTTTGTTCCCCATCCCTCCTTGCTCCTTATTGTTGTTGTTTGACCATGTGGCTGGCTGGCAGTCATTTTGTCCATCCAGCCACTGTCCCTTGCCATAGGCTTGCATGTGTTCTTTTTTTCCATGCCTCCTTCTTTGCAGTTGTTGCTTGAGCATGACTATGTAGCTGGCATCCATTTTGTGCATGCAGACAGTGTCCCTTTCCCGTAGGCTTGCATATGTTCTTTATTTTCCATGCTTCCTTGCACTTTGTTGTAGCTGTTTGACCATGTGGCTAGCTGACAGCTATTTTTCCATCAAGCCAGTGTTCCTTGCTATTGGTTTGCATGTGCTCTTTGTTTGAATTGACTCCTTGATCTTTGTTATTATTTGACCATGTGACTGGATGGCAGCAATTTTGTCTATTCAGCTAGTGTCCCTTGACATAGGCTTGATTGTGTTCTTTGTTCTCCATGCCTCCTTGTTTGCAGTTATTGTTTGACTGTGACTATGTGGCTAGTAGCCATTTTGTGCATGCAGCCAGTGTCCCTTTGCCATAGGAATGCATGTGTTCTTCTTTGTTCTCCTTGCTCGTTGTTGTTACTTGACCATGTGGCTAGAAGCCATTTTTTGATGCAGCCAGTGTCCGTTGCTATAGGCTTGCATGGGCTCTTTGTTTGTTCCTTCCCTGTTCCTTGCTCCTTGTTGTTGTTGTTTGACCATGCAAGACTTTCTTAAAAAAGAAGACATGGTCAGCAACATGCGTACCACCTGTAGACGCATGTGTGCTCATTTCAGCCATTCTTTTAAAGCCCGGAAACAGTTGTGGACCAGTCTTTCACCTCAAAATGTGGAAAGATTGACCATAATAAAAATGAAACAGCATTTTCTACCACCTCAGAATCAAGCATGTTAGCTGACCAACTTCTGGGAGAACCAGCAGAGTTTATGGACAAACTCTACTTCTAGTATTGATTATGCCAGTGTCACTATAAAACTTTTTGATTATATCTCATTTAGCTTTCTTTCTTTGCACAAAAAGTATGGTAATGCAACATTATGTTTGCGTCAGATTTATGCTGCCCCGCCATTGATTTTATGGTCACATGTACACCCAGATTGGAGTTAGACCCGTGTGCAGTGAAATAGCCCCCACATGCCCTTCGTGACATTGAAGATGATGCCTGCCTACCTCACATGCCATTGCCTATCCTATTTTTTTTTATCATCCAGCAGTGCTGCCCTAGAAGATCATTGACTGCCAATGCCTAAGCCTGATTTAGATGTGTGGATATCATCAAAGAGGAGATATTTTTTCAACCACATGCTTCGATTGAAGAGGTAACTACTAAGAAACTGTTGCACCAATGAGTGGTGATATATTGAGTGAGTGTGAATTTGTGAGTGATGTTTGTGGTGGCTGACAGAGAGGGAGGGCGTTCAACAAATTTGTAAACGTGTTTCCAATGATTTGCATTGTCTGGGGTCTGATGGGTGATCATTTTTTCCTAAACGTTATTGGCATTTCAAAAGTAATGAACTTTACCTGCAGGGTCTACTCCTTTTTTCTGGTTCCTCACAACTAACCAGCCACTTTAGTTACCAAACACAAATCTATATTAAAAATACTCCAGTTCTGTTTCTCTATTTGTTCTTCAACAGCACTGCACATCAGAGGTCTACCTTGCTTAGTTTGGGACTGTGGCAGAATTACTCTGAATCTGGAGTTAGAAAATGGAAAGGATCCGGGTGAGATTACCTCAACAGCTAGAAAGGAGAAAGTCATTGACTTCAAAGAGAACCCATGATGATGACGAAGACTCTGAGGCTAGTGCTCACTCAGTTCTATGAATTGGAGAGAGGTGCGTTGATTTGGAAATGCTGCTGAGCATGTGGTTGCTGTATTGCTAGTTCAAACATGAAACTCCTCTTATGTTTCTGCTTTGCCTCTGAGTCTTCCTGGTACACTCCTGACTCCTCATGAAGCTTACCTTGCTTTTTCCATTTTCCTTTACGCTGTAATACAGCTATTGTTTTTTTTTTCAATACACAGGCCTTCTCCTACTCCTCTCCTCCATTAAAAAAAGACTTGGAAAATCAGGAATCCACCTTACCTACCGGACAGGTTCAGACAGGCACCAGAGTGATGGACATTCCAAGAAGAATGGAGATGCATTACCCAATTTTACAATGCATTGTAATTTTCCTTTCAACAATCATAATTTTTAGAACTGGGTGGGTTACATTCAATCTTCCATATTTCAAAACTAGGAGACATAGGGGCATATTTATACTCTGTTTGCGCCGAATGTGCGTCAAAAACTTTGACGTACATTCAGCCGAAACCTTGCCCCATATTTATACTTTGATGCCAGACCCCGTGGACGTCAAAAATCCTCTGTGTGAGTAATTTTTTGGAAGCGGGACACCGCCCTGCGTTAATGACATGCAAGGTAGGCATTCTGTCCCAAAAATGACTTTAGGGCCGGTGCGCCTTATTTATACTTGTGCGTCATTTTGACGCACAGGAGGGGCGGGCCTTAAAAAATGGCGCACAGCCTGATGTGTGCCGTTTTTTAATGCCTGTGTGAGGGCAGGCTTTAAGGGACCAGTGGGCTCACTTCCATGGTCTCTGACCATGGAAGCAGTCTAAGAGGTGCCCTTCCCTGCCCCCATGGACACCCCCTGCCAGCCTCACCCACTCCTGGAGGACACCCATGGATGGGAGGACCCATTCCAGGTAGGTACAGGTAAGTTGGGGTAAGTATCATTTTTTTTAAAGTGGAATGGGGGGCCTAACTTGGGCCCCCCTACATGTCACTGTGCCCAGAACTCCCCTGGGAATGGCCATTGGGAAATGGGGCATGACTCCTGTCTTTGCTCAGACTGGAGTCATTTCAATGGGGGTTGTGCATCACAAAATGGCACAAGTCCGGTTTGAGCCATGATTTTTTACTCAAACCTGACTTGCACCATTTTTGACGCACAACCCCCATTTTCCCCTACGACAGCGCTGCCTAGTTTGAGTCATTTATTTTTTACTCTGACCAGCCTGTAGCGCCGGCTAACGTCAATCCTTAAATAAGGCGCCTGCCTGGTGCGTAAGAATGGCGTTAGCCGGTGGTAAATTGTTTGATGCAAACCAGCGCCGGCACTGGTTTGCGTCAAAAATTATAAATATGGGACAAATTACTTATGATATACTATCTGGTGCCTGTCTTCTAGGTCAAAAGGACTATTTCCAATTAATTTACTGAATAGTGTAATTCTTACTTATCCCTTTGTTTCCTTCCACAACAGATTGATGATGGTGTGCTCCTCATATTGTAATATTGTTGTGGTTTCTTTTGTGTAGTGTTTGTCTTTGTCACACCTTTCCCCAAATCCCCTTTCCCATCCAGCCATTGAGCTCTGAACCCTCTTCCCATAGGCTGTGCGATTTATCGGGGTGACCTAATTTTACACCATAAATGAATCACACACTTGCTCGGGCAGATGTGGTGAAAGCAACACCAACTAAGTGCATGACCTTTTACCTTCTATTAGCTGAACAACTTTCCACACCAGCCTCTTCAAAGTCTTCATTCATGCCTTGTGTGTGTGTTCCATAAACATTTAACCTGGTCCAAACGCTCTTGAGTCTGAGTCTACTTCTCCTGACTCCATGATCTAATTTTCTAAGTTTAGTTGTATAGCTCACCACAATTACTCAGAAGGAATTGATATTGCTAGATTGTATCATTATATGGTCTTCTTTGTTGTGTGTCTAATGCTGTCAGTGTGGTAGTCCGGTCTTAGTCTTCCTAAAGTTATGACCTATGACCTACAAACTCACTGTTTTCTTTCAATCTAGTTGGCAATGATGGATGACCCTTTAGTTAATCCTGCAATTGGAGTTTGTATAGGAGGGAGTGGCACCTTCTATTTTCCCTGTTGGCATGCTAGCCTGCTACTACTACCCCACCACGCCCTTAAGATGCTACCTTAGGAAAAAACCTGCAGTAAAAAGACTCCCTCACTTATTCTGTGCAGGTAAGGGAAGAACTATGGAATGAATTAAACTTGTTTAGTTAGCAATTAACTCCTACAAGAAGACATCTGTGTGTGCTGGGTTTTTGTAGGCAAAATAGGCAAGGGCAATCATCCTCCAGTAGTCAATAATAGTTGCAGATGGCAATAGAGCAAGGGTAAATGACACACCTTTTTATCGTATTGAAAATAACAGCCTATGCTAAAAGACAGCAGTGCAAACTAAGAGTGTAAAACACCAAAATAAAAATTTAAGACCCTAATGAAGTAAAAAAAAAAAAAATCATCCTCATTTTATTTACAAATACAAAACCCTCCCTCTTTACCCATAACTGTCCCAACTCTCTGCCTTAAAATATAAACTGTACCCAAAAATCCAATGAAAAGTCTAAAGTCCAGCCCAAAGCCCTCTCCACCCACAACAAGTCTTTCCCACCAAAACAAAAAATTAAAACAAAGGGCTTAAAAGATGACGCTGTCAATGTGGGTATGGAGCTGGTCCAGGCTCTGCTGAATGCTGTTGAGTCAGCTCTCCATCCGATCCATCCACTTCAGGATGCGTCTGAGCAAAGCCCTGTTGGAGTGAGAGGGTGCAGCAGCAGGTGCAGTCAGGGACCCTGACTGCTGGTGGCAGTGCCGGCAATGTACTGGCCATAAGGCTGGTTGCTGGTGTGCTGCTCTGCTGGGTCCTGGGCCCTGGATCCGAGGCAGATGTTTTGGCCTCTTCCCCATCCAGGATCACCAGGCACTGATATTCTGCACAAATGTTCCCCAGCCTCTGCTGCAGCCGATGGGCCGCTTTCTTCTGCCATGTTGGTGGTGGCCATCGCCATGACTAGCTATTTTGAGAAAAAGACGAATTAAAAAAAGAAATTGTAAACAGTGTTATTAACAAACACTTCTTCAAATGATAGACAGTGGGTGGCACAGTAGCACTACATTTCTAGTCCCTTAGGGATGTTGTAATTTGAAGTGATTATGATTAGGAGAGTCACAGTGCAATATTTTATTTGTTTACATCCACATGCCTAACAGAAAAGCATTGATTATCTGGTAGAAAATAATTTTGGCGGAATACAACCAGATTAAACAACATTGATTTCATTTTTATTTTATTTTAAATGCTTTTCTAGTAACCAAACAGACACATTCAGTGGAAAAATAAAAAGGAATTACCTCTCATTATGATGGGTAAGGCATTATGCACTATGGAGTACAAGTTGTTGTGCCAAATAATTGGAGGCATGCTAGCCAACGCTTCAAGTATGTTGTTACTGTCTGCAGCTCGGGCATCTAGAACTGATAATTATCTATCGCAAATTCCAATGGCCCTTGTTAGACTTTTCATACTTGGCATGGTCTCCCTTAACTGTCTATCTCTGTTTCCCAGGTTGTTGATGTGTGCTGCCTCTGTTTTTGCTGCTTTTGTCACTCTGGGCACTTTACCACTGCTAACCAGTGCTAAAGTGCAAGTGATCCCATACAAAATGTGCATGTAATTGGTTCATCCATGATTGGCATATTTGATTTACTAGTAAGTACCAAGTACAGTGCACTACAGGTGCCCAGGGCCTCTAAATCAAATGCTACTAGTGGGCCTGCAGCACTGGTTCTGCCACCCACATTAGTAGCTCTGTAAACATGGCTCAGACACTGCAGTGTCTGTGTGTGCAGTTTTAAACTATAAATTCGACTTGGCAAGTGTACCCAATTGCCAAGCCTAAGCCTTCCCTTTTCATACATGTAAGGCACCCCTAAGGTAGGCTCTAGGTAGCCCCAAGTACAGAGTGCAGTGTATGGTTAAGGCAGAACATATACTAATGTGCTTTATATGTCCTGACAATGAAATACTGCTAAATTAATTTTTCACTGTTGCAAGGCCTGTCCCTCTCATAGGTTAACATGTAGGCTACTTTTAAATATGATTAAAGGGTAGATTCCCTTTGGGAGCGGATAGACATGTGGAGTTTGGGGTCTCTGAGCTCACAATTTAAAAATGCATCTTTTAGTAAAGTTGATTCAAAGATTGTGTGTTTGAAAATGCCACTTTTAAAAAGTGTGCATTTTCTTGCTTAAGCCATTTCTGTGGCTCTGACTGTTTGTGGATTCCCTGTCTGGGTCAGTTTGACAGTTGGGCTGGTTACACCTCTCACTAGACAGTGACACAAAGGGAGCTGGGGTGAAGTCTGCATTTCCTGATGAGCCATCTGTGCTAGGAGGGAGGGGAGGAGTGGTCACTCACACCTGAAAGAGCTGTGCCTGCCCTAACACAATGCAGTCTCCAACCACCTGGGGTGTGTCTGGGGCCTGGCCTGGGCAAAGCAGGATTTCACAAACAAGAGAGACTTTTCTTTGAAGTAAGCCTACTTCAAAGCGAAAAATGGGTTTAAGAAGGGCACCCAAAACCACAGACTTTAGAACACTTCTAGAAACCAAGAGGAACCTCTGCCTGGAGAAGAGCTGAAGAGCTGTGGAAGAAGAGCTGCCCTGCCTGTGCTTTGTGGTGCTATCCTGCAGTTGCTGCTTTTGCCTGTGCTAGAGGACAAATACTGGACTTTGTGTTGCCTTCCTTCTTGTGAAGACCTCTCCAAGGGCTTGATTTAGAGCTTGCCTCCTGTTGTTTGAAGTCTCAGGGACAGCAGAGACTTCTCTCTGCCAGCACCTGGAGCCTCTGCTGAGACTCCTACTCTGCCAAGTTGTGCCCATCCAGTTCCTGGAATGCTGAAAAGAGAAGCTGGCAGGCAAAGAGTGAGAAATCCATGCACTGACCGTCGTGCAGGGAAAAGTTCAACGCCACTCCGATCTGCGGCTACAAAATTGATGCGCCGCTGGCTTTGCGGCTGAAAATTGACACTCGCCTGCAACGCAACCAGAAGATTGACACCCGCGGCTGGAGAAATGACGCGCAGCATCGCTGACTGAGGCTGGTGAGATCGCAACCCGCGCTGCGTGGTTTTTGGATCATCGTGCAGCTGAATTTCTGATGCAACCATCGCTGGGCGTGCAAAAACGACACAATGCCTGTCCGGACCCAATAGTGCAGACCGAATCGATGCATCACTCCCCTGCGGAGAGAAGAAACAACGGACGCCGACACGACTCAAGGAGAAACGACGCAAGGTCTCGCTCGTGAGGGAAAATGATGCATAGCAAGCCCTTTTGCCTGTGCAAGGTTATTTTCATGCTAACAGCGTTAGCGTTGTGCTTAAAACTACATGAAGACTCTTTTTGCTTTTTAATTGATAACTTGGTTTGTGTATTGTGGATTTTTGGCATTTTGGTCTTGTTTTGTTTAGATAAATATTTTCTATTTTTCTAAACCGGTGTTGTGTCATTTTTTAGTGTTTTCATTAAGTTGCTGTGTGTGTTGGTACAAATACTTTACACCTAGCACTCTGAAGTTAAGCCTACTGCTCGTGCCAAGCTACCACGGGGGTAAGCAGGGGTTAGCTTAGGGTGATTCTCTTTTACCCTGACTAGAGTGAGGGTCCTTGCTTGGGCAGGGGGTAACCTGACTGCCAAGCAAAGACCCCATTTCTAACAGCTCTGCTCTTCCTCACATGCTTTTCACTTAGTTTTGTTTCTACCATGACTTCAACGAGGCATATGAATAAATACGATACATCACACATGTCATGTATAAAATGCGGATATATTTATCCTTCCTGCCGTAAGTAGACAGGGGCAAAATGATGCACTGCACTACAGGGAAAGGAACAGGCTATATAAATTGTATTTGGCTCGTTCATCCCAGAGTATCCCCTATGCCAAACTTAAAATCAAATCGGGCACTTACTATTCCCACTATACTCACTAGCCTCACCCACCATCACAAATTCTTTCCAACAAATCAATTCACTGGGCAGTAGGAAAAGTAAAGAAACCTGACTTACTCTACTGCAGAGTAAGGCAGATGGATTAGGCAGTTTGGTATAGCTTTTTCTATAGAAGAATTGAGAGATGCCACTGATCTCTCAACAGAAGAGCTCCCTTCTTTATGCATCCAACAATTATTAATTTGTCCTTTCATTCTTCCCCTATATACACCCATTGCTACTATGATTTAAGTTTTTCTTTCTCTCATCCAATCTTTCACCCAGATTAACAATCTTTTATCCATCCATTCAGTACACACACGAGCCACCCTTTCTTTCAATCATCCTTTCACCCATCTATCCATTTACCCAATACCAATATTCACCCATGCATCCTTTTCCATCTTCCCATGTATCCTTTCCTTTCCCTCTTTTCACCTATCCTTTCTTTTATCCCTCTGTTCTTTCAAGTTTCCATCAAGCCATCATTTTAGCATACATTATGTGTGCTTTTCTGAGTTGCAGATAGAAGAGGTCATAAGTAACCCAACGACACCTGTAGATGTAAGGAGAGGGTTCATGAATCCGATCATGACAACACCCTTGTAGCGAGTGAGAAAGAGTAATTGTCAATAGGCAAATAATGTGACTTACTATCACCCATCCCTGCTGCCACATCTTCCCCTGCTCCATCTGCTCCTTAAACTGTAGAACTTGAGCCGGCTGCACTGTTGGTGTGGCTATAAAAAAAAACAGTGTTTAGTTTTTAGATGCCAGGTACACCCTCCATTCTTAAACTTTTAAATCAAAAAATGCAACTGCAATATATCGTAACAGTTTGGTTAGCACTGCAGTATCTTCTGCAAAAAAAATCACTCTGGGCATTTTGTTGGAATGTTAGGAAAGCCAACGAAAAGCTTTGGGTAACAGAGGGGGAGAGCTATACCCTATCATTGACAATGACTCGGAATCAGTGAAGAGCAATGAAGGGTGGAAAACAAAATGGTCAATGAAAGACAGAAAAAATAATGCAGGGATAACAGGAATTAAACAAAACTTGGAAAGTGGAGATGAAAAAAAAGGGAGACAATATTAAACAAGGAAAAAAGGCAAAATTAAAAGTAATATAAATGTGGGGTGAGGTAAAAGTTAGGGAAATAATAATAATAATAATGATATTAAATAATAGAAGTTTCTGCCATGAGCAGGGCCATCAGCATCGGCACTGGTGGTCAGCGTATCACCAGCTCCTTTCAGACCTGCCGGTGCAGTGTCCTCTTCTTGCCTTTGAGTGCTCATGTAAGATTAAAAATAAAGAAGATAAAAAATACATTAGTGGTACCGTTAATTTCCACAAAATTATTTTATAACAGGCAAATGCACAACATTGTACTTAAATCAGATTGCCTCTGATACTATATACTAGTATGATTAACTATTGTTGAGTTGGCTCTACTCCTAAAATCCCTATTCTACATTTTCTTAACAAAAACTACTTTTGGAACTAATGCATTGCAATAAATGATCTTTCATTCTATTCTCATTTCTCTAGCCCCTGATAGACCAACTCAGTCTCTCAGTCTCTACAGTTAGTATTGTAGAACACAAACACAATAAAAATATAATGCCAACCATGCCTTGAGAACTCAACACTTAGCAGGTCAAGCAGGTCCTGCTCACAGTCAATTATATCCGCCCAACAGTCAGTCAGCTATTGGGTGGTGAGATGGATCTGGGTGGCGCCCCTGACCAACTGGTGCACCCTAGGCTAGTTCTGCTGATGCTCCCGCAGGGGGTAACCACTCCCAGGCCTGTCACCTGCTGCCAACATGTAGGGGAGGTGGTTCAGCACATAAAAAGACAGTGCTGCCACCTCCTCCTCACTAAAGATCTGCCAAGGCTGCACCTCTTGATGGTGGCGTAGGACACAAGACAGGCGGCTGCTGTTGCCTTGCTCTGCCATGGTGCTGGATGGGGTAAGGTGAAGCAGAGAAGAAAAGAAACAGGAGGAAAAAGAAGGAAGGAAGAAATATGGGAAAAATTAACAAAAATGCAAAAAGTCACAAAAACGCAAACAAAAATAAAAACGTAAAAATAATCAGACAGAAAAAGACACACTAATAAAATAAATAAAAAAGGGGTAGATTAAGTGTAAGGGTGAAGGATTACAAAGATTGTGGTCAGACTGAAAACTTGAAAAACTGATGGCACAGCACCATAAACAGAGTGAAAAACAAGATTGCTGCACCCATGCAAAACAAGTGGTGCAATTCATGTGGGATTTTGAAAGCAAATACATCCATTGCATTGCATTTGAAGTCAAACACAATGCAAACAGGTGCAATTGGGAACCCCACCTGCTTGCAGAGCTCTGCTTAGAGTGGCAGAGTTTTTTAGGCAATTTGTGGAGTTCCGCATAGCACGACTCCATGAACTTTGCCCAGGCCTAGCAGGAATTTCACTCTTAATAACGGTCCCATGGAGCACACTGCCAAGCCATATCTAGACGGCCGTGACATGTCATGCAAAGTGGCTTGGCGTGGCCTTGTAGATATGGGTCTGTGGCCAGTGCTGCTGGTGTGTCACAAACCAAGACACACCGCCAGCACAAGCCACTTGTAAATAAGCCCCTAAAGCTCCAAATTCAACATATTAGGAGCATTCTTAGTAATTGCTTTAGGCACAAGGCTGTGCAGCCTGAATGCTTGCAGCATTGCAACAAAAGCTGTACATATATTGCTTAAATCTATAAATGCTTCATATGCACACAGCTACTAAATCAGGCGATTTATGAATTTATGGGTAGTTTTACCAACTTCGATCCCCAGGTGATCAAGGAGATCCCCCTCTCAGCTGATAACGTTTGCCCAATGATGTTGTAGTTTAGGAGGCTGGTGTGTAGTAAGTACGTATAGTTCTTACACCTTATACCAGGTCCAGTTATCCCTTATTAGTGTAGTGTAGGCAGTGTCTAGAAGCCAGGCTCTCTAGAGGTAGCTGTGGATGAGAAGCCAAGGCTTATCTAGGAGACATCGAAAGCTCATGCAATACCACTGTAGTCACACAGTACTCACACACATGAAAGAAAATACTCAGTGTTACAAAAATAAAGGTACTTTATTTTGGTGACACAAACACCAAAATTATGATAGAGACTATACTCTCTTAGGAGGTAAATAATACACAAATTATATACACTAGTATGCAGAAATAGGCATAAAAACAGTTAGAAAACAGTGCAATTAGTGAAAGTCACAATAATTAGAAATGGGCCAGGGGAGCACAAACCATATACTAAGAAAGTGGAATGCGAAAGTCGGTCTCCCATCTAGGCAAGTGTAGTGTGTATAGGGGAGCTGGGAGTACTAGAAAACCCCAAAGGTAAGTACCACAAACCACCCCAGTGACGAGTAAAGCAGGAGTAAATCATAGTAACTTTCCCAGAACATTCACAGAAACGAGAAGAAGAATTATGCAAAACCCAGAAGAGACTGCAAGATGGCAACAATGGATTCTTGGGCAAGAAGACCTGTGGAAGAAGGTCGCCAAGTCCAAGAATCACAAAGGAGTACAGGAAGCGCAGGAGCCCCTTCTAACCCGGATGAAGGTGCAAAAGGAGACCCACTGTTGAAGAAGAAAAGTCAGCCCTGCACCCAAGAAGGCGAAGTCGGATTCCTGGACGGGGCAAGTGATGTCCCATGCCTGATGCAGGATCCCAGTAGGCACAGTCAAACAGACAAACAGGCCAAAGGCAGGGGTAACTAAGCTAGAGGCTACTTTTCTACATGTAGTTGGTGGACTCTCTGCTGTTTGTTGAAGAGCCGGGACATTTGGAACTGGACCTTGGCCCAACACTGCTGCCTCTCCTGAGTTGGATGTCCTTTGCCGACCCAGCCTCCAGTGTCTATCTTGTTAGGCAAGTAATGGACCAGTATCCAAGGTAGACCCCCCAAACTCCTCCTCAGACATTTTTTTGGCTCTGGCCCTTCCCAACATATCCAAAAAATAAAAAGTCCACCATAAACAAACTTACCCTTCCCCCTAACCCAACAACTACAAACCCCCTAAATGAACAGACATCAGGCAATACAATGGACAATAGTGGTCAAAAGACAATTACAAGACACAAACGACAGTAGTCTTAGACAACAAGGACAGCAAAAAAACATCACTTTCACAGAGCACACACCAAACACCTTCAACAGCCAGCACAGAGACTAAGGGCCTCATTATGACATTGGTGGTCCCACCACAGGACTGCCAATGCTGCGGAGAAGACGCCACCACCATGCCAGTTACATCACCCCAGTTATATTACAATGTTTCTGCCAGGCTGCCTGGTGGGAACAATGCATTATGACGTTCTGGCCAGGCTGACCAATAGGAGTAGTGCTACAATATTGCTCTCAGCTTCATAAAGGGAGCAGTGGCCAATACTTAGCATACAAGCACCCTCGGAATGCACACTGTCTGTTGATAGGGGGGGCCCTGCACTTCCCCTGGGCATGGGCAGATCAAGGTCCCTCCTGTAGCCCCCGGCACTGGCTTTCCACCAGACTTTTCATGGCAGGGTCCTTTCCATGAAAAGGCTGGCGGAAAGTTGAGTTGTAATCAACATGGTGGTGCTGAGTGCAGCTCCGCCATGGCTGACCACAACTCAGACCACGGTCAGTCCACAGGGTACAATTCTTCTGGTGAGGACAGTGGTCTTGTGGACTGCCTGGAGTGAGGCAGTGTGACCGCCACTGTGGGGCTGACTGTCTCATAACTACCAGATTCTTGATTCTTGAAAGTGAAAGACACTTCACACTTCCTGGCTTGGAGCATGGTTGAGCCAGTACATCACTTCCTGGGTAGATGTGTCACATTTTCTATGGAAGTATCACATTTACTACTGAAGCATCACTTTTTTGGGAAGAGGCGTCACTTTTCCTATTGAATTGGCAGGTTTTTTGAAGAAGCGTCATTTTTTTTTAACTCAAGCATCGGAAGCATCATGTATTAGCCATAACTGTTACTTTTCCTCCTCAAACATCAAGGGCGTCATGTTTGATGCTAAAGACTCACATGTTATACTCTGCCATCAAAAGCATCACTTCCTACCCAAAATCACTTCACTACATCACTTTTTCTACTAAAAGCGTAGATTTTATGATGCTTTGCTTGAGAAAAAGCCTATGTGTTAGTTACACTTTTCTTTTGGCTTCTTTTTCACTATATCTCTTTATTGACAAGCTTTCAGACTTGGCCTGTGTTGTATGTATGTCTTGACTTTTGGCATATGTGTGACTCCTTGCGTCCATGGGTCATTAACTAGAAACATTTTGCGTAGGGCAGCGCTGCAAGCCTTTTAGCTCCACTGCCTTATGCCATCTGGAAACAGCAGGAATGTACCGCATCTACAAAATACAGTGCATTCCTGTACTTTCAGCCAGTGCCAGTGCAGAAATTGCAGTTGAGTGTCAACACAGGCAACCTTGCACCATGGTGCAAGGGTAACTGCGTTGTTGCCACACTTTATTTGTTCAGGGAGGGGCACCTTCCTGCACAACAACAATCACAAGAGGCATTTTCCTCATTCTATGTGTGCTGCAGAATGCAGCACCGGTGGAAAGAGAAAAAAACAAGACAAATTAAGCCTCCTCTGGGGAGGCGTAGGTTTTTGGCACTTCCCCAGCAATGTTGTAAACCTAGAGCAGTGTGAAGAACAATGTGTGTTAAGTGGGAACTTCCACAGCAATGCCCATGGCATGCCTCCCTGATGACTTCTGCTGTGTTGCCTTACTCTACAAGGCATATAAAGCCATGCACGGTGGCTTTTCGCAGGCTTATAGATATGTCCCTGCTGTGTGTGCCACCAGACAATCCCTAAAGTTGATGTTCAGGCAATGCACAGGGGCTTGTACATAATGCACACAGTCTTTACACAATGTTGACATGTCGACTACATCTGGATTATGATGGGGGTTTGGACAGTCAGTGCACATTTGCACCACACATACTCAGGTCATGTGCAAAATATTGGGCATTTCCACCTTTTTTTTGTGTTTCTGCCACACATATGCATTATGCACATGTTGATATGTACACGTTTTTGACCACATGATTTTGATCTGTTGTGTGGCATACACATGAGTATCTACATTTATGACTGTCTACTTTCAAATAGGTGTGATATCAATGTATGGAATGTTTACAGTAACTGTGAAATGATAGTCCATAAATGTGTTCTCTACATTATTTAAATAGTTAAATGTTGCCTATGAATTTGGAAATGGTATAGGGTCCCATCACACATGATTAGTCGAAAAAGAAATTATGGACTATGGTGTTTCTTCTCTGTGTTACAGCTACAGTTCTGATATTTTCAGCTCTGTCCTCTCCATCTATGCCTTTGTCGTTCACTGGTTCTTGTGCATCCTGGACCTTTATCCATACAAAAATATTGTACAGGATACAGCACACCAGAACTATATTACATAATGTTTGCGGTGAGTACTGCAGCTGACCCCAAGACATATCGAAGCACCTTCAGCAGGCCAATAGCACAGCAAAAAGCCCTGCAGTGCTGCACTGCTCAGAAATGTTTAAAATGAGGCCCTCTGTGAGTTAGTACACACAGATGTGTCAATTGGGGCATTCCACATTTACTGTTGTTGGGTCAGTCCTGTAGTTCATATGTACTTAACAACTAGTAGGCCATTCCCACATCGGCCATTCTGGAATTTCTCATTGATGATGGAGTGACGAAAGATGTATACATCATGCACAATCCCAAGATATTTTGCCAGGAAATTGATAAAAAGGCCATGATGATCCATATTGGCCTAGATGTTCATGGATTGTGTGTGTTTCCTGTTCTGGTATATGTGTGCCATAGCTTCTAGAGGAACAACTTGCCCATGTGTGCAGTCCCTGGCATCCAGCACATGTTGGAAGCCAGCAATGGTGTAGAATAATTGTTTTTCTCCAGCTGCTTTTGTTGTTTGTTGGTGAAATAGAGGTACTTCAGTGTTAAGGAGACGATGGCATCCAGGATGTTATGATAGAAAGCCAAGAATGATGGCTGGGAGAGACCAGCTATTTTGGCTATGGTGATCTGGAAAGACTCTGATGCCAATATGTGGAGCACAGCCATGATCTTCACCTGTGGCGGGAACTTGGTGATCTGTTCAGTTGTTGTTTGGAGCCTAGGTGCTGTTTGATGCAGCAATTGTATGACTGTTTCTCTCTGTAACCGGTAGTAGGTGATGACCTCATCCTCCTTCAGGTCAGGGAGCCTAACCTACTGCCGATATATTGGCTCTCTTCCCCTGCACTGCCTTTGGGTGAGGGGGTTGGTGGAGGTTCATGTGGTTGGAGTGGCAGGAGTCGTGGCCTTCAAACTTCTCCAAACTGCAATATGAGGACCTCCATGATGTTGTTGAGCTCACCAGACTGTTTTGTCTGTGTTTTCTTTATGTTACAATGCCAATGCATCATTTTCTACACCTGGGTCACCAATGCGCAGGAATTTGGGCCCTTTTGTACACTTGGAAGTCCCATCTGGTGCATAATGTTAATTTTCCTCGTAAATATCCATGCGTCAGTTTTGCAGTAAAACGTATGCATGAATGCCTACCTTGAAAACATTAAAACATGACACAGCATTAACCGGCACAGGAAATGTTTGACACAGGACGACTAAAAGTGATGCATCAGCCTAAATGCGTCACCGTGTAAATATTGAGTACTGACCGAGCCACCAATGCTTCAAAATGTTAATGCATTGGTGGTGCAGCTCCTTGTAAATACACCCTAAAGTAAATGATATCCTAGAGCTTGTGTTGTCCATTCAAGAGACAGCTTTTAACATCTAGACATAGCATTGCATCAGAGCTATGCTTCTAACACAGCGTTGCTTTTATTATATAAAAGATGCACTGACCCAGAAGGGGCAGGGGGCATTAAGACTGCAACCATCCTGGAATAAATGCTGTGTTCGATATGCAGCTCTGATGGTGCTAATCTACCAGCTGCCTGAGAGAATTGCGATCTACATTACGATATTACTACTGACACCTTTTCCAGGTATGGGGCAAAGGGTAATGCTACAGATCAAGCAAGGCAGAAATGTACATCTATGACGCTCTCAGTATAGTAGGTTGTTGAAGCTAGAACCTTAAAATGTTATCCCACACTAGTACTTTCCTTCTCGGAATTCCATTATTGAAATTGAGAATCCAATTAATTTTCTTGCTAATTGCAGACATGTTACAAAACGTATACTTGAGGATGGGCTAGCAAATGGGGGTGGAGATGTTATCTTCATGGTTGAGGCACACAAATTGTGCAAAACTGACGTTTTTTCACACATGGGTCACTTTTCTTGCAGTCGATGCAAATACAAATACTTTCCTAATGTTCACAGCAGCCAATGGACCGGACCAATAAAGACCATATCAACATTTAGAAATACCTTTATTATTTCAGGAACATCTAAATTGGTTCTAAGGTGCCCTGTCACATGCTGTAGATTACGTCAGATTGGGTCCCCTCAGCAATGTCCAGTTTTAGCTGGCTACACCCTACACCAAAATGTACACAAATTAGCAGTGGGCGATCTGCACAATTTATGCAACCATGCAGTTAAATTATACAGAATTTTGATGCAATATGGTTTTTGCATCCTATCAACTGCACCAGCGACGGCTGCTCAAGCTTTCCAACCACAATTGATTAGGCGTAGGTTTTCCCGGTAACAATTAATGCTATTATGGGTAAAGTACCCACCAGATAGGAGGAAATTTGATTCTAAGATTGCTCACTGGGGATAGTGACCTCTTTTGACGATTGTGCCACATAGGGTACAGTCTTTGCTGCGATTTCTACCATAACTCATGGTATGCAGTCTCTCACTGGTTTACCAGATGTGTTAAACATATAAAATATGAATAGGGGGCTGCTCCAGCCCTACAATTGGAAATTAAACAAATTGACAATTTTGACACAGCATCCTCAATTTTTTAGGAAATATTAAAGGGGAAGCAGCAGTACTGGTCAACTTGCCAATTCCTCGCACAGGTTTAACTAATAGATCAGGAGTGCAAGTTACCAAAAATTATTGCCAAACCCTATACATCTATAGTTTGTGATAATCTAGAGAACAGATCAAATAATCCACAGTTTAAAAGTAATCCTGAAAAGAATAATACCAAGCAAGCACCAGAGTCTTCTAAGAAATGCTGGGATAAGCAAAGAACAAATAAAGATTTTTTTTTAATCACGGGTAGACTCTCCATAGGCAGAGAGCTTCTTTAAAATGTTCTAATTTACGTAACCGTGATCCTTTAAAACAACGTGACATGTATCAGTACACTCATACACACCCTTCATGTTCCTTTCTGGACTCATCAAATAAATGGTCTGAGAGAGCGGGAGGTCAGAGCACAGACAAGAAGAGTACATAAAACTGAAAAAAGACTCAGAACTCTCATCTGAAATCATCATAAAAAAGAAACTTCCACAGCAAAAACCCATATTCAAAATGGAGAAAGTTGTGCGAATTTCGGAGAAAGATGCCACACGTACAGAGATCATCACTTTGGAACAGGACGTGGGCAGTGACTCTGCTTTACAGCATGGAAGAGGTCAAGATAGTTCACCAGAATCTTCAAGAGTTTCTGGATGTGAAAGCAACGCGCAACTACATAAAAGTCGAAACCCTAGATTGGTGAGCTGCCCCTCCAGACAGAGTATAAATTAAATGTACAGATTGTGTGGGGAATAAAACGCACAATGAAAGTAATTCTCTAATACTTAGTTATGACATTCTCTTGGCTGAGAAGGGTTGGTCACTGGCATTTGTTAGAACCCATCCTCAGGGAGAAGATGTAATATTAACGTATTTTTTGGTCCTAGTTCCTATAGCAGTAAAACAAGAACATGCCATAGAATGGGCTCTTGCATAACCCCCTGCACTATACAACAACCATGTGGGCTGGGATAGGGACTAACTTATCATGTAATACCTATAAGGTCCAGTCCATAAGTGGAACCACAATACCCAATAAAACACGAAGCAAAAGCTCCTGTGAGAGAAATTTACTCACAACTCGAGAACTAGAGAGTAATTGAACACTGTGGATCTCCCATTAACAAACCCTTGTTGCTAGTAGCTAAGCTGGTTCAGTTCTGTACAGTAGTCTTAGACAATTGACATTTAAACAGCTACACATGTACAACTGCAACACAAAATTCCCATAGTACCGCTTTAATGAACTATATTGTCAATAAAATCTACAAACCTACCCTGGATATTTCCAATGGGTTTTACCTCAAAAACATAGAGGCAGAATTATGAGCCCCTAGCGTCACCTTAACACACCCATAGCGTCATTTTTTTTAATGCTAAGGTGGCGGTAAAGTGGCATTTTTCCTGCACCATATTGACAAAGTTACGCAATGCATGCAATGAGCCACTCTGTAAACCCTTGTGCCACATTATGCTGCGCCAGTTATAATTTATGCAAGGGGGGCGTTCCCACATTAGGGGGCTGAAAAAACAGCGCAAGGAAATCTAAGAGCTTTCAGTGCTCCTTTTTTTGGTACTTTTAATGCCTGCTCAGAGCAGGAGTTAAAAGGGGGCATACCATTATTTATAATGGCCCCTATGTACTCTGCAGATAAGTTTGGTGCTACTCCTGCCGAGTACATCAGTAGCGTAAAAATAAATGATGCTATTTCCCCCTACCCTCCGCCATGGTGCCCCGTATTTTATATGGGGCGGTAGGGGGCACTAAGGAACGCAAGGAAAGTGGTGCTGCACAGGGTGCAGCACCACTTTCCTTAAATCTGCCACATAGTGTCTGAAAGCAGGGATTTAACAGTTTTTCTGCACTTGGCTTGTAGCACCTGGTTTGCTGGGTCCCTCCAGGGTATCAGAGCAGTCCAGTACTGATTTCTGCCTGAGTAAAATGTATAGTGCATGATTTTGACCAAGAAGCATTGTCCTATGTCAATGACATATACCTTACAGATGATGACCTGCACACTCATCTAGACAGAGGAGACTGCATTATTTTGGGATATGCTGAACATGGCTATAAATTTACCTTTAAGAAAACTAAAACTGCTTTCCTCAGTGTCCTATTCTTAGGATGAAAGTTATGAAAAGAGGGAAAGAGCTGGTACCACACTTCCTTGAGAAGTGCACCCAATTACAACCACCAAATACTGTTAAAAAAAACTGCAATTCTATTGAGTACCATTGGATTTACCTCAGTCACATTTACTGAAGGCAAATCATATTTATATTCCAATTCCAATGTATATTCCAATGCAGAAATGTGGTTTGCATCCACTGGAAAAATACTGACTGAGCTTGGGTTGACTGTCATAAAGGTAAGACCACTGTCTCAATGGAAGCAGATTATTGCTGTTACTCCTGTTGCAGCCACAAAGGCCAGCATTCCAAATTTGAAAGCCTTAAATTCTAGATGGATACAATGGGCCACTTCCTTGACTGTCACTGATTTAGAATATGTGTTTGACCCTACACTACAAGCTCAAGAATTTCTCGAGTATGAACAAGAATACCCAATGTCCACTAACATTTTGCCTCAGTATGAATATATTATATATACTAGTTGTACAGCTCAGTCTGCGATAGGCACCAAATATCAATACTCCCGATTGAGCAGCTCTATGTGTAGTAATGAGGGATGGTGATTTCTACCCTCATCAAACATTTACAGAGTCCCTAGGGGATTGTATTGCACAACTGGCTGAACTCAAATCTTTAATTCTAGCAATAGAGCATATGGATCCTGAATTCCCCACTTTTATAGTGTATGATTCATATTTCTGTGTCAGGCTTTTAATGAAAACCTACAGTATTGGCACTTAAATGGATTCAGACATTCTAAAGGAAATACTATCAATCATAAAGTGGCAGAATTTAATGATAGTCTGCCACAGACTCAGGTAATACATAAACCGAGACACCAACATGTTGCAGTACACCTTGTAGGGAATTTACTGGCTGATGAAGCAGCCAAATCTGCAGTTAAAATTGCCGCTGTAGCTGCAATTACTCATACCTACACAAGAGTGAATAAAGAAATGATGGTTGTTGTTAATGCTTCTAGCAATGACACCCCATTACCAAAAGCATATCCAGCAAAATATTCCCACCACTTACGTGCCCAAAACATTCCTTAAACACTTTGCTGCTAGGCCTTTTCCCCCTCAAGTACCAAGCATTTTCTGGCTATTTGGGGCAGTTCGCTCTTAGGCCCTCATAACTTTTTGTCCACATAAGCTACCCATGCCAGATTTTGTGTCCTTTTTTCCATCATCCTAGGGATTCTAGAGGTAACCAGAATTTGTGTGTTCCCCTGGAGGAGACCAAGAAATTAGTTAAGATACAGCAAAAATGTAGCTTTTTTTATATGGGGAAAAAGGGCTGCAGAAGAAGGCTTGTGTTTTTGTTTCCATGAAAATTGCATCAACAAATAGTTTGTGGTTCTAAAATCACCATCTTCCCAGCTTTCAGGAACAGGCAGAATGGAATCAGAAAACCACATTTTTCAACACAATTTTGGCATTTTACTGGCACATACACTATTTTTACTGTTTTTTCTGCTTTTAACCTCATTCCAGTTAGTGACAGAAATGGGTGTAAAATCAATGCTGAATCCCGGACAGCTAACATTTGTGAAAAGTAGACAAACTTCCAAATTCATCAAGGTGTCTTTTGTGTAGATCCTACAAGGATTTCCTACATGAAATAACAGCTGAAAAAAAATATATATTGAAATTGAGGTTAAAAAAACAGCAATTTTTCTCCACGTTTTACTCTGGAACTTTTTACTTCAATGTCAGATTTTCAAAAGCAATATACTGTTACATCTGGTGGATGCTTATAGTTCAGGGATATATAGGACTTGTACGTTCATCAAGAACTTTAGGTACGGAGAGCCAATAAATGAGCTGCACCTTGCAATGGGTTTTCATTGTATGCTGGTTATACAGCAATTCATTTGGTGAAATATAAAGAGTCAAAAAT
The DNA here is from genome assembly GCF_031143425.1 of Pleurodeles waltl. Classification (NCBI taxonomy): domain Eukaryota; kingdom Metazoa; phylum Chordata; class Amphibia; order Caudata; family Salamandridae; genus Pleurodeles; species Pleurodeles waltl. Next base: position 405,729,899 of record NC_090439.1, read on the forward strand.
AGGTACCAAAAAAACCTTTGTATTTCACAAATGGGCACAAGATAAAGCATTGAGAAGCAGTGGTTATTTGAACATCTCTGAATTCTGGGGTCCCTATACTAGCATGTGAATTACAGGGCATTTCTCAAATAGACGTCTTTTTTACACCCTGTATTACATTTGGAAGGAACAAATGTAGAGAAAGACAAGGGGCAATAACACTTGTTCTTCTATTCTGTGTCCCCACAAGTCTCCCAATAAAAATGGTATTTCACTTGTGTGGGTAGGCTTAAAACATCACATTTTTACATTGAAATCTGACATGTTTTTTGGAAAGTTCCTGGCTGTGGATTTTGGCCTCTAGTTCAGCCGGCACCCAGGGAAACCTATCAAATCTGTGCTTTTTTGAAAACTATACACCTAGGGGAATCCAGGATGGGGTGAGTTTTTGGGCTCTCCCCAGGTTCTGTTACCCAGAATCCTTTGCACACCTCAAGATTTTGCAAAAGAAAAATATTTTTTCCTTAAATTTCGGTAACAGAAAGTTCTGGAATCTGAGCAAAGCCATGAATTTCCTTCCACCCAGCACTCCTTCAAGTCTCCCGATAAAAATGGTACCTCACTTGTGTGGGTAGACTCACATTTCGGTGAAAGAAAGATCTGTGTGGTAGGCCTAATGCCTGCAACAGGAAATGCCTCCAAAACACTACGTGGACACATCAAAATTATCAAATACAAAACTACCTGTTTTTGTGGAGGGGAGGCTCCTGTGTTTTTGGTCCTGGGATCAGCAACCATCTAGGGAAACCTACCAAACCCAGACATTTCTGAAAACTAGACACCCGAGGGAGTCCAGGGAGATGTGACTGTCGTGGATCACCCATTGTTTTCTTACCCAGAATCCTCAGCAAACCTCAAATTTAGCTAAAAAATCTAAACATTTCCACATTTCTGTGTGGGATCACCACGCCAGCACAAATTTCCTACCACCCAACATTCCCCTCAGTCTCCTGATAAAAATGATACCTCACTTGTGTAGGTGGGCCAAGTGCCTGTGACAGGGAAGAGCCAAAAACATATAAAAAATGAGGGGGAACCAAACCGGGTCCAAAAGGGCAGTTTGGAAAAAAGTGTTTTTAGGCTGACAAGTAGGGCAGATTTTTTATCGGTATAGATGCAACAATGCTGGGTGGTAGGAACTTTGTAGATTCCTGCATATTCCGCAAGGTTCCATCACAAAAATTTTGGGAAAATGTGTGATTTCAAGCAAAGTTGGAGGTTTGCAGGGCATTGTGGGTAGGGAAATGGTACAGGGTGCATGTGAAGCACACCACCCTGGACTCACACAGAATTTAGTTTTCAGATGTGTGTAGGTCTCGTAGATGTTTCTACATGGCAGGATCCCAAAGTCCAAAAAGTGAAGCCTTCACCATTCCAAGTGGGACGATTTTAAGAGTTAGACAAGCTCTCATGGCCCAAACGTAACACAAAACCCAAAATAATCAAATGTCCTCTTGCTTGTCGTTGGGATAAGATCTTTTAGTGTGGGGGAGCTTAAAGACTGGTACCCACTTTAGTTGGGGTGGGGGCATAACCATGCCCATACTAGTTGAGAGCCACCACCCCAATATTTTTTTTTAAGTCCCTGGCATCTAGTAAGCTCTTTGCCCCCCCGGGGAGTGGATCGGGGGTAATTGCCCCATCTGCCCACTGGTGGGCAGAACAACTTTGTCCCCATTTATTGGGGGTGGGGGTATGGCCGTACCCCACACTCATTGCTTGAAAAAAATACTTCCCTGGTGTCTGGTGGCCTTTCTGCCCCTCTGGGGGCAGATGAGCCTTACACAAATAGGCCGAACAGCCTCCAAGGGGGGGGAGGAGAAATGGCCTAAAATAAATTTGCACCCAGGAGAGTGACTTTCGGCAAAGGAGTCGCCCTCATTGCATGAAATTGGCACAAAAAAAATAATTCCCTGGTGTCTAGTGGTTTTTGATCCCCTTGGGGGCAGATTGGCCTAAGGAAAATAGGCTGATCGGCCCCCCAAGGTGGGCAAAAATGGCCTAAAATAAATTTGACCCCTAGGGGTGCGACCCTTGCCTAAGGGGTCCCGCCCATTTATGGAAATTGTTGGAAAGAAAAAAATCCATGGGGTCTAGTGGTTTCTTCCCCCCTTGTTGGCAGATTGGCCTAATGAAAATAGGCTGATCTGTTAGGCCAATCTGCCCCCAAGGTGGGCAGAAATGGGTTAAAATTTGCCCCCAGGGGATCGACGCTTGCCTAAGAGATTGCTCCACTTATTAATATAATTTTTTTTTAAATCCATGGTGTCTAATGGTTTCTGTCTCTCCTGGAGGTAGATTGGGCTAATAAAAAAATTGCACCCTGGGAGGCAACCATTGCCTAAGAGGTCACTCCCCTTATCAATATAAATTTTTTAAAAACATCCCTGGTGTCTTATGGCTTATGCCCCTATCGGCCTAATTAATATGGGCCGATCTGCACCTGGGGGCAAAAATGGCCTTAGGTAAAATGACCCCCTTGGGGCTCAAACCTTGCCAAAGTGGTCACTTCCCTTATGATTTTTTTGTTTTTTTTAAGTGGCATTCATTCCGCACGATCACTATGCGATTGTGCTGCAGGAATGCTCAGAGAGACATGAAAAGGGAAGGAAAAGCCTTTCCTTCCCTTTTCATACGTTCCCTTTTCATGCCTCTCTGACCTCCCCTGCCCCTGTACCGAGGAGAAACAAATCTGTTTCTCCTTGGCATGCTACCAGCGCAATGGGAGGCAACTTCTGATGAGGTTAGCACCCTGGGGGGTGGTCGGTGGAAGGGGAAGCCATTCCCCTTCCAGCCCTGCCCTGGAGAGGTGGGGGGAGGCCCTCAGGGGTGCTTCCCACAGGGCCTCTACCAGGACCTAGTGGTTACATCCGTTGTGCCTCAGCGCCGCGCCACCAGACATAACAATTACGTTCTTGGCGGGCAAAGGGTTAAGCAACCATTCTGGGGGTGGGTGATTCGGTGATCTCCAACAAAGGCCACAGAGTAGAATTAATTAGAGCTGCACAAGATGGGTCTGCATCTGCATATGCTGGTGTGGCGGCCACAGTTTAACTGCTACACAAATGCTATTGTGGCATGGCCTGGACAAAGCAGTATGTCCTTAGCTGTGACATTTGTCAACAAATTAAAGGTTTCATCATCAAAGACCCATCGCAGACATACCTCCTTGTTTCAAACAAACCACTGCAGTGCATCTATCTAGACCATTGTGGCCCCCTAAATTCTGAAGGTCCTTTTAAATATATTCTAATATATTTCATTGGGACATATGAAGCAGCTGCATTCCACTTGGACTAGGGCCCAGCTTTTGCCTCTCAAACATACAGGGACAATATGGGAACCCTGGGTGTGGCTGTGCATTATTCCTTCCCATATCATACGGAGGGGAATTTGATAATGGAAAGGAAAAACTGAGATTTTTAGCAATCCTTAACAGCCAGAGTATTAGGTTCAGGTCACAGATGGATCTACCACACTTATGGAGTCCAGAGAACATTAAATGATCTGTCTAAAAAAACCTTGGGTGGCCGAACCCCATAAGATGTCCTTTTTGGCATCCAGATATATGTCTCAGATCTTGATAGTCCTGGAGCAGTGGTAGTAGACACACCATTTGACATAAATGAACGTCTCACTGTCTTAACAGGAACTCAACGACTTCTAAGATGAGAGTTCTACAACACATGCTGCCACTGAATGAGTGAAAGAGCATCCAGCACCTACTGACTGGATTCCAAAAGTTGGGGATCTAATTTGAGAAAAGATTGTAGTGAAGAAGGAATTATGCCCACCATACGGTGTACTGGTACCAATCCTTGTAATTCAAAGTACCAGAACTGTGATTTTACTACCAATCACTGGTTCTAAAGACAAATGCTTTGTCTCCATTGATCAGTTAAAATTGCATCACATGGCCAATCCTGCACAGTAGGCCCCTAGGACTCCTGGATAGTCCCTTAACCCCTCTCACTACCACACAGGAAATACCTCTTCAAGCATTCAACAACAGCAATATTGTTTCTTCCAGGTTGGGGAGGGTGGAGAATGAACTCTTGTTGATTTCAGTTACTGCTGTAAATACAGGAAATACACCAGGCATAAGTCTACAATGTTCTACTACCTCTAAAAGCAACAGAGTTGTTTATGACGAACCACTTTTAGAGGTGTCTACCATTTCTCTTACACCTGCTGAGGTTCCTGTCTTCACAAAGAGTGCTTCTGGGTGCTTTGTCCACATTGACGACTTCTCTTCCGACTCCTTTACCACTTCCCTTCTTGATATACTTAAAGTTCTTCACTGACTGAAACTCACTTCCCTGATCCGTCCATGGTCCTATTTGTGGATTATACTTACATTACTTACTCTCTTCCTGTAGATTGAATTTGTGACTGTTTTCTTCTTGCTTATAAATCGTCACTATCTTCCAGATCACTCTACTGTGGACCTGGTAGCTGAGGTGTTGAAGCCTCATTTGCCTTCTCACAAAATGTCCCTTGTGAGTATTTTCCCAGTTCCAGGTCTTTATGTGATTGTTTGGTATAATGCCCACTACGATATCTGTGGTCCAAAAAAAACTAGTCAAATTGTATAGTTTTTAAAGTTGTTATGGACGATATTATAACACCAGGCCTTATGTCTGATGATTGGGACATAAAGACAGTTTCTTCAGTGTTTTCTGAGCTTGAATATTAGACAATATTTGAAAGGGAAGGATATGTATATGAACTCAGCCAATTATAGCGAAATGATTTGTTACCACCACTGTGCTCACTATTATCTACATAGAGCTAGTACTCTATGTACAATTTTCAGTTAGACACAATGGGAACATTGCCTAAGTCCACCAGTGGGTAGTTCAAAATTATATTTAAACAAAATCATATATTTTTCTGGGCATGAAACATTAGATCCTGCATCTTATTATTTCAAAAACACCTTCAAAAGCAAAGAAAATTAATCTGACCAACGCAAAATAAATTTGCTCAAATTCATTTGTTTCCAAACTAGCTATTAAAAGCTATGCATATTGGAATTAAACAATTTAATTTTAATCAGTTTGGGGAACAAAAGACTAGCAAGTTCAGGGCATGGATGCCTTATTCAAAGCATGTCTGATTCCATTGCAGGAGATTTTTCTGAATGACACAGTGCAGCAGACAACGTGCCTGGTTCTAGCAAAAATAAAAGAAATGAATGTGCTCAGTATTCCCTCAATTGCACGTTTTGACAATTGGCAACATTTAGTGAATTACACTGAAGAACAACTTAATGATATGGTACAGCATGTTACATTTAATTCTGCACTTTCAGGTCCAAAGAACTATTAGTGAGGCCATTGAACACAAATAGTTGTCATGCATATTTTTTTAACTCCTTGCAGGTTTGGTAGAAAGCAGATCAGACCCTTGTTACACTCAGTCAGAGTACACAGGGATTGTCACAACTTACAGTTTAGGAAAACTATGTCCTCAATGGTCGCAACATTCCACATTGTTGACCATAAAAGAGCACCTCTCTCTCCTCTCTGATGACATGGATTTGCAAGATTTCTTGTTAGGTCCTAGGTCACCATGCACCAAAAGATTCCTGTAGGCCATTTACAATGGAATATGGAAGCTTTTGCAAATGGAAGCAGCTGCTTGCTTAAGGCAAATAGGTCAGTCCACTTTGGAAAAGGCATTATCTGTTGTTGTTAATAGAGTTAATACATTGTCCACTCATATTTACACACTAGATAACATTGTGTCTTCTGCAATTGACATCATACAAAATCACGTCTTTTTTACAACTTAGATCTATTATGCAGTTAAGCTGGTCATTACATGTTCTGAAATCAAACCGCGAGCCTTTGAAGGATGCGAACTCAACAGAGTTGTTCTTGCCTTTCAGTCTATCATGTAGGCAACAAATAATTGCGAGGAAAGATGCTACATACACAATGTTTATTATAGAAAAGTTAGAAAAATTGCCGTTTACTCCTGCAGAAACACCACATCAGCAATGTGGCTAACACACAGTGTTACCACACTGTCAATTTCCACGTTTCAGTTCACATCATGCTTCAAACATTTTCCGGTAGGCAGATATAAGGTTTTAAAGGAGAGTTTTATTCACAAGGTGTGAGAATTACCTTTTGCTTATTAATGTATGTGTGGGGTAAAGGAAGTTTTTCACAATGGAAATGAATGTGAAACTTCTCTAGGCCACTTAATGATTTTTGAACAGGTGACATTGCACTGAGTCTGTAACAGGTCCGTGGCCAACTTGGCATGTTATTTGAAGAGAGTACCAGTTTCCTTGATTCACCCAGTGTTTCAGTTACTTCCAAATGGAAGTTAGTGGATGCTGAGTGAACAGTGCTATTGAGGGATGCAAGCTGGTGCCCATTATGCAATTTCTGTTACTCAAATAGTTACCTACCGTGGCAATGTACTTTTTAATTCCCTGATACTAATGGGCAGTTAGTTTATGGCCTTCCATTCCAACCTTGAATGTTAACTTAGACATGCTGAACTTCCTGAAAGCACTATTGTTTCTGAAACATGTGGTGCTTTCATCTGCTGGTGAAACTTCTGAATTGCAAGTTGGAAGGTCGTCATCTGAAATACTGTTGCTAATAAACACTAACTTTCCAAAACATTTCGGTAGAGATTCAAGTCACATTTTCAATGCATCTATTACTTTTTTAGAGCAATTGGGTCAGAATTTGTCAGCATTTTCCAGACTGTCTTCGAAGTGATCCATCTTTAATATGCACTTTGCTTTTGAATTGTTTTGGAGGCATACCACTTGTGTTATTCCTAATTGGTAGTATTTTAATTCTGCTTTTGTTGCTCCAGAATGGATGTGCCACATAGAAGCTTAATGCTGATGGAACTATCACATGCCCAGATGTGGTGTGAACACATAGTACGGTACTTTGGCATAACTTTATTGGAGGAACTAAATGACAACTGGTCTTTGTCTTTCCAACCAGTATCGTTCTACTATGTGCAGTCTGTGTTCCACTGTCTTTGGTGCCCTTTTGAGTGTAAAAATGACATCTGACTTGCTACATATTTGGTATTGTCTGCAGACATAAATCTGCTGCTTTGCCTGTTAAGGGTTTATTTTGGGAGTTGTCCAATGAGACTACCATTGCTTCAAGATACCTTTTATGAGCCATTGTCCATAGATATGGATGCTATGGCTCAAGGAGTACTGCCAGTGGGCACTGCACAAGATGCTACTACCTTCATAGCGTCTGAGGCTTCTGACCATGTTTGTTCCTTTAACTAACTCACAGAGGCTTTTGTGGTTGTGTTTTCGGTGGAAGCGGGATCTGTTTTGGATTCCATTGACACTGGCACTATGAATGACATCTTGGAAGCCTCCGTTAAAATGTGTGTGTGACCCTTGTTTTTATGCAAATTATTTATATTTTAATTGGCTTATTGTTTGCTTTGCTTGTTGGAGTGAACATTTTATTCCTTTTATTCTTTTATACTTTAAAAAACATGAGTCTGTCTTTTCACGATCAAGGAAAGGGTGAGGACCTCATTGAGTATAAGTGGTTCCCCTATATTCAGCTTTTTCTATAGTTCACATTCTTACACATTTAACTGCATCGCTTTTAGCAATAACATTTTACACAATTTTCTTCCATGATTTTATTATAGGAATTTATTGCACAACTTGCTTGTTTTAGTTAGCCTTTCCTCACATGTAATCAGTACATTCTGTAGGAGCATGGTACACAATTTTCAGATGATTATATAGACATAGCATTGCATCAGAGCTGTGCTTCTGACACAGTGCCACTTTTATTATGTAAATGATGCACAAACCCAAAAGGGGCAGGGGCATTCCAACTGCAACAATCCTGGGATGAAGACTGTGTTCAACATGCAGCTCTGCTGGTGCTAATCTACCAGCTTCCAGAGAGGATTGCCATCTGTATTACAGGCTGACTCCTGACACCATTTCCAGGTATTGGGCCAAGGCTAATCCTATAGATCGGGCAAGGCAGAAGGGTACATCTGCGTGCTCTCCGTATAGTCTTAGGATTAGGAAGGAATGTTTAGAACCTCTATAACTCATTTACAAAGGTTGGATTGTTCATTATCTTTACCATGTACATAAATGCTGGTAACTTTGCGTTGTTTTTTCGGCCTAATTTGTGCAAGATTGTGATTGTTTCAATAAATGTATTCATAACTTATATCTCACTTGTGTTTTGCCTGGGAATGTGTGAGTAATGTAAAAAAAGGGTGAGATCTGTTTCCATGACTTCCCTGGGGAGTCAGAGTGTCATGTACAAGTTTCCATACTCACCTTTCAACCCGGCAGGGTTTGGGGTGAAGGTAAGGCACTGTGAGCTAGCCAAAAGTTGGGTCGGCGGTTTCTGATGTTGTGGACTTACTTAGTCCCCCAAATTCTGAAGTTCTGTCATCCTAATATGCAGTCATATTATTTTGGAATGAACCGCATAATGACCTGTCTATTTCTGCTTTGATGCAGAAAGAGGATAGTGCTGGATTTGTGGTTTGTACCACTCTTCAGCTGACAGGAAGAGGACAGTGCAGGGTTTCCTGAGTGTCAAAGAGAGAAACTGTGAACTCCTATCAGCCTGATTCATACTAGACATAGGTGAAATTATAATTAGGTGATAACATTCACACAATTTGAGAATTTCCCTCTATGTGCATTTCACATTACCTGGCATTGCATAACATTTTTCACCTGCATGCCCACCTTGACTTAAAAAGTCTTTTCGGGATACCAGTGGGAGACTGGATCACACAGAAAATGTGAAAAGTTATACTTAAATCAGTTTTCTGACAGTTTATTGGAAGTCGTTTTAAACAAGTTGGCTCTTCGATGACAAAACGTGGCAAGAGATACCAGCAAAGTAAATTTCACTACAAAACTTGTTTAATATTTTTATTGAATTGTGCTACATTTCTAAGGAAAATTGTGTGATTTCACAGGTACCTATCTATATAGACTTCTTCAGCAGATGAACAAATTATAGGTTGCAAAAAATTGGTCAAAAGTTACCCCCAGCAGTTTTGCAACCAGTAAAGAATTTTCAGAGCGATTGAAAGTACTAATAGATTGATTTGTAACAGTCTGATATAATGAAGGGATGCTTCCAAAATGCTCCTTCCAAATAGCGAATTTGCATGGGGTTGCAATCCCGTTTCAGGCGTCTGTAAAATTTTACAGACTCTTAAAATTAGATTGATACATACAAAGAAAACCGTATTTTTTGCAAACTCCTATCGAGGAGCTTACCTTTATAAAATAACAGTCACTCGGTAAACATTTTTCCACGGCTTAGAAGAAAACCTTACTCTCTAGCAAGAGCATAGGTTTTGCTTTATCACATCTACGATTAATTGACACATGGAGACATTGGGTTTCCTGAAATTATTCACTTTGAATTTGCAGACCTTGTTGAAATGTGCTAATGCACTTTCCCTCATGCATTTTTAATGTTAATGCTGCACATGAAAATACATTAGCATCTACTTGTAATAACGAGAGCTGGCAGAATATATTGATTAACAAAGCAATTTACGGCACTTAAATAGCAATTTAAAACCAGATGGTTTGCATTGTAGGTAAATAACATACAACAAATTAGTTGATTCCTCTAACAGCTACTTTGTTGTTATTATGTCCCTCTATTCCCTCTGGTGAATCATACATTTGTAGATTTATATAGACACTTTCGCATCCTGACACTATTGTATTAGATACCAAACCCGACCTTTTCAGGGGATTATTTACCAGCACTGGTATTGACTTACCTATTGAGATTTCAATGCCCTGTCCACAAAAATGGAGATTTATTGGGTCCAGTGGCACTACCCTTTGGATTTCAAGGATCAAATTCAACAGACATGAATGGAGTATTGTGCTTTTTATTGTCCTTGTCTACTAAATCAATACAGAGACACTTCCATCACATGATAGTAACTCCATTACGATACTGTACCAACATACCGTAACTAAAATATCGTCTGAGAAAAAAATTGTGGTCTAGCTACTACTATTCAATTCTCATAGTAATCGAGACTGTCATAGATACGGCCTACATTGACCACTCGCCACCTCAGTGCTAGAGCCTGCGATTACATCAGGAGCCTAGACTGATGTCAATTACACATTGCATCAAGGATGGATATAAATGTTCAGAACTGATTGACTTTACTTGCTACTGGCAATGTTGTTAATATTTAGGATGAATACTTCTCTCTATATAATTATTGCCACAGATTTCAGGCACGGGCTTTCGTGTGCTAGTATAACGCATCCTGGATGGTGTAGTCTTGGTTTATTTCAATTGACCTAACTAGATTGACTAATCTAAAATCTATTGTTTGTAGGTGAGAAGTTCAGGACTGTTAACGGTGCCCGTGATAACATGAAGTGCGGTGGTCACTCTATGAATATTGATATCTTGCCCGCCTTTATGAAGGGTCCCAAAGATCCTATTTTTGAATGTGTGCCATGTAGACATTTCTAAATAAATAAATAATGTTCAAGCATCACATTTGATTCCTTAAATTTGTAGAAAGGCCAAAAAACTGAACCTATTTGCATGGTTGATTCATGTTATGAGTTGATGGTTTGTTTGTCTGTAAAGTACATTATGGCCCTCATTCTAACCGCGCCGCCCGCCATGCGGTAACCGTCATATGGCCGCTCCGCGGTCAAAAGACCGCTGGAGCCATTTCAACTTTCCCTCTGGGCCAGCGGGAAAGGGGCCTGCAACACTGAAGGCAGACAGTGAAAAGCAGGCTGGGGCCCTGTTAGGAGGCCCCTGCACTGCCCATGCCATTGGCATGGGCAGTGCAGGGGCCCCCAGGGGCCCCAGGACACCCGTTCCCGCCATCCTGTTCCTGGCGGTAAAAACTGCCAAAAACAGGGTGGCGGGAAGGGGGGGGAAGCGCCGCCATGGCGGATTTGGGCAACCAAGGGAAATCCGGCGGGAAACCGCCGGACCCGGTTTTCTGACCGCGTCTTTACCGCCGCGGTCAGAATGGCCTAGGAAGCACTGCCAGTCTGTTGGCGGTGCTTCTGTCACCAGCGGCCCTGGCGGTCTCTGACCGCCAGGGTCAGAATGAGGGCCTATGTCTAGCTGTCCTCTGCTATCCAGAAAAGAGATTGATTATCAACATTGTTTAAATATTACAGAATGATGTAATAAGTTTTGCTGTTCTGAAAGTAATGCTGGGGCAAATTATAAACATAAGAGTGTTGTTAATGTGAAACAGTGTTTCTTGTGTGGGGGAGTTGAGAGAAGGGAGATGCAAGGAAGCATTTGACAGAAAGAGTAAAAAGAGGGTGCTGAAGGGTAAAGAGTTGACATTTGGGATATGCAGACAGATGATTAGAAAATGATATCTGGCGAAAAAAGACAAGAGTCTAACTGACAGACTGCAGAAGAAAAGTGGTATGTTAAAGAGAACTGAGGTGATTGAGACATTCTGAAGACCACTACCCCATAGAACTTGGTAATGTTTAAGTGACAAGCAATGTCTACCTGATTGTGTGTTATAGGTGTCCCCACCACTTCTATCGGTGGCCTCTTGTATACCCCCATAAAAATTCAATCTTAGAGAGGCCACTTGTTGGAAATGGCCCTCTCAACAGGTTCACCCCCAAACGTTCAGCCTTCCTCCTCCTTGGATGGATTTTTGCTTGTTGGCCTTAGGACTCTGTGGACTTACCACTGTGGACTAGTGCTTAAGTGCTTATGGTCTACCCCAAAACATGATGTGATTGACATACACCTGATTGACATATTTAATTTACATGTAAGTCCCTTGTAGAGTAGTCTACCATATACCCAGGGTCTATAAATTAAATGCTACCAGTGGGCCTGCAGCACTTATTGTGCCACCCACTGAAGTATCACTTTAAAACATATAGCAGGCCTGCCATTGCAGCCTGAAGTGCCCCATTGCCATGTCGATTTGCCATTTAAAATGCCTTGCTAAGCCTTAAACTCTATTTTTATTAGATATAAGTCACTCCGAAGGGAGGCTCTTTGTGGCCTATAGGGAGGATGCTGTGTATTTAAAAGGTAGGACATGTACTTTTTAGTTTTACAAGGCCTAGTAGTGAGAAACTCGCAAATCTGTTTTTCTCACCTTCCGGGAGCAGGGTAATTGGGTTTAAAAATAGGACTCTCAGACCTACTCCTCAGTTCACTACTGGACCTGTGGATGGACTCTGAGCTCATTTGTTCTGAGGTTTGCAAATGATTCTGGGTGACAGAACCTGGTGAGAGCCACACAAGTCACGTCACCCCATTCTGAATTTCCCTAGGCATCCAGTTTTCAGAAATGTCAAGGTTTGTTAGGTTTTCCTAGGTGCCGTCTGAGCTGGAGGCCAAAATCCACAGATAAGCACTTTATAAAAAAACAGGTCACTTTTCTTTGGGAAAAATGTGATGTGTCCATGTAGTGTTTTGGTGCATAGCCGGTCACGGGCACTAGGCCTTCCCACACAAGTGAGGTACCACTTTTATCACCAGACTTAGGGAAATGCTGGGTAGAAAGAAATTTGTGGCTCATCTTAAATTCCAGAACTTTCCATCACCGAAATTTGGGGAAAAGGTGTTTTTTTTGCTACATTTTGAGGTTTGCAAAGGATTCTGGGTAATAGAACCTGGTGAGACCCCCACAAGTCATCCCATTCAGAATTTCCCCTAGGTGTCTAGTTTTCAGAAATGTCCAGGTTTGCTAGGTTTTCCTAGGTGCTGGCTGAGCTGGAGGCCAAAATCCACAGCTGAACACTTTGCAAAAAAGAGGTCAGTTTCCTTTGGGAAAATGTGATGTGTCCATGTTGTATTTTGGGGCATTTCCTGTCGTGGGCACTAGGCCTACCCACACAAGTGAGGTATCATTTTTATTGGGAGACTTGGAGGAACTCTGGGTCGAAGATAATTTATGGCTTCTCTTAGATCCCAGAACTTTCCATCACTGAAATGAAAAAGTATTTTTAGCCACATTTTGAGGATTGCGAAGGATTTTAGGAAACATAATCTGGTGAGAGCCCCACAAGTCACCCCATTCTGAATTTCTCTAGGTGTCTAGTTGTCAGAAATGTCCAGGTTTGCTTGGTTTTCCTAGGTGCCGGCTGAGCTAGAGGCGAAAAATCCACAGCTAGGCACTTGGCAAAAAGCAGGTCACTTTTCTTTGGGAAAATGTGATGTGTCCATGTTGTGTTTTGGGGAATTTCCTATTGTGAGCAGTAGACCTACTCACACAAGTGAGGTACCATTGTTACTGGGAGACTTAGGGAAACGCTGGGTGGAAAGAAATTTGTGGTGCCTCTTAGATCCCAGAATTTCCATCACCGAAATTTGAGGAAAACGTTTTTTATTTGCTAAATTCTGAGGTTTGCAAAGGATTCTGGGTAACAGAACCTGGTGAGAGCACCACAAGCCACCCCATTCTGAATTTCCCCTAGGTGTCTAGTTTTCAGAAATGTCCAGGTTTGCTAGGTTTTCCTAGGTGCCGACTGAGCTGGAGGCCAAAATCCACAACTGAGAACTTTGTTAAAACAAGTCAGTTTTCTTTGGGAAAATGATGTGTCCATTTTGTGTTTTGGGGCATTTATTGTGGCGAGCAATAGGCCTACCCTTACAAGTGAGGTACCATTTTTATAGGGAGGCTTGGGGGAACACTGGGTGGAAGGAAATTTGTGGCTCCTCTTAGATTCCAGAACTTTGGACATTTGAAGACTACACACCATTACAACCAACGTCTAAATGCCCTCTTAGAATTTAGGCGACTGCAGGGGGTTGATAACTCAGTAAATGCAATATATTTAAAACCATAATTTTATTGAATTAAAGGACATAGGGCCAGATGTATGAAACTTTTTTGCACTGGCAAACCCTGCGAATCGCAAAATTTGGCCATTTGCGAGTTCAAAAACGTGGTCTGCGATGCATGAAAGGCATTCGCAGACCAAAAATAAGAAATTGCAAAAATAGCGATTTTTTCCGTTGCGACCTGGTTTTTCGAGTCGCATTTTGCGATTCGGTATTTCCAGTAGGAAATTGCGAGGTGCAAATTGCAAGTCGCAAAATCCAAGTCGCAAAGAGATGCATCAAAAAATCGCACATACAAAATACCACTAAGTGAAACCAGGTGGTAACCAGGTGCATCCTATATAAAGAGGCCCAGAATGCCTCAGACTCTTTTCCACAATGGCTACACTCTACATCATGGCGAGGAGGATGAGGATCTTGGCAGGTTTGAGGAGAGGGAGGAGGAGACAGGAGCACATTTTCAGAGTGCGCATTACACTTTTTAACCTGACAGAGGAGGAAATATATGAGAGGTATAGGTTGAACTCAGCCATGATACTTGATCTGATAGCTGAGCTACAAGCCATACTGCAGCGCAGAACACTAAGGACTCACAGCATACCCACCCATGTGCAGGTATTATGCTCCCTCCACCTACTCGCCTCAGGGAGCTATCAAGGGGTCATAGCAGGAGCTGGAGGGGTCTCACAGAGTACCCTATCCAGATTTTTCAATGCATTTATCAACGCCATGCTGAGCAAACTACACCAGTACATCAGATTCCCCCACACCCCACAGGAAATACAGCAGACAAAAAATGTAATTTTACCAGATAGCACAGTCCCCCCACGTCCTAGGTGCCATAGATGGGACACATGTGGCAATCTGTCCACCATCAGCCACAGAGTATGTGTACCGCACCCGGAAATACCAACATTCAATGAATATACAGGTGATATGCAATGCTTCCTACATCATAACTGATCTTGTGGCCAGGTACCCAGGGAGCACAGATGATTCGTACATCTTTCGCCATAGCGGCATACACACAAGACTGCTAGCTGGGGAGTTTGGAGAAGTTTATCTACTAGGTATTGTCCCTCTATACAATGCCGCATTGATGGCGTGCTGATTTCAGATGGCTCACTTACTCATCATACCCTCTGTCCCTTCCAGGAGATAGTGCCTACGCAGTGCGCACCTACATGATGATGCCCTACCTCAATCCTGCAACAACTGCTGAACGGAGATACAATGCAGCACACAGGGTGACCCGCAACGTGGTGGAACGCACATTTGGACTGCGGAAGAGTCGCTTTCCTGTGCCTACACAAAAGTGGAGGGGCACTACAGTACAGTCCAGAGACCACATGTAGAATAGTGGCTACTTGTGCAATCTTGCACAATATAGCTACCACCAGGGGCACACCTGCAGAAATATGTGATACTAAAATCTTGAAAGGATGATGATCCTATACCACCCCTACAGCCAGCAGACAGGACCAGTGCAGCAGAGGGAAGGCAAAGGCGTGCTGAAATCACACACAACCATTTCAGACGTAAGTATGAATGACACAAATCCACTGACAACTGTACCTGTAGTGAAATAAGTTTATTACCCTAAGTCAGGTAATTTTCATTTGACGAATTGCAAAAAAAGATTACGTGAAAAACTAGAAACAATGAAGGACCTGAGCAATGCACTATTACGTCATAGTAAAAACTTAACTCCACTGGCAGCTACAGTCATTTGTTTAGGCCACGCACACCACTCGGGTGCCCAGTTACCTCACTGACACCTCTATTGTCCTCCTGAGTGGCAGTGCTGTGCCGGGCACTGCGCCGTCTGGTGTCCAATGCTGGTACAGCCACACTGCTGAGGCTGGAACTGTCCTCTGTGTCCCCCAGTGCAAGCTCACTAGGTGTGGCTGACCTCTGTCCCATTATGTTATCGATCACATTGGTGATATGTACCAGTACGTTTGCAAAAACCCTGCTGCTGTGTGCTGCCTCCACTTGTGCAGCCATTGCATGACGTGCAATCAGTGACGTTGCATTTGCCACCCTGTTCACAGAACGACAGAAGCAGCCAAACATGTTTATAAATCTGCGCTCCTGTCTGTGGTGGCTCACCCTCTCATGGAGCAGCTCCTGGCATAGTTCAGGCACAGCACAAGTTAGCTCTCTGGTGTTCTGTGACGCCTGTACCTGTCTCTCATGCAGCCGTTCTATGTTAGAATAGAGGGACTCAAGCTGGCGATGCAGGCCCCCATGATGGTGTTATGTTGCCCCAAGTTCTTTTGTAATCCAAGGATCCTTTTATTTTGTAGGCGCTGCTGCTGCAACATAGCAGCTTCCAGCCCACCAAAGAAGGAGGGACCCTCACCTGCCTCATGCTGCTGTGCACCTGAATTTGTCGCTATCCTGCAGGGTGCTGTGGTCTGCTGACAACTGGCCTCCTGCATCTGGCTGCGCCTGCCTGTTGGTGATGGGGAAATTGGCCCTTCCTGCTGCTCATCTGAGTCTTGGCTGAACTCTGGCAGTGGCAGTGCGCTGGGCCTGCGTCGGACAGGCGCAATGGTGAGAGACCCACTTGTGTTAGAATCAGAGGCTGGATGGGTGTCAGTCTCACCTACGCTTGCTGATGCTGTGGCTGCTGGGCCTGGCCCACCTGCAACGACAATATGCAGCATGTCAGTTGTTTGTTACAATTACGGTCACACAATGGTAATAAAGCTACAGGTACTTCTCTTCACTGTGTTGTGGGTGTTGTGTTCCTCTGGGTGTCGTTCTACTTAAATACATTGTATGTGCTACTTTTAGCTATGGGTTGTGGACTGCCACTCCCATAATGCATTGTTGTGCTGCTTCTAAGATGTGGACTGGAGTACTTTTCACAATGTTTAACATTACTTGTTAATTCCTAAGGGGCTTTTGTGCATACACATATAGGGTTACAATTCAATATTGCACTTACCTTGGCTGGTACTTGGTGTGCCGGAGGTGTCTATCTCTGTGACCCCTGTCACAGCTTCAGGGAGGAGTGTCAACTCCACTAGGTCCTCTAATGGGGTGGATGGTGCCTCTGTGGGTGGACCGCCTACTGTGCCCCTGGCCTCCTGTAGTCTTCTTGCCACCCTCTCCTTCGCACGGGACCGCAGGTCATACCACCTCTTTTTCATCTCGTTGACCGAGCGCTGTGCCACTCCTTGCGCAGATTTTGGATTGGATATCTGCCCAGAGTCTTCTTTTCTCACTCTCTGGCACCTGGAGTGAGCTTTTGCCAAAAAGGCAGTCATGGCTCCTGACCACCTCAAGCTCTTGCTCACTGAATTTGAGCTTCCTCTTTCTCTCTCCCTTCTCCTTTCCTTGGGCTGAGGCGTCCATCCTTGCTCAGGTGTGCTGCCTCCTTCAGAGTGCTGCTCTGTGTGGCTGGGCTGCTCTCTCTCTGGATGCTGGTTTGGGTGTGGCACCTGAAACTGCCTGGGATGACTCACTTCCTGCTTGTGGTGTCATCAGGCTTCTCCAGGTGTGCTTTCTCGAAATTTCTTGTATTTTGCGATTTTTTACCGAATCGGTAAAAATTAGCAATTTGCGAAAATACAAATTGCGATTCGGTAAATGGGCCTCGCAAACCACAAATAGCGATTTTTAAGAAATTGCTAATTCCAAAGCGCAATTTTGTTAAATGGCCAATTGCGACTCGGAAATAGCGATTTCTTAAAAATCGCTATTTGCGATTCGCAAGGCCATTTTTTCATACATATGGCCCATAATGTGGTTTCTTCACAAAGGTTTTACAAAATATGAGAAATGTATAGCATACTTGAGAGAAAGCTATGCATTGAGAAACATTTCTGCTATTTCACTTGTATCCTCTGATTTCAAAGGATAATTATAAAAGGCATGACTTACTTGTATATATGTGTGTATTTAACAAAACCAAATAATGTTTTCCATGCCTCCTGCTTACTTAAAACAAAATGCACAGTGAACTATTTCATGTTTTTCACATTTGTCTGGTACTTTCAGTCAGTGCTGTTTAACGATGGTGGAATTTAGGAAAACAAATTTCTTTGGCTTTCTTACATTTCTCAAGGTAAATTTGTGTCTTACCTTTGGTTGACCAAAGCCTTCTGGGGAACACACAAGTATATTTTCAGCTTTTATTTTCTGAACCGTTAAATTTACTCATTTTGGATTTCAAAATATGCACCATCACCGTATACGGTCACTATCGAAACACATTTATGATACTTTGCCTCTGACTTTCACTTATAATGTACTTGTGGATAAGATACTCATGAATAATGTACATTACACAGAAACAGCTTACTTTTACGATCATAAATGGCATGTTTACATTTTATTGAGGGAATCATACACAGTTTATTAAAGAGAAAATATGTTTTGTATGATTTTTTTAGCCTTTCCCTGTTGGCATCGTCCTCTCTGTACCTTATTTGAAGAATTCACATTGTATTGAGATTTCTTCAGGGAGAACCTGTGCAGCAAATTTTAAAAAACAACCGTCTAAATAAATACTACATGGGTGATTCTCTTCAACTATAGACCCTTTAGTTCTAGATTTACCTGTGAAGTTTCTGAGCAGAGTGTGTAGAAAGATTATTTTACAGGAGTAAATATTTTTATCCACCAAACCTGAGGACAAGATTTTCGCCCTCATTATGACCTTGGCGACCAGGGGACTACCACGCCGGTGATGACCACCAAATAATGACCATGGCGGTGATCCCTCCCTTAGGCAGGCAAAGTACCACACCAACCGCCAGTGCGGTATGACCACAGAACACGGCGGTAGCCACCTGCAGGCAGACAGAAGACAAGGATCTGCACACTATATTATGACATAGTCCACCACCATGATTTTAGGGCCAGTAGCAACACCACCAAAAGCGTGGTGGAAAGACCTCACATAAAAGGAGACACTCACCTCCAGGGACACAGAGAGGTCTGCGGCCGCCATGGAACCTGAACTGCAAGTCTTCCGGATGCTGTACCACGCCATGGCCGTCCTGGAGCATCAACGCCGATGAAGACGATAACGGTGAGTACAGCCGCATAGCACACAAGGGAGGGAGGAAGGGCAGGAGGGAGCGGAGAGTGACACACACACACACAACACACACCATTCACACACACCACTCACACAGAATCAGCTGCAGAGTAAATCGACTCAAAAAGGACCCAGAGCAAAGAAAGTCAGGACACATACTTCTGTTCCAACCACTGTAATCCTGTTGGATGAAGAGCCCAAATCCACAACATACAGAACTGCATATTTACATGCAAGCCCAATGGCCAGTTCAAAGGTTGTAATGCCCACAGGGCAAAGTCCAAGAAACAAATTGACTCCTGACAACATCAGGATTCCACTGTCCACTTCAGAGGCATCATGTTGAAAATGGACAGGTACCTCAGGGGGTGGGGGGTGGGGTGGGTGGGGTTGTTGCTTCCCATTGCGAGGGGGATCCTTGACCTCTGGTTTGGGAGGGGGATTCTTGCCCTCTGGTTCGGGAGGGTGCTCCTTGGCCTTTGTTTTGGGAGGGATATCCTTGGCTTTTGTTTTGGGAGCGGTCTCCTTGGCCTTTGTTTCGTGAGGTGGCCCCTTGGCCTTTGGTTTTGGAGGTGGCTCCTTGTTTTTTGCTTTTTGTTTTGGACGTGATGGCACTTTAGCCCACCATTTTGGGGCGGAGGAGTGTCCCTGGGTCGGGGGGCCGGCGTTGCACTCATGTGCCCCTTAGTGGCAGCTGAAGACTTTGAGGGTGGAACAGTGTCTGACTGTGTGCTGGAGGTAGAGGGCTTGAGGGGTGGGACCATTCTCTTAAGGGCAGGACGGGGGAAGGGAAGAGGTCAAGGCTGGAAAGGAAAAGCTTCTTAGAGCCAATGGGGTGGGATGTGAGAGGAGGGATGGGAGTGGAGGTACAGGGAGTGGTTGTAGGAAGAGGAGGTGTGCTGGACTTGAGTGCAGGTGCATGGGCAGTGTGCAACTGTGAGGTGGATGGCTGTTGGGGATCTGAGTGCGAGCGTTTGTGTGTCTTTGGAGGGGGCAGACAGGGTGAGGGAGGTCAAACAGGACGTGTGGATGGATGCTGATGTGGTGTCTGCAAGAGAGGTAGATGTGCTGCATGAGGTGGTGATGGTGGTGGTGGTGACTGCGCATGTGGTGTGTGGGGTGTATGTCTGAGGGTCTGCTGTTGTGGTGGATGTGGGCAAGGCTATGTAGGTGGCAGGTTCAGGGACTGTTGATGCAGTGCATGCAGGTGTGAGTGCGGATGTGACTGTGAGGGAGGAGGAGGAGGGGGAGACAGTGGAGGCAGTGGATGATGTTGTGTGTGCATCTGTGTGTTGGTTGTGTGAGTGATTGTGGACTGAAGTGTGCTGCCTGTGTTTGTCTGTGCAAGTCTTGCTTGATGTTTTGTGTGCATGCTTGTCAGAATATGCGTGTGGGATGGGTTTGGTGTGTGGAGACTGGGACTGGAAAGTGATAGTTGGAGGGGGAACGGAAGAAACAGGGACACTGACTGCCATCAATGAAGAGGCCAGAGCCTGAAACGATCTCTGTAGGGCCGCCAAGCTACAGAGGATGCCCTCCAAAAAGGCATTGCATTGCTGCATCTGGGATGCCAGCCCCTGAATGGCATTCACTATGCTTGACTACCCAACAGAGATGGATCTCAGGAGGTCAATAGCCTCCTCACTGAGGGCAGCATAGCTGACTGGGGCAGGGCCTGAGGTGCCTGGAGAGAAGGAGATGCCCACCCTCCTACATGAACGGGTGCGGGCAACTAGATATGGGGCTACTGGGAGGGCGGTGCTGGTATGTGCTGGCGGTAGAACCTGTAGCTGGGGTGCTCCCAGAGGGCTTCACCACCACCAGGGAGCTCCCATTGGAGGAGGAATCAGAGTCAGTTGTATCAGCTCCTGTCCCCCCGTGGTGCTCCCCTTGCCCTCCGTCCCACTGGTCCCCTCAGCGTTGGTGGACTCTGCCTCCTGGGTCCTGTGGGACGCAGCTCCCTCACTGCCCAGTGCCCTTGCTCCTTCATCAGATGATGCTAATGCACACATGGACAGGATGACGAAAGGAGAGGTGGCAGAAAGAAAGGAAGCCTAGGGTCAATCACAGCACCAACACCACAGATGGCATACACATCACTGTCACACACTGAGACTGAGAATGGTCAGTATGGACCACACTGGCATACCACTGGCTAAGTACCACAGCAGGTAGGAGCCAAACACTGCTATCTGCACACCAACTAGCACCAACTAAGCCTTGTCCGCCATGGAAAGCCAGCAACCTAGCTATCAGAAACATGAATTTCACCCAATTAACCTAAACTGGACCATGGAGCAATGTCTAAACTGGCATACTGGGGCATCCACTGTGACCAAATCCCATGCCAGGAAACAGAGATGGTTGTCAAACACACTGTACTCACCCCCTTGTGGCTTCTGGGATGCCCTCAAGCACCCATCCAGCTCTGGGTGGGCCACCGCCAGTATGCGGGCCATCAGGGGCGTCACGTTCCGACAGGCACTCCTCCCTCGTTGGGAGGCTGTCCCCAGCTGGGCATGTCTGGTCTTCCGAACGCAGTATCTCAGGTCCTCCCACCGTTTTCTGCAGTGGGTGCTCTACCTGCTATAGACCCTCAAGGTCCACACGTCCTTGGCGATGGCACGCCACAACCCCTTCTTCTGATGGGCGCTGACCTGCAGAGGAAACACAAACAGAGGGACATCATGAACAAGACAATCCAGCCTGTCACACATGTGGCCTACAAACTGCATTTGCCCCTCATCAGGCACACACATGACCAGTACCTCTTCATTAACACTGCCACCAGCCATACCCCCCGAATTACACACTTTCAACACACACACACATCTACATGCAGCAATGTCCCATGAAACGTACCCAGAGTGCACTCCCCTGTTGGTTTGGAGGCCCACTCAACTGCCCATACAGGGGTAGGACCCATCCACAAGCCTCTCCAACTCCTCTGACGTGAAGGCTGGGGATCTTTCCCCTGTTGCACGGGCCATGGCAGGTTCCAGAAACAGGTCACAGCAGCACACACAGTGGAGATGTGCAGACCGCCTCCCGCCATGATGCGAATGCTGGCGGAGTGGGGTCACTTACACCTGTCACTGCATACAGGACAGGGGGTTGCCACTTTCTACTTCTAGTACACATGTATATATTTAAAAGTGCGTCATTGTAGTTGAATGTACACACCTGGACCATTCCAGTGTCTAACATACAAGCATGCTTTGAGTACACTGCTGTAGTATGTTCATAGTTCCTGTTGCCACTCCCTTCTTACTTTTGGGTTCCTTAGGTACCAACTTCTGTGGAGGAATAAGAGGAGGATGCAAGCACTCATGTACAGACCCCTTGTGGACTTGGAGACACTGGAGGACAGGCATACATAGTCACCCATCGTCTGGACAGGGCCACAATCAAAGAGCTGTGTACACAATTGTAGCCTGTTCTGCTACCTGCTATCCATTGCACAACAGTAATACCTCCTCTTGTGCAGATACTATCAGTGCTCCATTTCCTGGCAACTGGCTCTTTCCAGATGACAGTGGGGTTGGCTACAGGAATGTCACAGCCAATGTTCTCTATTGTGCTTGCAAGGGTTTTGGCAGCCTTGCTCAAACACATGTGCAGCTACATTCCCCCAGGTAGATGAATTACCCACTGTGAAGGCTGTATTCTATGCAATGGGACATATACCACATGTTATTGGGGCAATTGACGGGACCCATATTGCCTTAGTCCTCCCCAGGGCTAATGAGCAAGTGTTCCAGAATATAAAGAGTTTCCACTCACTCAATGTCCAGTTGGGGTGCCTTGCTGACCAGTCACTGCCAAGTATCCTGGGTCTGTGCAAGATGTCTTTGTCCTGACAGCATCCCACGGCTGATGGCACAACTACAGAGGCACAGAGTGTGGCTTATAGGTGATCCTGATTCCCCACCCAATGCATGTCAGTGCATGTCTTCAGGAGTCATACCCCATGCCATTGTGTAAGGCTAATGTGTGTCCCTCACTTCTTGCAGGTGATTCTGGCTACCGAAACCTGTCCTGGCTCCTGACCCCTGTTAGGAATCTGAGAACAGGGACTGAGAATAGGTACAATGATGCTCATGGGTGTACCAGGAGGATTGTTGAAAGGACCTTCGGTCTCCTGAAGGCCAGGTTCAGGCTATTCCCCTGAGAAGGTCTTCAGGATTGTTGTTGTGTGCTGCATGCTGCACAACTTGGCCCTCAGACGCCATGTTCCCTATCTTCAGGAGGAGGAGGTGACAATGCAGCTGTGGCAACAGTGGACAGTGAGGAGGAGGAAGAGGAGGAGGATGTGGACAACAGGACAAATATGATACAACAGTACATCCAATTACACTCAGGTAAGACTGTTGAACAAAAAATTGCTCCATTTCAGTGTTGTGCTGTGTGGCTGTAGCACAATGCCAGTCACTACCTTTGGATCCTACCTGACTGTCACCTATGCCTTCCCTTATTGCAGATGTTGCTGTGGTTCCAACAGTGTAATGATGTGATATGTACAGACTGCTGAGACATGTGTAGGATGGATCAACATATTACTGGACATTTGCACAGGATCATGCAGTTCATTACAGTTCAATACATTGTACATTACCTTCAGATAAAGCACTATCACTCAAGTTGTGTTCAAGGGTGTTCATTAATAATTGGTATACAATGCAAAGTGCAATAGAGTCAGGTGATGGTTGGGAAAAGTCAATTGTAGTGGGCCAGTCTGTTTGTTGCAAAGGTCCAGTTTTCAAGGGCCCCTCGGAAGGGGAGCAATGGCAGTTCAAAGTGGGCAAGGTGACACAGTGTGACACAAGGGGGACATTCAGGATGGGCTCATTTTCTGGCGAGGTCTTGGCAACTATCTCTGGTGTCTGTCTCGGTTGCAGGGACCATTGTGGGGTAGTTCACCTTCTGCAGGGGGGGTGCTGGTGGCCTGTGCGTCCTCTGGTAGGGCCTCCTGCCCAATAGCTGCAGCAGATGTGGAGAGCTGGTCAGTACACTGGCTAGTGAGAATACCACTGCAGCCGCTGGTTCTCCTGCATGATGTTTAACCCCTGACCCATCTTGTCCTGGGATTGTTGGTAAGCCCCCAGGACATTAGTGAGCAGTCAGTTCTCTGGGCCTGTCCTCTCCCTGGTGCACAGCTGCCCTCCGACCGCCCCTGGCCCCCTGTGCCTGTGTCCCCTGAACGGTATGCCCACTCCCACTGACCCCAAGACCATCATTGTCTTGCCTGTGAGGTGTGGACTGTGGTCCCTGTATAGGTGGGCACACTACCGATTGAGGTGTCCTGGGGACAGAGGTCTGGGGATGTTGGATGGCTGCTGTGGTGTTAGATTCTGAGGAGGGAGGCTCTGTAGTGGACTGGGTTTGGGATGGGATAGCCGACTGACCAGTGGTCCCTGATTGGCCAGGGAGTTCATCCAGATCCATAGCTGCAGAGTTGTTGTCATCACTGGGGGCATTTTCTGTTGGGGGACTGGGTACCCGTGGCACCTCCTCGCCGCTGAGATTGTATGGGGCACCTGTGGGGATGTAAGTGGTGCATTATGCTACAAGTCTGTGACATATTCTGCATCACCAGCTTCTCCTGTGTTATTGCTGTTGCCCTGACACCTTTAGTTGTGTATAGTGATGGATTGTGGGAATGTTAGTTCTCCATGCTGTGCATGCATTGGTGGTGGGTGTACATGCAGGGCTGGAAGGGGTGTGCATGCAGTGGGTATGACATTCAGGGCTTTACATTTCATTTTGCTAACTGTGGCTGTGCACTTTGTGTGATGGATTTGGGTGATGAGTTTCAGGGTCAGGGGTCATGGTGGCATGCAGGTTTGGGGAGGTGATAGGTAGTAAATGTTGACTCACCAGTGTTCAGTCTACCGGCTACTTCAGTGAGTCCCTCAGGATTGCCAATACTTGCTAATCCCATGCTGTCCGCTGTGGGGAGGAGGTGGGGGGTCTACTGCCAGTTCTCTGGACGGCGAGCTGGTGCCTTGCTGCAATGGAACGCACTTTTCCTCCATAGGCTGTTCCACCTCTTCCTTCTGTTGTCCCTTCTGTGAGGATGTAGTCCCACAGCGTTCATCCTGTCCACGATCCTCCACCATAGCTCCATCTTACTGGCAATGGATATCTGCTGGACCTGTGCTCCAAACAGCTGTGGCTCTACCCTGGCTATTTCCTCAACCATGACCTGCAACTCCTCATCGGTGAAATGTGCCTTTGTGGAGACATGGGTGTTATGTGTTTTGTGTTGTGTGTACATTGTGCACAGGGTGATGTGTGTTGTGGTGGGTGTGTGGTGCATGTCGGACGAATTTGTTGTTGTGATATGTGTGTGCAGTTCTCTTTTGGATTAGCGTCACAAAGTGTAGCCGTCTTCTTATGTTAGCAAAGGATTGTGGGTGGGTGTTTTATAGTGCTGTTGGTGGGTGTGTGGGGTGTGTGTATTTCTGTCAGGTGTGAGATTGTTGTTCTGGACATTTTGTCTTGTTTTGTATTTGGGTGGCCATTTCCACCGTGGCAGTGTTTACCTTCAATGTTTTATCCCCGTTGAATGTCCGCTGTGGTGATTCATGGGTCATTATTTGGAGGGCGTTGTATTGATGGCGTAATGGTATGGGTGGTAGTACCAACAGTTTATCACGTTCAATGGGTCTGGCGGATTTGTGGTTGTGGCGGTTTTCTGTTGTTTTTTTATGTATGTATCATAATCTGGCCGACAGATGTCTGCTTCTGTGGCGGTATGCAGGCGGCAGTCAGCGTGGCTGTATTCGTTATTTACCGCCAAGTTCATAATGCAGGCCTCATCTGGGCTCTAGTGCTCTCAAATACCAAATTTCAGCTGCAAAATAAAGGAGCATATTTATGAGAAGTGGCGCATCATGTCATGATGCACCACTTTTCTTGCGCCCCCCCTCCAACACCACTATGTGTGTGCCATATTTATGATATGGCACACCACAGCACACGTTAGGGAAATAGCGTCAGAAATGTTGATGTTAGTTTGGCGCTTTGCAAGATTAGCCCAAAAGTTTTTGACGCTAGTCCTGAAAAGTGAATAGAGGCCTACTGAAAACAATGGGAGCATCATTTTAACGCCTGCCTTAGGCAGGCTTTACAAATGATACTAAAAATGAGATTCCGCTGTGCCATTTTTCTGGGCCTCCTAATGCCAGAACGCCGCCCTTGCATGCATTATGTCTGGCTCTGGCATAATGCTGTGAAAGGGTTTACAAAGTGGAGTAGTGCGTGCATTGCACCACTTTGTAAATATGGCACAGCATTTTTGCCAACATAAAGCCACATTAGAGTAAATAAAGGATGGGAATGTGGCACAAGGTGGTGCTAGGGGCTTCTTAAATCTGGCACAAAGTGTTATTTAGCATAAACTAGCCACTTCATGCAACAAGGCAACCAGTACTTGAATACGGAAACAACCAGGAGTGTTTTGAAAGGAAATTATATTTTTAGGAATTACATCCTCTCAATATGCCGCCGAAAATAGTTTTCCTCATTGTATGTTACACATGTGTACGTTAAAAGATTTTCATAATTTTTTTTTTGCATTTGTTTAAACCATACTCTTCATAAAAACGTGGCTGCTGATTCCGTCAAGATTACCGACCAGCCTACAAGTTGAAGACAGATAGATGGTAGCCTCTTCGAGGTGGAAAATGACAGTGCTTAGAGAAACACTGACCAAGTAACTGAAAACAGCAGACTTCCTCATTATCACCGTGGCAACAGATACGTTTGTAGGCTTCAGTGCTCCAAGACAATTTCAGAAAGTTCAAAAAGAAAAGGAGTTGCAGTCACATGTCTTATTAAAATGAAGGACCTCAGTTTCCGTTTCTACTGATTTTATAGATAAAAACAGACAGAAAACAATGTTACCTGTCTCCATTTATTTTTAAAAACGGGAAAAATATAGAAATCCTGTTTCTTTTGTGTGACGGTCCATGCTGTCTTTCTAGAATTCCAGGCCAGCTAAGAAGACAGACAGCATGGGGAGTTAACAAACAGTATGAGGTTTCCTTAAATAAATGGCACATATCCATATTTATTTATAAAATAATGTAAATATTTACCAATGGGCATATTGAGTTGTTATGTTTGACTGCTTCTAAATCAGTCATCAACTGAAACCATACGATTTTACAACGTCATTTATTCACAAACTACAAAACAACTATTGATAATTACTTATAAGGTGATCATAAAAAAAATGTGGCTAATTGTAGTTTGAAATATTACAAATTAAACACCCTGATACCGGGAGCCCTAATTGAAATATGCAAATGAGATTGCAATCAAAATGTTGTTCTGACAAGTAGGAAGAAACTCTATAAACAATCCTTCCAGGTAGTGTCTCATTCAGACTTTGGTGACAAATCTTTCTATCCTCTGCTTACGAGTTGAAAAAAGCTCAGAACACGATTTGCTTGTGTGGTGCTCGCGTTGATAACAGCTGGACAGCTGTAAAAAGATTTGACAGTGCTACACATTTCCAAAAGCAATCCTAACTATTTGTCACAGTGTAGGCACTGAACCTGTGAAAGGGTGGCACCACTCTTTTGTCCAGTGCCTGCAGTCTGTGTACATTTGACTGTGGAGGAACGCAGAGGTTGACTGAAAGTTGTGCGCCAGTAAGCTATCCAATCTCAAGAAATAGGTCGAACAAAAAATTAAGGATGTGGATGAAGGTATTTATATCTAACTGGCTTAGAGAACACATCTACATGTTACTATGACTATACGAAAATAATAGCCTCTGGTAATGTGGTTGTGGCAATTGCCCTTCTTACTGCACTTTAAAGCACACACACACACCTGTCTTTGTCTGGATGAGAAAGTACATGGGCATGTTGAGATACAAGACTGACTCTCCCTAAATGGATGTACTACAGCCCATCTTCTATGACATTATGGTGTTGGCTTTACAGTCATGTTCCTCCATCAACTACTCAGAGCTGGGCTTGTCAACCTTTGCTAGGGCTGGTACTAGAAACCAACCACCCTGTCTTCTCCTTAGTTATAATGATTTGAGGAGAAGCCACAAGAGCAACGGCTTACACCCAAGCTCAGTGCAATCTAACCAGGTGGCTCAGTGCAATCATTGATATGATTGTTACATTTGGGCATATAAAGCCCATTTTAGCAATACATATTGAGGTCCTATATATGCATTTTTTTGCTGAAAGAAGTGTATCAGCTAGCTCCAAGGAATGGCTCTCTGGTGTACGATGTCATACCTCATTTGTATAACGTGACTAGGGGCCATATGTATGAACACATTTTGCCATTGACACAGAATGGTTAAAACCCTTTCATACATCTGGCCCTATGTTGTGTTCTCTTGCAATTGAGAGACAAAGTTCACCCCCATGAGTTCAGCAGTTTGGTGAACATCTGTTTTTATGTAGTCAGCACACACACACACAAATTGTTTCCCTTCCCATATGCCTGGTCTGGATAGGTGCAGACCAGATTCAGGCCTGGGAAATTAGAATGCTAGACAGATAGATAGGCTCCTAATCATACCTAAGGCTAAAACTGTATTAAGAAAACCTAGACAATGAGTTAAAAAATATCCTGAAGGCCGAATGCCGCAGTTTGGTGAC
This sequence comes from Pleurodeles waltl, assembly GCF_031143425.1. NCBI lineage: Eukaryota > Metazoa > Chordata > Amphibia > Caudata > Salamandridae > Pleurodeles > Pleurodeles waltl. The sequence goes on from NC_090439.1 coordinate 405,758,467, forward strand.
CTAAGCATTTTTCTCTTTCTCCTTTGCCTAGATTGATGTAACATACACACCCATCAAGATGCTTATGTGCTATATACTTAAAAACGTGGGTCTCTGCTTGAGCATATCATCATGGCTGAAAAGGCACGATGAAGAGAGCTCAATCTGTTTTCTGCGCACTCTCTAGTTTTTACTCTGGCCATGTGGTATTAGACCTCTGAAGCAGGACCACCGAAAGCATACCCCTCAACCCCCAGCTACCTGTGCTTTGACCTGAACATGAAAAATATGCTTGTTTTAACGTTGGCATAAACGTTACTATTCTAAGGCAATTTTACACATGTACTAATGTTGTGCACATTTTGTAAAGTTCAACTATGAGGTGCAAGACTAAACAGAGGGGCATATTTATACTCTGTTTGCACCAAATTAGCGTCATTTTTTTAAACTCTAATTCTGTGCAAAACTAACTCCATATTTATACTTTGGTGCTAGGCCCATCTAGCGCCAAATTTATGGAGTTAAAGTCATTTTTTAGAAGTGGAAACCTACCTTGCCTTAGTGAGATGCAAGGTAGACGTTCCCGTGCAAAAAATGACTCTACGGCCTTAACGCCATATTTATACTCCTGTGCAAAAATGGTGCACAGGAGGGGTCAAAAAATGGTGCAAAGCTAGCTTTGCCCCGTTTTTTAACTCCTGTGTCAGGGCAGGCGTTAGGGGGCCTGTGGGCCTATTTCCATAGTGGAACATCATGGAATAAGCCCACAGGTGCCCTCCACAGGCCCCAGGGGCATCCCCACCCACACCAGAGGAACTGCGGAGGATCGGGGACACATCCCAGGTAAGTACAGATAAGTACAGGAAAATATTGCATTTTATTTTTAAAGTGCAATAGAGGGACCTGAAATGGTCCCCCATACATGGCACAGGGTGCAAGGGCCATGCCCAAGGGACCCTTGTCCCCTGTGCTGGCCATTGGGGTGGTGGGCATGACTCCTGCAATTTGTAAGGCAAGAGTCATGTGGCATGGTAGGTTTAGCACCATAAAACAACGCTAATCTGGTTAAAGTAATTTTTTTTTTTACTCTAACCTGCCTAAAGTCATTTTTTGGTGCTAAACTCCATTCTTCTATACCGCCAGCCCCACCCGACTAAAGTCATTTTTTTTTACTGTAGCCTACCGGCTTGCACCATTCCAGAAATATGGTGCCCGGCTGGTGCACAGAAATGGTGCAAGCCGGTGCTAAACATTTTGGTGCAAAACTGAGTTAGTGCAGTTTTGCACCAAAAAGTATAAATAAGGGCCAGAATGTTATCCCCTCTTGTACAAAAAGTAGCATGCACTTCAAGCTGATGTTTGTGCAACAGACTAGAAAGATCTGTTGTTATAAGAGCAGCATGGATATCAAAATCCAAATTGAGAAATCTATTGGTAGATTGTAGTTACCATATTACTTACATCATTTCTGCAAATATTTTATAACAATTGGATGTTTGTAAATTATATTATTTATTCATGCCTCAAATGTTTTAGATATTCCCTGCCTGAATCACAGCTGCTGAGTTAAGAATAGGCTATTTAAATTATTTGGCTGGTCTTTTCCTGGTGAAACCCCTTGTGAATTTTTATATATAATCTTCCCTGGATTTGAGAAGGCCAAGTACACGGTGTGAAAGAAAAGTCCACACATATTTTTCAGTAAATTAGGGAATATTAACCAACACATCCATGTCATATACCAGTTTGAGATGTGACTGCTGAGACATAAGGCTTTTAGGGATCATGATTTCCTATCAGCGATTCTTTGTGAATTGTAAATAGGAAATCGAAATTCTTAGTGTTTGAAACCCATTGAAGTTTGCCTAACTCATGAATATTAACAAGGTAGGTTGCAATTTGGAACTCATTTGGAATCACAGCTTTCACAGGTATGGGGCCTGCTAGGTCAGCAGACAACCATGTGTGTGATTGCTTTTGAATAAAGCAGTATTTTTTTAAAATGTAGCAGAAAATGGGATGCATTTAAAGAGAAAACATGAAACTTTGATGTTTCATTTTTTTAGGAGGAGGCAGTGGCCCCTCCTAAAACTGTCCTCCTGCCTCCTCTTAAAAATATTTGTTTCAACATTCACAAAGGGCACCCAACGCCCCTGTAGACCTCTTCCCAATTGCAAGTGACGTTCACCACCCTTGAGGTGTTTGTAAAAAATGAATGACTGTTACTTGGTTGTAAAACATTCATACATACCAATGTGATTGGTATTAGGAAGGGATGGCCTAAACATGCCCTTTCCAAATACCCACACATTTGCAACAGGTTATTGAATCATAATGTGTGCTCTGTACATCTGTAAAAGCTTTTTTTGCTGTTGACAACTGCCTGATTCTGCAAATTGGGCTATTTCCGGCAGCATAATTGCTTTTGTACCTATTTCCCCTAATTTCCTTGTGAAGGGAGACCTTCCTCAGTCATTAGTTCATTAATGGGAGTAACTGGGCAGGACTTGAGAGTAGCTTAAATGGAGTTAGACGTCAGTACAGTGAACCATATTACTGAAGTATTGCATCGTTATAGTAAAATCACTTTGTCTAAAGTTTTTGGAAAGGATGTGCCTTAAAACAGGAACGAGGAGACATTGCTGGAAATGATGGGTGGAAAAAAGGAGAATTTTATTTTGATTCCGTCAGGGGGTTTTATTTATTACAGACTGACTGTCTCCGGGCACACATGGTTGAGCTGGTATTTCGGGAAACAGTCATGACGATTTGGTTATTAATCTATAATAATAGGTGTTCTTTCTCCAAGTTGGTTTATGGGCATTGTTGTTTTTGAGTGCCAAAAATATCAGTAAAAAAAACAGCTACCCCTAGTGGCTTTTTTGATAACTAGATACATCACTCTTTATCAGATTTATTTCACTGTCTCTAGTTTTTCTTTTTTCGTTACTATCCGGTTATCTACTTTGATTTGAATTTACCATTTATGATTACTTTTTATTTTCTGAACCATATTTTTGTTTTGATCAGCTGGAACGTGTTTTGTTTATGGAAGCAGATATGCTTGAGTACTACAGGTGATCCTTACAGAAATAGCTCTAAAAAAATAACTTGATTGATCATCTTCTCACATAGAGACATACACTAGGAAGGAAACAAAAAAAACAAAAGAAACTTTCAGAGAAACAGAAAAGATGTTAAATTAAAGCTCATCCCTTTTGAGGAGCTTGGAAGGGAGCTAGAGTCTTCTGAGGTCAATAATTCTCTCTCCTGGGAGTTTCAGGTTAGTACTTTTTCCCCTGCAGAGGCACAAAAGAAGGCCCACCATTGCTCCATCGACCGTCCTAAACAAAAGGGAAATAATGTGGGTGCTCCCACCCCCCCTAGGGAGTACCACAACGAAATATGCCAACTTTTAAACCCTTCTGGCAGTTATGGGTTCCCTCTTAGCTCCAGCCCTTTCTTTTCTAGGCCTTTGTTGCGGGTGAAGTTGATCCAGTAAATATTTAGCTTTTCCTTTTCTTTTATGCTGTTCGCTCCAGCGTGCCCTGCCAATTAATTATGTGCAGTGGGTACTTGATGTAGCATTCTTATTAAAATCAGATTAAATTAAATGATAACACCAATGAGCAAAAATTAGGCCTAATCCTCAAGCTGCATTCAAAAGTGCACTTTCCTTTCTAAACTTTGCATGATACATGTGTGGCCTGATTTGCTTAAATTACTTATGTTAACAAATTCCAACATGCTTCAACTAAATAGACATGTTTCTTTTGTAACCTTAGCATGGCATATGCATGATGTTTATTTACTGCCAAAACAATGAAAGCAATAGAATTTACTTTTTTCCACCAAAATTAACCTGCTTTGAAATGTCCTACTTTGCTAAACCAACAAAATTACTTTTTTATAGCAATTAGAAATGTATACCTGTCCTCTTTTTCAGCGAGAAAAAGCATTTGGAAACCATTAGCCATGTCGCCAGAATAACTGTTAAAGAAATACATTTTGAACTTCATTGTTTGCCTGATATTTCAAGTTGAAACTGTTCCTTTCACACAAGCAGGCTCAACAGCTGATTAGTTTTGAAACAATGTGTGTGTTTAAAAGTATTTAGGCCCGTATTTATACTCCGTTTGCGCCGAATTAGCGTCGTTTTTTTCGACGCAAATTCGGCGCAAAACTAACGCCATATTTATACTTTGGCGTTAGACGCGTCTAGCGCCAAAGTATGGGCAAATAGCGTCATTTTTTTGCGTGAATGCCTTCCTTGCGTTAATGAGATGCAAGGAAGGCGTTCCCGTCTAAAAAAATGACGGCGACGCAAATGCGTCGTATTTATACTCCCGGGCAAAAGTCACGCCCGGGAGGTGGCGGGTCAAAAAACCCCGCATTTGCGCCACTATTTAACGCCTGGGTCAGGGTAGGCGTTAAGGGGCCTGTGGGCTCAAAATGAGCCCACAGGTGCCCTCCCCTGCCCCCAGGGACCCCCCCTGCCACCCCTGCCCACCCCAGGAGGACACCCAAGGATGGAGGGACCCACCCCAGGGACATTCAGGTAAGTTCAGGTAAGTATAATTTTTTATATTTTTTAATTTTTTTTGGGTGGCATAGGGGGGCCTTATTTGTGCCCCCCTACATGCCACTATGCCCAATGACCATGCCCAGGGGACATAAGTCCCCTGGGCATGGCCATTGGGCAAGGGGGCATGACTCCTGTCTTTACTAAGACAGGAGTCATTTAAATGGCGTCTGGGCGTCGAAAATAATGGCGCAAATCGGGTTGAGGCGATTTTTTTGCCTCAACCTGACTTGCCCCATTTTAAGACGCCCTAACGCCATTTTCCCCCTACGCCGGCGCTGCCTGGTCTACGTGTTTTTTTTCCACGCACACCAGGCAGCGCCGGTCTGCTAGCGCCGGCTAACGCCATTCCATAAATACGGCGCCCGCATGGCGCTTCAGAATGGCGTTAGACGGCGCTAAATTTTTTGACGCTAAACTGCGTTAGCGCAGTTTAGCGTCAAAAAGTATAAATATGGGCCTTAGTTTGTAAATGTTCATTGCAATGTATAAAAAGTGGCTCAAGGAGTGTGCAGGGAGCAAATTGAGAGGGAGCTTAAAACAGACAGAAAAAAGTTTCAAGGCAGTTTGCGCTCTTTTTTTCTCTCAGAATCGGACAATTTGAGCTCTTGATACATTCAAGCCACTCTGTCCCTGGACTATTTTTGTTACAATATTCTTCACGAATGCTGATTACTTTTCTGACTAGACTGCTCTTTGAAAGCTTATTTTCTCTTATTGATCCATTTAACCAAATCTTTCACTGTCTTAGAGCATTAGAATAGAAGTAGATTTTGGGACAAGCTTCATGCGGTGTTCAGTAACTTTGTTGGATCAATAAAGCTTGAGAACTTTATGAAAAACTACAACTTTTAAACTACAGTCAACTTTCATTATTGACTCAGAATTGAGGTAATTCTAAATGTACATTGCTAATTGATTTGATGAGAAATTGCAGCTTACTTTTACCTACAGCAAACTTCTAAGATTCCCTCTGAGGGCCAAAAGCTGTGGAGTATTTTATAAAATGTAGAACTATCCTTGGTCCAACAAAAGTTGGTACCATAGCTATGTCTATGATTGTTAGTGAAATAAGCTGCAATAGTTAAAGATAGCCTGTTGACTTTTTTCATTGTGCAGAGTCATCCCCAATCTTTTGCCTTCTGCCTCCTATTTTTTCTGACCTGTTGTTGTTGGCTTTTGAACTCTGAGCACTTTAGCACTGCTAACCAGTGCTAAAGTGCATATACTCTCTGTGTAAATTGTATTGTTGACTGGATTTCCATGACTGGCATATTTGATTTACTGGTAAGTCCTGAGTACAGTGCACCAGAGGTACCCAGGGTCTGTAAATCAAATGCTACTAGTGGGCCTGCAGCACTGGTTGTGCCACCCACAATAGTAGCCCTGTAATCATGTCTCAGACCATCCACTGCAGTGTTTGTGTTTGCAGTTTTCGACTGTCAATTTGACTTGGCAAGTGTACCCACTTGCACAGCCTAAACCTTCCCTTTTCTTACATGTAAGACACCCCTAAGGTAGGCCCCAGGAAGCCCCATGGGCAGGGTGCAGTGTATGTTTAAGGTAGGACATATACTAATGTGTTTTAATTGTCCTAACATTGAAATACTGCTAAATTCGGTTTTCACTGTTGCAAGGCCTATCCCTCTCATAGGTTAACATGGGGGGTGCCTTTAAATATGACTAAAGCGTAGATTCCCTTTGGGAGCGGATAGACATGTGGCGTTTGGGGTCCCAGAGCTCTCAATTTAAAAATACATCTCATAGTAAAGTGTATTTTAAGATTGTCCGTTTGAAAATGTCACTTTTAGAAAGTGGGCACTTTCTTGCTTAAGCCATTCAGTGACTCTGCCTGTTTGTGGATCCCCTGTCTGGGTCAGTTTGACAGTTGGGCACCTCTCTCTAGACAGTGACACAAAGGGAGCTAGGGTGTAGCCTGCATATCCTGATGAGCCATCTGTGCTAGGAAGGAGGGTAGGAGTGGTCACTCACAACTGAAAGGGCTGTGTCTGCCCTCACAGAATGCAGTCTTCCACCCCCTGGTGTGTGTCTTGGGCCTGGCCAAGGCAGGATTTCACAAACAAGAGAGACTTTCCTTTGAAGTAAGCCTATTTCAAAGGCCAAAATGGTATAAGAAGGGCACCCAAAATCACAGACTTTAGATCACTTTTGGAAATCAAGAGGAGCCTCTGCCTTGGGGAAGAGCTGAAGAGCTGAGAAGTGCTGCCCTGCCTGTGAGTGTGCTTTGTGGGGCTATCCTGAAGTTGTTGCTTCTTCCTGGTGAAAGGAGACTAAGGGGCTCATTCTGAGCCCGGCGGGCGGCGGGCGCTGCCCGCCTGGAGGGAGCCGCCAAATGACCGCACCGCGGTCATAAGACCGCGGCGGCCATAAGACCGCGGCGGCCATTCAGACATTTCCTCTGGGCCGGCGGGCGCTCTCCAAAAGAGCGCCCGCCGGCCCAGAGGAAATGCCCCTGCAACGAGGACGCCGGCTCAGAATTGAGCCGGCGTAGTTGCAGGGGTGCGACGGGTGCAGTTTGCACTGCACTGCACTGCATTGCAGACACTGAAATACACAGTGGGGCCCTCTTATGGGGGCCCCTGCAGTGCCCATGCCAGTGGCATGGGCACTGCAGGGGCCCCCAGGGGCCCCGCGACCCCCCCTACCGCCATCCGGTTCCCGGCGGGCGGACCGCTGGGAACTGGATGGCGGTAGGGGGGGTCGGAATCCCCTCGGCGGCGCAGCAAGCTGCGCCGCCTTGGAGGATTCCAAGGGGCAGCGGAAAACCGGCGGGAGACCGCCGGTTTTCCTGCACTGACCGCGGCCAAAGCGCTGCGGTCAGAATGCCCTGCGGGGCACCGCCGGTCTGTCGGCGGTGCTCCCGCCGACCCTGGCCCCGGCGGTCTAAGACCGCCGGGGTTAGAATCACCCCCTAAGACTGGACTTTGTTGTGTATTCCTGCTTGTGAAGAAATCTCCATGGGCTTGTCCTGAGCTTGTCTTCTGTTGTTGAAGTTTCAGGGACATCAAAGACTTCCCCTGCCAGCACCTGGACTTTCTGCTGAGACTCCTGCCCTGCCAAGTGGTGCCCTATCAAGTTGCTGGGGCCTTGACAGGTGAAGCTGGCAGACCAAGATTGAAAATCCACGCACTGACCGCCATGTGGGGACATTTCTGATGCAATCTCCGAGACGTTGCTTAAGAAACGACGCACTGCCAGCTTTGCGGCTGAAATCGATGCTCTGCCTGCAGCACGGCTGGAAGATCGATGCAGGCAGCTGGAAAAATGACACCACCTACCGCTAACGGAGGCTGGTAACATCGCAACCCACACAGCGCGGTTTTGCTGATACAGTGCTGCAGGATGTTTGACGCAAACCTTGCTGGGCACGGAAAAATGATGCGCCGCCTGCCCAGACTGAGTGGTGCCTGGATTGACGCATTGCTGTCCTGCGGAAAGGAAACCCAGAGCATGCCGACCCGACCGGAGAAGGAGAAACAACGCACGATCTCGCTTGCGGGTAAGAAATGAATACACCACTTACCTTTTTCGACGCACTCTTGCCCGTGCATGTAATTTTGACGCTACCCAGGTACTTTTCAATGCTAACAGTGTTTTACCTGTTTACTAAAGGATTTAAGACTCTTTTGCTTTTAAAATCAATAACTTGACTTGTGTATGTTTGATTTTTGTCATTTTGGTCTTGTTTTGTTTAGATAAATACTTCTTATTGATCTAAACCTGTATTGTGTCATTTTGTAGTGTTTTCATTAAGTTACTGTGTGTGTTGGTACAAAAACCTTACACCTAGAACTCTGAAGTTGAGCCTGCCTGCTCGTGCTAAGCTACCAAGTGGGTGAGCTGGGGTTAGCTGAGGGTGATTCTCCTTTACCCGGACTAGAGTGAGGGTCCTTGCTTGGACAGGGGGTAACCTGACTGCCAACCAAAAGCCCCATTTCTAACATAGCCCAAAAAGTTAGAAAGATCAAGTGCCCAGAATCTGACTGCAAAGATTGATGAGGTGCAGTTTCCGAGGTGGTTGCAGATTGCGGTTCAAGAGTTGATGAAGAATTCAACAGGTATGAGAATCAATGGGGTTGTTGCTCCAGCAACATAAATGATGATTTCTGATGTGTATTAAAATGGTTTTAGGTTGAACTGAATTGTAATTGCTATGTTTATGTTATATGTGCTTTTGTTGAAGAAATAAAGAGATTATCAGACTAAGAAGTAGTCTAAGATCCTGGGATAGATACAGAGAAAATAAGGTAGTCTTGTCTGCATGGAGAATTGTAAGTCATAAGACATCATTACCTTTGCACAAAGATAGTGAAGTAAAAAATTGTTGTGATTGTATTAATATTAATTGGTGCTGGGAAACATGAAGTGCAAAGGTGAGACAGAACTTATTCGGTGATTTCTTCTTTGGTTGTGAATCGAAAGGGAAAAAACCTTGGTCCAGTTGTTGAATTTTACTATTGCATTTCTTTAGAAAAAGCAGACAAAGATTACTGTCTTTTTGGTTGTTTAGATATTAGATTTGTCTTTGTTTGCCTTCAAAAGGAAATTGTATAGGAGGATGAACCGTTGCAAAGAGCGAGTTGTGATGTCATATTGTGCCATGCTGATATTGTTCAGTTGGTGTAGAGCTGTGCTGCATTTGGTTGAATTTTGGCAAGCAATGAGAAGTCATTGGCTGACTGTATTTTTAAACTGCACTGTGATTTGAAAAAGGTGTTCTGTGTTCTGACATGTTTCTAACATATTCAAAACATATAGGATGCTGTGATTTAGATTTTTGAATTTGTTGAATTAAATCTGAAATATTGAAGTTTTTCAAAACTATACAGTGTCGTATGAGAGGTGATGTACTGGTTCCAGTTGGAAAGGGTGAAGAAGCACCTCATGAAGATACACTTGCATATCAAATGATGATTAAAGAAGGATTACATACATGTGTTTGGCTTCATAAAATGGTGCAAGATCACTGAAAAGGTCATTGAGTATTCCTAAGTAGAGATCATTTCATTTAAGGATAATAGACAGATTATGAGAAGGATTACATGAAATTAAGACACCCCCTTGACCTACGCAATTTGAGGCACTTAGTGCATGTGAGAAAGTAACACGAAAGAAAGATAAAGAAAGATTTAAAAGACAAACTAAAGAAGCAATGAGAAATTAATTATGCCAATGCAGTATGGGTTGGAAGAGCATGAGGAAAAGTATACTGGAATGTACTAGATTATATCCTGTGCAAAATTTTAGATCTAAGGAATGGAGACAATGAGGCAAAAGCTGAAGCCAAATATAATTCCGATTCTGATTTGGTTGATGATTTATTTCAACAAATATAGGAAGCTGGCTCTTTATATGAAGTAACAAAATTAGATATATTGTGCAAAGACCCCGTAGGTTCCCTGAATACTCGACATGGCCTTGTTCTAGCAATCCCAAGGTGCTCTTTCAGGGGTTAGTATGGTCAAGCAGCCTTAAGCCTATCAGAAAGGAGTGTGAGACATCTGCAAATATACACACAACCAATAAATGAAACATACAACTCAAGAAGGATATCTACACCAATTTTCAAAAATATCAAGTATTTTTATATAGGTTTAGGAACCAGAATCAATCCGATCAGGTAAGTATGATTTGCAAGAAAAAGCTTTACAGTTTTGAAAAGTTAAAAGTGCATTTTCTGGAAAGCTGCAATGCTATACAAAGGAGGGAAAAACAAGTACGGCATGCAGGGATAGTAAAGTGACTTACAGGACCAATCTCCTGGACTTAAGGTAAGTATTGGGCAAGGATGAGGAGCACCCTAACCGGTCACACCGGGCAGCACTGGGGCAGCCAGGTGCAGAGGAATAAAATGGCATTGAGTACCCAATGTTACTCCATGGGGGTCGGTAGAGTCAAAAAGATGCTGCAGGTGAGGACTGGTGAACCAGTTGGGGGAACCAACAAGTGGGTTCCAATCTTGAGGTGTCCACGGATGTGGTGACATCTTCAGTCCTCTTCTCCAAAGGCCTGGGGCGATGGAAGCAGTGGGGTTCAGAGGCATCGGGTTTTTCTCCACCGCATTTGCGGTTGAGGGGGCCTGTGGACAGAGGCTGCAGGCGGGTTGTTCCGGTTGAAAAGATGCTGCAGGTGAGAATTGGGGACCTGTAGGAAGGTACAACTCTTTCTTGCCATGGTTACCCCATTTCCTGCCTGATGTCAATGTGCTTGACTGTGTTTTCTGGGATCCTGCTAACCAGGAACCCAGTGATTACGCTCTCTCTCATCTAAATTTGGTTGTTACTTACAGTAACACAGTATTTCACCCACAATTGGCATACTGGTTCCCACTTATAAGTCCCTAGTATATGGTACCTAGGTACCCAGGGCATTGGGGTTCCAGGGGACACCTATGGGCTGCAGCATATATTTTGCCACCCATAGGGAGCCCATGTGAAGGCCATTGCAGCCTGCTTAAAAAGGTGCAAGCACCCTTTCACTGCCATTTACACTGCACCGTCACTTATAAATCAGCCCTATAGAGGGCCCTCCTGCCCTGAGGGCAGGGTACAAAGTATCTGTGTGTGAGGGTAACCCTGCACTAGCATATGTGCCCCCACAACCTCCAGGACCATTTTCCCAGACTTTGTGAGGGCGGGGACACCATTTTATGCGTGTACTGGACATAGGTCACTACCGAAGTCCAGCTTCGTAATGGTAACTCCAAACAAAGTCATGTTTGGTATCAAACTTATTGGAATCATACCTCAAGGCTTTTTCAAGCATTGGCTGTATGATTCCATGCACTCTGGGGGCTCCTTAGAGGACCCCAGTATTGCCATTGCAGCCTTCAAAGGTTTTCCAGGCAGCCCCAGCTGCTGCCACCTCACAGACAGGTTTCTGCCTTCCTGTTGCCTGAAAAGTTCAAGCCCAGGAAGGCAGAAAAAGGATTTCCTTTGGGAGAGGGATGTTACACCCTCTCCCTTTGGAAATAGGTGTTACAGGCTTGGGTGAGGTAACCTCCACAAGGCTCTGAAAATGCTTTGAAGGGCACTTTTGGTGCCCTCCTTGCATAAACCGGTCCACACCAGTTCAGGGACCCCCAGTCCCTGCTCTGGCGTGAAACTTGAAAAAGGAAAGGGGAGTGACCACTCCCCTGTCCATCACTCCCCAAGGGGTGGTGCTCAGAGCTCCTCCAGAGAGTCCCTGGGTTTTGCCGTCGTGGATTCAAGGTTGGCAGGGAACTCTGGGAGCATCTGAGTGGCCAGTGCCTGCAGGAGACATCAGAGTCCTCCCCTGATAGGTGCTTCCCTGGTTAGGTGACCAATCCCCCTTTCAGGGCTATTTAGGGTAGCTCCTTTGGCTGGTTCTTTAGATTCAGATTGCCAGAATTCATCAGGAGTCCTCTGCATCCTCCACTTCGACTTCTCACTGAAGAAAGTGCACCTGTACCCTCCAGGAACTCTACAAGCTGCAAAAAAGAAGCAAGATGCCTTCTGCAATATTGTATTGTTTCCTAGTCATGCATCCTCTGAGGACAGCCCACCTTCAGCCTTTACCAGAAGAGCAAAGGAATCTCCCTTGGAGTGAAGGAGTCACTCTCCTGCTTCAGCAGGCACCAACTGCAATGACGACCGGCTGGGTGGATCCCCTCTCCTGAAGAGCTGCGTGGATACCCCATCATGGGTGGGGAACTGAAGTGGTCCTGACAGTCCTCATACTGTCCAGCTTTGATGGAGGTAAGAGCTTGCCTCCCCATGCAAGACAGTACCCCCGTGCACTGCATGTTTTGCATCTGCCAAGGCTTGTTGGCATCCTTCCTCCAAATCCTTCATGCCTCTTGTAGCTCCGGCCCCCAGTACTCTATACTGCGCCGCACAGTTTCCTCAGTGGTTCTCCAGCGGCGTAGGAACCTTTGTCGTAGTGCTGCATGGGCCTCTTCTGCAACTTCTTTGTCCCCATGCTGTGGGACTCCTGTGGGTGTTGCCTGTTCTTCTGTGGGATCTCTGAGTGACTGAGAGCCCCTCTGACTCTCCCTCCTGGGTAGAGTCCACCTGGTCCTTTCTGGTCCAGGGCAGCGCCATTTTCTGATAACCGCTAGCTTTTCGTGTGCCAAGGCTTGTTGGCAGACTCCAGCAAGGCAAACCAGACTACAGCCCTCCATCCGGCATTGGACATCACTGGCACCCTCCAGGAACCGGACTTCATCTTCTGGGGTGCAGTACTGACTGTCCTTCACCAGTGGTTCCTCTTTTGCACCTTCATCCAGGTTAGCAGGGGCTCCTGTTCTCATTGGGCTCTTCTGTGCTTCTTGAACTTGTCCCCCTTCTTCCACAGGTCCTCTGGTCCTGGAATCCACTGTTGGTGTCTTGCAGTTTCTTCTGGTTCTTGCATAATTTTTCTTCTCATTTCTGTGTGTGTTGTAGGAAAGTTACTGTAATTTACTCCTGCTTTCCTGGTCACTAGGGTGGGTTACTTACCTTTGGGTTGTTTTAGTATATGGTTTGTGCCCCCCCTACGCGCATTTCTAACTATTGTGATTTTCATTAATTGCACTGCTCTCTAACTTTTTTTATGCCTATTTCTGCGTACTAGTGTACATAATTTGTGTATTACTTACCTCCTAGGGGACTATAGTCTCTATGGTATTTTTGGTATTGTGTCACCACAATAAAGTACTTTTATTTTTGTAACACTAAGTATTTGTTTTCATGTGTGTCAGAACTGTGTGACTACAGTGGCAATGCATGAGCTTTGCATGTCTCCTAGATAAGCATTGGCTCCTCATCCACAGCTACCTCTAGAGAACCTGACTACTAGACACTGCCTACCCTACACTAATAAGGGGTAGCTGGAACTGGTATACAGTGTAAGTAGTATTGGTACTCACTACAAACCAGGCCAGCCTCCTACAGGGTCCCGTTGGGGGAACCAACAAGTGGGTTCCAACCTTGTGGACATCTTCAGTGCTCTTCTCCATGGGCCAGAGGTGATGGGACCAAAGGTGTCCTGAGGTATTGGGTTTGCTCCACTCAGAGCACTCACAGTTGAGGGGGCCTGTGGGAAGAGGCTGCAGGTGGCATCAGTGAATCCACAGTGGGCAAGTGTCATGTGGGCTTTGTCTCTGGTGGCCTCGGGGACCACGTTGGCACCAATGACTCACTTCAATTCGGGCTATGCGACACAGGGGTTGTGGTGCTTTCCAGTGTCAGGTTTTCTGTGGTCTGGTCTGGAGTCCTTGCATTAGTCTTGGGGTGCTTGCAAGATGCAGAGAAGCAGCTCGGCTGCTTCATGGGAGTTTCTGGGTAATGTTGAATGCAGACTGGCCTCCCAGGCTTTTAGAGGCACAGCAGCTTGCAGGATGAGTATACTTTGGTGCAAATTGGTGGGAACAGCAGACAGACCTGCAGGGTTAGTTTCAAGTCAGGTGCTTCATCCTCAGGCTCTTGAGTGTCCTTCTTCTTCATAGGCCAGCAGGAATTTGCTTTTCCTGGTGCCAGAGGCTCTCCTAAATACTGAATTTAGGGGCATTTAGCAGTGGGACTGTAGCATAGTAGCCAATGGGCTACTTACCCCTGGGGTCACTATGCCTCGTATATGACCACCTTCTGGGGGAATTGGGCATAACTCTGTCCCAGAGTTCCTACTTCTGCCAACACCGAAAGGGCAGATTTCTAAATGTGGTGTCCACATCAGGCATCTCATCATATGGGTGGGACTGACCTGAGTGGTAGTCACATCAGCTGATATACTAAGGGGCATATTTATACTTGGTATGCACCATTTTAGCATCATTTATTTTGAAGCTAGACCCATATAGCATCACAATAGAGGGGTTAGTGTCATACTGTGGATGTGGCAAACTACCTTCCTCTAATTAGATGCAAGGTTGGCGTTCCTGTCCACAATATCATGCTATACCCTAACATCTTATTGAGGTGCATGGAGTAGGCAGACCCAAATAATGGTGCTAAGCCTATTAAGCATCTGTTATTTAATGCGTGGGTCTGACCAGGCGTTATGGGAACTGTGGACCGATTTCCATGGCCCACAGATGCCCACCCCAGGCCCTAGAAACAGCCCCACCCACCCCAGAAGTTCACCATAGGATGGGGTAAACTAAGTTTTTTTAATTCATTTTTTATTTTTATTTTCAGTGCCATTGGGGCCCCCTTGCATGGAGCCCCCTGTCTGGCACTGGTTTTTATGGCCTTGCCCAGGGGACACTGGTCCCCTGGGATGCCCATTGGGGTGGTGAGCATGACTCCTGTATTTACTAAGACAGGAGTCATTGTTGGTTGCTAGCATCAGAAAATTACGCTAGGCTGGTTGGCGGCATATTTCTTGCTGCTAACCTGCCTGGCGTCATTTCTGTCCCCCTAGCGCCTTCTCCCCTACCACCATCTCCCTCAGCTTATTCTTAGATGCTAGCCTGTTCTTTTCGCCACCGTGCGCCACTCCATTAATATGGAGCCCAGCTGGCGCTTTGGAATCGCGCAAGCAGGTGCTCTGGATTCTGAGACTGAGTTAACGCAGTTTTGCCTCAGAATCTATAAATATGGGCCTAATTTTCCCACCTGGACCAGTGTCAAATTGGCCCTGGGGCAGAGAGGTTGGCATCTCTCCTGTGAGCAAAGCCAGATCTGCATACCAAGAGAGGTCGGCTTCTTTGAGGCCTTGTAGGAAGGTAGCCTCTTTCTAGCCTTGTTACCCCCACTTTTGGCCTGTTTGTGAGTATATGTCTGGGTGGTTTTACTGTCTCACTGGGATCCTGCTAGCCAGTACTCATAGTGGAAAACCTATGTTGTCAGTGTGTTTGATAAGTGTCACTGGGATCCTGCTAGCTAGGACCCCAGTGCTCATAAAGTGTGCCCTATATGTGTTCCCTGTGTGGTGCCTAACTGTATCACTGAGGCCCTGCTAACCAGAACCTCAGTGTTTATGCTCCCTCTGCTTTTAACAATTGTCACTACAGGCTAATGACCATTTTCACCAATTCTGATTGGCACAATGGAACACCCTTATAATTCCCTAGTATATGGTACCTAGGTACCCAGGGTATTGGGGTTCCAGGAGATCCCTATGGGCTGCAGCATTTCTTTTGCCACCCATAGGGAGCTCAGACAAATCTTACAAAGGACTGCCACTGCAGCCTGAGTGAAATAACGCCCATGTTATTTCACAGCCATTTTACACTGCACTTAAGTAACTTATAAGTCACCTATAAGTCTAACCCTCACTTAGTGAAGGTTAGGTGCAAAGTTACTAAATGTGAGGGCACCCTGGCACTAGCCAAAGAGCCCCCACATTGTTTAGGGCAATTTCCCCAGACTTTGTAAGTGCGGGACGCCATTACACGCGTGAACTACATATAGGTCAATACCTATGTGTAGCTTCACAATGGTACCTCCGAACATGGACATGTAACATGTCTAGGATTATGGAATTGTCACCCCAATACCATTCTGGTATTGGGAGGACAATTCCATGCATCCCCGGGGCTCAAGCATGGACCCTGGGTACTGCCAAACTAGCTCTCTGGGGTTTTCTCTGCAGCTACTGCTGCTGCCAACCCTCAGACAGGTTTCTTCCCCCCTGGGGCCTGGGCAGCCCAGTCCCTGGAAGGCAGAACAAAGGATTTTCTCCGAGAGAGTGTGTTACCCCCTCTCCCTCTGGAAATAGGTGTTAAGGGCCTGGGAGGAGAAGCCTCTCCTGGCCTCTGGAAATGCTTTGAAGGGCACAGATGGTGCCCTCTTGCATAAACCAGTCTACACTGATTCAGGGATCACCCAGCCCCTGCTCTGGCACGAAACTGGACAAAGGAAAAGGGAGTGACCACTCCCCTGTCCATCACCACACCAGGGGTGGTGCCCAGAGCTCCTCCAGTGTGTCCCAGACCTCTGCCATCTTGAATGCAGAGGTGGGAGGGCACAAAGGAGACCTCCGAGTGGCCAGTGCCAGCAGGTGATGTCAGAGACCCCTCCTGATAGGCTCTTTCCTGGTTAGGTAGCCAATCCACCTCTGAGGGCTATTTAGGGTCTCTCCTGTGGGTTTCTCGTCAGATAACGAATGCAAGAACTCACCAGAGTTCCTCTGCACTTCCCTCTTTGACTTCTACCAAGGATCAACCCCTGACTGTTCCAGGACGCCTGCAAAACCACAACAAAGTAGCAAGAAGACTTCCAGCAACATTGTAGCGCCTAATCCTGCCAGCTTTCTCGACTGTTTCCTGTGGTGCATGCTCTGAGGGCTGTCTGCCTTCACCCTGCACGTGGGTCAACTGAATCTTCCACCTGCTAATGCAGGCACCAAACTTCTGCATCACTGGTCCTCTGGGTCCCCTGTTATCCTTACGAGCGTGGTCCCTGGAACACAGGAGCTGGATCCAAGTGACCCCGACAGTCCAGTGGTCCTTCTGTCCAACTTTGGTGGAGGTAAATCCTTGCCTCCCCACGCCAGACAGTAATCCTGTGTACTGCGTGAACTGCAGCTGATAGGGCTTCTGTGCACTTTTGCAAGTCTTCCTTTGTGCACAGTACAGCCCAGGTCTCCAGCACTCCGCCCAGCATTGCCCAACTCGCTGAGTTGGACTCCGACTTCGTAGGACCCTGTTGTTGTGCTGAGACGACTGCCATGCTCAGATTTTTTGAATGCCTGTTCAGGTACTTTTCTGGGTGATGTCTGCCTCTGCATGAGCCCTCTCTGTTGCTGAGCGCTCCCTCTGTCTCCTCTTTCAAGGGACGACCTCCTGGCCTTTCCTGGGCCCTGGCAGCACCCAAAATCGTAAACCACAACTCTTGCAGCTAGCAAAGCTTGTTTGCGGTCTTTCTGCGTGGAAAGAACTCTGCATCCTACAGCACGCCGTGGGACATCTTCTGACCAAAGGAGAAGTTCCTGACCCCTTCCGTTGTTGCAGAACCTTTGGCTTTTTCCACCCGGAGGCAGCCCTTTTGCACCTTCATCTGGGGTTTAGTGGGCTTCTGCCCCCTCGGACACTTGTGTGACTTTTGAACTTGGTCCCCTTCCTTTGCAAGTCCTCAGGTCAAGGAGTCCGTCTTCAGTGCTTTGCAGTCAGTAGTTGCCTTTGCAGAATCCCCTATCTCGACTTTACTGCCTTTCTGGGGTAGTAGGGTAACTTTACTCCTGGGTCTTGGAGTGGGGTATCTTGGACACCCTTTGTGTTTTCTTACACTCCCAGCGACCCTCTACACACTACACTAGACCTGGGGTCCATTTGTGGTTCGCATTCCACTTTTGGAGTATATGGTTTGTGTTGCCCCTAGGCCTCTTTTCTCCTATTGCATTTGATTGTGTTCTACAGTGTTTGCACTACTTTTCTAAGTGTTTTACTTACCTGATTTTGGTTTGTATGTATATTTTGTGTATTTTACTTACCTCCTAAGGGAGTAAATCCTCTGAGATACTTTTGGCATATTGTCACTAAAATAAAGTACCTTTATTTTTAGTAACTCTGAGTATTGTGTTTTCTTGTGATATAGGGCCAGATGTAGGTACTTTGCAAAGACCCACCTCATTAATATTAATGAGGTGGGTCGCAAATTGCGGCCCCATAGCGACTATGGACACTCACTGACATGGAGGCCTGCTGTAGTCAGCAGACCTCCATGTCCGTGACTGCTTGTTAATAAAGCAGTTTTTTTTTTTTCAAGTGTAGCCCGTTTTCCTTAAAGGAAAACGAGCTGCACTTAAAAAAAAATACGAAACCTTTTGTTTCGGAGTTTTTTCAGGGCAGGTAGTGGTCCCTTGGACCACTACCTGCCCTAAAAAAATATTTTGGGGTCCATTCACAAAGGGGAAGGGGTCCCCTGGGGACCCCTTCCAATTTGCGAGTGGGTTACCATCCACTTCAAGTGGATGGTAACTGCGAATCCATTTGCGACCGCGTACGCGGTCGCAAATGGAATTGCATACCACTGCGAGTCGCAAATAGGAAGGGAACACCCCTTCCTATTTGCGAGTCGGAAATGCATTTTGCGAGTCGGTCCCGACTCGCAAAATGCATTTCTGCATAGCACACTCCGGTTTGCGACTCGCAAACGGCAATTTTTGCCGTTTGCGAGTCGCAAACTGGTTGCTACATCTGGCCCTTAGTGCTATATGATATAAGTGGTATAGTAGGAGCTTTGAATGTCTCCTAGTTCAGCCTGAGCTGCTCTGCTATAGCTACCTCTATCAGCCTAAGCTGCTAGAACACTACTAATCTACTATTAAGGGATAACGGGACCTAGCAAAAGGTGTAAGTACCACAAGGTACCCACTATAAGCCAGGCCAGCCTCCTACATTGGTGGTGCAGCGGTGGGATAAGTACTTGTAACTGCTTTACCACTTTGTCATTGGTGCTTTTCATAAGAAAAACATATACCAAATACTTCAGAATATAAACAGTAACCTAAACAGTTTAACTTTCCTTCTCTAAAACTTTCCAAAACGTTTCTGAAAACTTTCAAACGTTTTCAAAAGTTTTCAAAAGTTTTTCTCTGTTCTTTTAAAAGTTCTAAAACCTTTTTTCTCTCTCTGTTGTAAACCTTTTCTGTCATGTCTGCCCTAGAGCTTACTCCCACAGTTGTCCAGGCAACATATGGGAATCTAAACTTTAAAAGTTTGAGGGGTCTCTGCATTGAAAGAGGTTTAGCAATTGGTAAGAATCCTACAAAAGATCTTATCCTTATCCTTCTCCTAGAAAGTGACCAGAACCAGTCTGGCCCATCCCAGTATCCAGGAGGGAAAGGAGGGGGGTACCCAGCCAGACTCAGAGGAGTCCCCTGAGGATGCTAGGGAGGGTTCATCCAAGGATCTGTCAGCTAACAGGCCACCTCGTGACACTGGTAGTGGGAGGGGGGTCACTCATTAGTAGGGCACCTTTCACTCTTAAAGGCCAGGTTACTAGGGTCCAGTCAGTTAGGGACAGGTCCAACTCTTCCAATTCCCACATTTCTTCTGTATCTCACAATTCCCAAGCCTTCCACCCGAGCATAACTTAATGGAAAGGGAACTCGGAAAGATGAGGTTTGGAAGAGGCCAGGCTGAAGCTTAAACAGCAGCAGCTGGCCTTAGACAGAAATCTGGATGTGGAAAGGGAAAGGCAGATGTTGGGGTTAGTTCCCCATGGTGGCAGCAGCAGTGTTTTTGTTAGTAATCCTATTAGAGAGCAAGATTCCAGAAACCTGCATAAGATAGTCCCCCATTACAAGGAGGGGGATGACATTAACAAGTGGTTTGCTGCACTTGAGAGGGCCTGTATGGTACAGTTGGTCCCTCAAAGGCAGTGGGCTGCTATCTTGTGGCTATCTTTCACTGGTAAGGGTAGGGATAGGCTCCTTACTGTCAGAGAAAGTGATGCTAACAATTACAAAGTTTTGAAGGATGCACTCTTGGATGGATTTGGCTTAACCACTGAACAATACAGGATTACGTTCAGAGACACCAGAAAAGAGTCCTCTCAAGACTGGACAGACTTTTTAGACTGTTCAGTGAAGGCCTTGGAGGGTTGGTTCCATGGCAGTATGGGGACTGACTATGAACACCTGTATAATCTAATACTGAGAGAGCATATTTTGAACAATTGTGTGTCTGATTTGTTGCACCAGTACTTGGTAGACTCAGATCTGACCTCTCCCCAAAAATTGGGAAAGAAGGCAGACAAACGGGTCAGAACAAGAGTGAACAGAAATATTCATACAGGAGGTGACAAGGATGGCAAGAAGAAAGATGGTAAGAAATCTCAGGATAAGCATGGGGATAAAAGTAAAACTAAAGATCCTTCTTCAAATCCTAAAACTCTTCAGGGGGCAGGGATAAATCAACTTCTTCCTCTTCTTCACAACCCACACACATTAAAAAGCCTTGGTGCTATGTGTGTAAAACGAAAGGCCATAGGCCAGGGGATACGTCCTACCCAGGTAAACCCCCTGAGCCTACCAGCACTAATACATCAAACTCTAGTGCCCTTAGCAGTATTGGTAATAGTGGTAGGACTGCTGGCAACAGTTAAAATAAGGATATAGTTGGGTTCACTTTTGGGTCCATCATAGAAACTGGGTTAGTAAGTCCCAAGACAGTTTCTGTTCACCTGGTGGGATTGGCCTTGCCACACTGGCTGCTTGTCCCCTTACAATGGATAAGTACTGGCAGACAGTTTCAATAAATGTGTTGAGGCTCAGGCCTACAGGGAAACAGGTGCCAGTATCACTTTGGTGACTGAAAACCTAGGCCCATATTTATACTTTTTGACGCAAAACGACGCATATGCATCGCAGTCATTTTTTAAGACGGGAACGCCTACCTTGCATATCATTAACGCAAGGAAGGTGTTCACGCAAAAAAATGACGCTAACTCCATGAACTTTGGCGCTAGACGCGTCTAACGCCAAAGTATAAATATGGAGTTAGTTTTGCGTCTAATTTGCGTCGAAAAAAACGACGCAAATTCGGCGCAAACGGAGTATAAATATGCCCCCTAGTGTCTCCTGCACAACACATCAATGGACAACAGTACAAGATTATTGATGTCCATAACTCCATTAGGTTCCTTCCCTTAGCTATAATTCAGTTTAGTTGGGGTGGAGTTACTGGCCCTAAGCAGGTGGTAGTATCATCTAACTTACCTGTAGACTGCCTCTTAGGTAATGACCTAGAGGCCTCAGGTTGGGCTGAGGTAGAGTTAATACCCATGCAGCCATGCTGGGTATCCCTGAGGAATTGCTTCTTCTCATTTCAGCTGACATGAAAAAGCTAAGGAGAGAAAGAGGCCTGAAAAATCAGGATCCTTCTCCAACAACAGGTAAAAAGGGCATCAAAGTATCCCCTATCCACCCTGCCATTCAGGATACCATTCCTGTGGTGGGAGAAACATCTCCTGGGGTGATACCTGTACAAAGGGAACCATCAGCTAGCAAAGATGTACTCCCTGACGTAGAAGTACCTCTCTGCTAACTAATATTGGTGAGAAAGAGTACACCATTTTGGTCAACATGGAGCATCCCTCCAACCCTCCCAGAGAAACTTTAGTGCAGCAACCCTGCACTGCCTCACAACACTTATGACAGCAGCCCTGCCCTCGTGTGGAGCTCATAGGACAGCATCCCTGCCCTGCTCCAACTCAAGAGAAACAGCAAACCTGTTCTCTCTTACAGCCTTATGGACAAAATGTTTGCCTAGCTATAGCAACCCCTTGAAGGGCATAGCAACCCCTTGAAGCACAGATTGCAGTGTCCTGTTGATGGTCCCGGAAGCAGAAACAAGGAAAATGATGAAGGATCTACAGAAATGACCCCTTGCTGAGAACGTCAGCGCCGGGTGGCTTCCGGCAAAGAGACGAGGTGCGAGAGAAGTGCCAGAGAACTGCTGCGGTGCAGTGGGTTCTGTTGCCATGGTTGCTGCATCGTAAGGGGGCCGTGAGGTGAGTCAGTGAGACTTGCGAAGTAAGGAGAACTGCTAGTGCTGCGGGACCCGTGGCCACAGGCTCGGGCGGTTAGCTGGGCGGAGAGGTCGCTGGTTGCCTTCTTCTGCCCTGCCCGGAGTCCGTTAGCCCGTTTGCCCATCTGCCCGCCTGATGTGTAGCCAGCCGGCCAGCCAGCCAGGTCTGGATGTGGAGGGGAGCTGTTGGCAGCCCAGCGGCTTGTCGAGCATTGGAGTCCCAGCATGGAGGTGGGGCATGAGGCTGCACCTGACTGCTTTGTGACTTGGTTCTGCCACACAAGGCAGGTGCCGTACCATTAGGGCTATTGAGGCCAATTAAGGATCACGAGGACCACGCTGAGGAGGCAGATAGCAGGAGAAGGAGACAGGTACAAAGCAAAGCAAAGGGAAGCAAAGTAAAGTAAAGGAGTGAATGCAAGGGGCAGTGGAGCAACAGATTAAGGAAAGGTGCAAAATACTGGCTTTCTGGAGGGATTCTGTGTCCCAGGAGGAGCAGATGCAAGGGGGAGGAGCTAAGCCTCAGGTGAGCTCTCAAAGCGCTGAACACTCTACCGCCGCGCGGGCCGTGCAAAATACCAGCTTTCTGGAGGGACTCTGTTTCCCAGGAGGAGCAGAGGCAAGGGGTAGAAACTAAGCCCCTGGTGAGCGCTGAAAGCGATGAACACTCTACTGCCGCATCAACTGTAATAGGCTGGGCCACCCCCCCTGGTCTTCGCATAGAGGGTGAGTCGGGGAATTACTGCTCAGGGCTGGCTTAAAGCCCTATTGGGTTCCTTTTGGTTTTCCCTGGACACTATTTAAATTTTTTATCTTTAAATCCTTTTGAGTGAACTTTGTTGCAATCGTCTTGTTTTGTCTGTGCCCTGTGAGGATGGGTAGGAAAAGAGGTCAGCAATCAGGAGCCTTAAGTGGTGGAAGATGCCAGGGAAGTTCCAATACCACACTAGATTCCTTTCTGGCCAGAGCTGTGGGGGTTGTGACAAAGGAGATTGATCTGGCAGAAAGGAGACTTTCCTTGGAGATGGATGATTGGCGCCAAGCACCTGTAGTAAATGACGCTCTGGGGGCGTTGGAAACTGAGGTGGTTCAGATGGGGGGACAAGTGCCATTGTTGAAAATTCCCCTCCTGGTGAACTGAGAGCTGATGGAGGGCCCGGACTTTGGAGGAAAAGGTGTTCTAAAGTGAGCACTGTGGTTCCCTTCAATGGTGGCATGACTAGGGAGATACAGGACAGGGTAGACACCAAGTGCCGTCTCATCTCATGGAATATTGCAGTCTATGACTCAAAGCTTTTAGATCAGGATTGGGTCAGGTGTCTGGTTTGTTATGATTTTGTTATGCTTCAAGAAACTTGGTCGGATGGGCAGGCAGTCTGGGACGGCTACCAGGGGTTTGCAGTCCCGGCCGCCCGGTCCTGTGGAGGCCACCCCAAAGGCAGATTGGTGACCCTGATTAGATTTTCCAAAATAGTGAGAGCTTTTAAAATACACTGTAACCATCAGGGCATTTTGATTGTCTGGGTTTTATTCCCCGACAAGTCAAATGTTCATTTGGTTAACTTTTACAATGCGGTTTGGGATGTGGGTTGCCAAATTAAGGTCCTTTTTTTCTGTTCTCCAGATATTGAAGGGTAGATTGGAGGAGGTGGGGATGAAATTTTGTGCTGTGGTGGCAGGAGATTTTAATGCTAAGATCGGAAGCCTCAGCACAGTGCTTAATCCCTTTGAGCCTGAGTGTGAGGACTATCTAGCTGAGGGGGTTTTGGATGCAAGGGGCATGGTCTTGATCAAGGGTCCAAGAAATATGGAACTTATGGATGTTTGTGATCTTGATGGTACCGAGCAGCCTCCTGCCTTTGTGGGTAGAGGAGCAAGGTCCACTATTGATTATATTATTGTGTCTCCTTCTCTGAAAGATGTGGGGATAGGAGGAGAAGTGCTGGAGAGCCATTTCAGTGATCATAACCCCCTTGTAGTTTACATTAATTTTACGGACTCCCTATTTAATCTAGGAAGGGGTGGGCCCGCGCGGGTTAAGATAAAAGACTAGGGCAGGAGAGTTGGGTGGAAACGACTAAATATCCAACAAGTTGTTGATAGGGTGGTGGGTGAAAATCTGAACCTGTTTATGGATACACTCTTAGTAGAGGCTGCTGGCCCAAAGGAAATAATGGATGCAATGATGAGAATAAATGTAGCTATCAAGGTTTGCCTATCCTCCGCTGCAAAGCCCCTCAACAGGCATGTTGGTGGCTGATTTTGGTTTGTGTGTATATTTTATGTATTTTACTTACCTCCTAAGGGAGTATATCCTCTGAGATACTTTTGGCAAAGTAGCTTTATTTTTATTAACTCTGAGTATTGTGTTTTCTTGTGATATAGTGCTATATGATATAAGTGGTACAGTAGGAGCTTTGCATGTCTCCTAGTTTAGCCTAAGCTGCTCTGCTATAGCTACCTCTATCAGCCTAAGCTGCTAGAACACTACTAATCTACTAATAAGGGATAACTGGACCTGGCACAAGGTGTAAGTACCACAAGGTACTCACTAGAAGCCAGGCCAGCCTCTCCTACAGGCCTTTGCCTTGGAATGAAGGTTCACAAGACATCTTTTTGGGATGGGATGTGTAAACATCTCTCTGAGAGCAGGCCTTGTGGTTGACCACCGAGAGCAAAGGCTCTCACCGTAGGTGGTCAGACTCATGTCTGGTGGTGGCAGGCTGGCTAAAACTGTTCAGACCCCACATGGGTAGTTGGTAGGCTTTCAGGGGATATGTCTAATATGTCCTTGGGGTGCATGTATTAAAAAATCAATCACTGGCATCAGTTACGATTTATTAATTTGAGATGTTTGTTACTAAACATCCCTAGTTTCATTGAATCCATCATGTAGCTGGAGAACTTGTATTGACCAGCGTCCAGCAGTAGTTAAAATGTTTCCCTGTTCACTCACTATGCTTACGAATCGACAAAGACATAGCAGGGGCATGTCTGCTCATGCAGATATGTCCTGACTTGCAATATACTGCACCCTGCCTTAAAAGCTGGAAGGCATGCAGTAGTTATGACTTTCATATATTGCATGCAGGGTTAGAGGACATGGCACACAGACTGTGTGGCATGTCTTGTTTTCACTTTTAGCTGTACCAAGAGATACAGTCTGCAATGGAAGTCTGCATGAGCTAAGTGAGGGATAACTGTGGGTGGCACAATACATTCTGCAGCCCATGGGGCCCCTCTTTGGTAATCACATCCTAGGTACCAGGGGTACTATTTACTAGGTACTATTGGAAATTGCCTTTTTTGCAGGGTCATCCCTAAACCTATTGCCTCCTTCCTCATATTTTTTCGGATCTGCTTGTTGTTGGTTTTAGGACTCTGGGCACCTTCCCACTGATGGCCAGTGCTAAAGTGCAAGTGCTCTCTGTCTAAATTGGATTGTAATTGATTTTCTCCATGTGGCCTGTTTGATTTACTAGTAAGACCCTAGTAAATTGCACCCGAGGTGCCCGGGCGTGTAAATCAAATGCTACTAGTGGACCTGCAGCACTAATTGTGACACCCACATGAGCAGCCCTGAAAACCTGTCCCAGACCTGCTACTGCAGTGTCTGTGTGTGTAGATTTGTACTGTTCGTTTGACCTGGCAAGTATACTCACTTGCCAGGCTCAAACCTTCCCTTTTATTACATGTAAGTCACCCCTAAGGTAGGCCGAAGGCAGCCCCATAGGCAGTATGCAGAGTTCTTAAAAGGTAGGTCTTGTACTGGTGTGTTTTACATGTTCTGGTAGTGAAATACTGCTAAATATGTTTTTCACTATTGTGAGGCCTATCTCTCCCATTGGGTAACATGGGGATTGCCTTGAAATATCTTTTAAGTCCAGTTTCCCATTGGGAGCAGATAGTGATATGAAGTTTGGGGTCTCTGAACTCACAGTTTAAAAATATATCTTTTGGTGAAGTTTTGTTTTTAGATTGTAAGTTTGAAAATGCCACTTTTAGAAAGTGGGCATTTCCTTGCTCAACCATTCTATGCCTCTTCTTGACTGCTGAATACACGTCTGGGTCAGACTGACAGTTGGGCTGTTTATGAATTCACTCTAGCAAGTCACACAAGGGGAGCTGAGGTGAGTCCTGCCTATCTCGATGAGTCTGTGTGTGCCTGTACAAATATTTTAGACATTGCCTCTGAGATAAGCCTGACTTCTTGTGCCAAGCTACCAAGAGGGTGATCAGAGGTTATCTTAAGTGTGGGACTCCCTTACCCTAACTAGTGTGAGGGGCCCCACTTGGACAGGATGTAAACTGACTACCAACTAGAAACCCCATTTCAAACAGGGACTTACAGGGGAACCAAAGGTATTGCCGATAAGGAAACAATAGCACACTTTTAAGGAAAGAAATCTGGTACTTGGGACCTGGTGAGCAGGAACACAGTGCACTTTCATTCAAAATTGCAACAAATACCAGACAAAAATCAAGGGTTGACCATGTCAAAAAGGGGCACTTACCTACAACAGAGTATTGGCTATGTGTCCACCTCCATATGTGGGTCCTATGCCAAATAGTGGAGCTCAGTTAACAAACAATGATTCTATAGTAACAGCCCCAATTTCTCCAGGAGTTTCACAAATTACTAGTCAGAGGCAAGCAATGCAGCCCGTAAATGTAAAGCCGGTATTGACTTAGCCAGTTGTACCACGGCCAGTAATTAGTCAACCGATTGTTGCATAGCCTGTTGTTACACAGGCTGTATGGTAGCAAGCAGTTGTCAGTGCTCCACCATAAATGAGTACAGCTCAAACGATAACTGATTCAGATTTTCAGGTGACTATTGTTACAACACCACAAGTTACTGAGTTGATTACCTCACAAACAGTGTCCATACAGACTGTGGTTCAGCAACTAACTGGGGTTACTCCAGCAAATGAATTCATCCTGACTAAAGGGTCACCCCCAAACCTTTTACCTTCTTCCTCCAAATTTTTGCTGGACTTTTGCTTTTTGGCCTTAGGACTCTGTGCAGTTCACCACTGGTAGTCAGTGCTAAAGTGCTTGTGCTCTGTCCCCTAAAACATAGTTTGATTGGCATTTACATGATTGGCACATTTAATTTACATGTAAGTCCCTCGAAGAGTGGTATACCATATACCTAGGGCCTGTAAATTAAATGCTACCAGTGGGCCTGCAGCACTTATTGTGCTACCCACTTAAGTAGCACCTTTAAACTTGTCCCAGGCCTGTCATTACAGCCTGGAGGCAGTGTCCCACTGCCATGTGGATTTGGCATTTAAAATCCCTTGCCAAGCCCTAAACTCCACTTCTGTTACTTATAGGTCACCCCTAAGATAGGCCATAGGTAGCCCATGGGGCAGGGTGCGGTGTAACTGAAAGTTATGACATGTCCTTAGTTTTACATGTCCTACTAGTAAAAAACTCCCAAATTATCTTTCTCACTACTGGGAGGCATGTCCTTCCCATAGAGTAACATTGGGGATTCCTTATTAAAATTAATAAGTTGTATTTCCTAAACCAGAAGTGGTAGATGTATCATATTTGGTATCTATGAACTTGTAAGATAACCCCTCTTCAATGGTAACGTTGGATTTATCATTACAAGTTTGAAAATGCTATTTTTACAAAGTTGGTATTTTCCAGCCCTGAGCCCTCTGTGCCTGCAGCCTGCCTTAGGTCACATGACTGGGTGGAAGTGACAGTTGAGACTTTGTGAATTCACCCCAGACAGTTGCACAATAGAGGGATTAGCAGAGCCTGAATGGGCTATTAACTGACTTATTGAGGGGGTCGAGTTAAACACAGCCCCACTTGCAACTGGATAGGCTGGGGTCTGCCACCCCACAATAGGCTTAGCAACCCTGTATGACCAGTGCAGACAGCTAGGAGCCAGGGCAGAGGAGGCTGGAAATTCTTGGAACTTCAGAGAACCCATCTAGGAGTAGGGCAACAGGGTATACAAATAGGGCTCTCGGACCCACTCTGCAGTTCACTACTGGACCTGAGGAATGACTCTTAGAGGACTGCCGGCGGCTGTGACCTGCTGTGCACTCTACCAGCCTGTTGCCGTACCTGGAAGGACTGCTTTGCTGTCTAGAGCCTGCTTGGAACTTTCAGAGACCAGCCCTGCTTTAGATCCCTGCAACACCACCTGCACCCATGACTTTAGAATTGATTCCAAGGACTAGTTTAGCTGGTATTCTGTTCTGAGCCACAGGGACATAACAGTCACCCACCATCCTAAACCTGCACCTAGAACCAACCTGAGTAAATTCCCAAGGGGTCTCCATCAATTCCTGAACCCTTGGTTGTGGTGCTAAAGGTGCCCAGGTGGCCATTTCCTATGAATGAAGACTTGCTATTTTGAACCTTAAATGTTAGAAATTCACCACTATTAATTGGATTTTGATGGTTTTGGTGTCAAATCATTTCTCGAATGTAACTTTTTTTTTCTAAACTGGTTTGGAATTTTTATTGTGGTATGTTATCACTATGTTGCTGTTTGTGTACTGGGTAAATACTTAACACATTGCCTCTCAGTTTAGCCTGACTGCTTTTTGTGCCAAGCTACACAGGGATTGTGTCTTTTTCTTGACCAGGGTTTCTGTCTTAGTCAACAAACAACCCACCCCAGACTGTCCAAGCATTAGGAGAAGGCAGGTATCTGGTTATACAACTCAAAGAGTGCTAGGTGCATGTAGTTTGGAAGATGATTGCTTTCCTTCTTGGTTTGAGAAGGCTGACAGAAATTGAATTAAAATTGAGGATACAGAAAAACCAAAGGGCATGTTTAAGAGCCTCCAGTGCCATTCTAACACCACATTAGGGTCATTTTTTCATACAAATATGGTGTTAGAAGGCCTAAAATGCTGCACTATATTTACAAAGTGGAGCAATGCATGCATTGTGCCACTTTGTAGCCGCCTGCGCTACATTATGCAGGAATAATGTATGTAAAAGGGGTGTTCACCCGTTAGGGGGGCCAAAAAATGGCACAATTAAATCTAACAGATCCTTGGGTCATTATTTTTGGCACTTTTAACTTCTGCTCAGAACAGGCGTTAAAAGGGGGCATTCCTTTAAATACAATGGGCCCCTATGTACTCTGCAGTAGTAGCGTAAACGTTTTGGTGCTATTCCTGTAGAGTACATCAAGAGCATACAAAATTATGCTTTTGCCCCCTATCCTGCACCAAGGTGTGCTGTATTTTAAATATGGTGCTCACATGGTGGCAGTAAGGGAGCACTAAAGGGTGCCACTTTTCTTAAATATGCAACCAAGTACCAAAGCACATCCAGAAGTTGGTTCAGCTACTGAAAAAGAGAAATCTTTAAATGTGCCCCAACTGAAAGTCGAATTGGAAGAAATAATTAGAGGATGTTTGGATCTTAATCACACAGAATAATATCAAGAGTAATAATTGGTCTTCTTATTTAAAGAAATTACAAAAAAAGATGCATCAGAAATTGGCAAGTCAATATGAGGATGATATTTAAAAAAGTAAACAGTTACAGGGAAGTTTTCAAGTGCAATTAAATGATATGGCAATCGAAAACATGCGCTCTTCAGGAATGTGAATTCACCTTATAGAATTGATTAAATGTGTTTGCAAATGGAAAAAATTAGACAAATTTGAGAGCAAATGGTCAGAAAAATATGAATATAGAAAGGCTAACTGGCTAAAGAAGCTGAAGAGAAAAAGAAACAAGTAGTCCATTCAGAAACAAAGAGACAACAGCAGCTAACCCTTTATGGGAAATACCAGGTGGAGGATATGTGCACATCCCTTGGAGTAGAGGGGATCTTGCAGCATTTACAGACAATTTTCTGAAATTGAAAGAAAGCCCAATGCAGTGGTATGTACAAGTCAAGAGATTTGTTAAGATTTCAAAGATGTTATGGCAAGATTTGAATACATTTTTTGATATTGTGGTTCCAGGTGACCTGTGGGCAGAATGTAAGATTGCTGTTCAGTGGCCGGATACAGAGCAAGAGACAGAGCCTGTTCAAATGCACCTTTTCCTGTGTTAATTACATTTCTGAAATAAAGAATCTCACCTAAAGATTTAAATTACTTGACGTTTGATCGAACGCAGCCAGAAGTGAAGGAGACTGTACATGAGTATTATGAAATGTTGAAGAAGGAATTTCAGCAGCATACAGAACAGATGCATCTTGCTCTAACAGACATGGGGTCTTTCATTACGCATTTTGTGCTTGGCTTGAGAGCTGAGATTTGTCAAAGCACAAAGCAGAATGTGATTTTCTGGAAGACGGAGCCTTTGGAATAGATTCTGAAATACACACAATTCTGTAGTGATGAGCAGGAGATGAAACAGTGTAAGCTTAAGGAGAAATTTAAGCTGGCACAAACTAAGGTCCTTATTTCCGAGGCCTGTGGCGCAGGGTGGCAGACCAAGTGCCTTTCTGCACCACGCTGCACCACTGGCAAAGGGCAGAAATGTGCTGCATCTACAAAATACAGTACATTTCTGCCCTCTACCCCTGCACTGGCATACAAATTGCTGTTTGGCGCCAATGCCTGCATTGTGGAAATGATTATATTTGTGTAGGAAGGTACACCTTCCTGCACAAAAACAATCACAAGAGATGTTTTCCTCTTTCCATGTGTACTGCAGAATGCAGCACATACAGAAAGAGGAAAAACAAGGAAAAGTAAAGATATTTCTCCCCCGTTGCATTATTCTTACACCACCCCTGAGGAGGCGTAGGAATCTGAGGTATTCTCAGACTTGTAAATCTAGGAGTGCATCAGACTCCTTTGAGTTACACAGGTGTGGCATGAGAACACCCCAAGCAACACATGGAAAGCCCTTTTCACACCCTGTATATGGGATTGCACAATGCGCCACTGGAGCATCAAATAAAATGACACTCAGTGGCACAGTGTGCCACTAGGGCCTCACATATGAGGCCCTTAGTTTCACAACCTGGTTTTTCAAATCAGTGGTTTGTCTGAAGTGGTGGTGCAGCTCAGGAGATGAATGGAAGGCAAGAAGGTGGTTTTCAAGGAGGAATGCAGGGTGTTGAGGAAGGAATGATGGCAATCGAAGGTAGGGAAAGAGGTGGTCCGATTGCTCCGAATACAGGTGTTGATGTTGAAATGTTGAGCAGAATGACACCTTGTTACCTGTGTATTAAGGTAGGGCACTGGAAGCACAAGTATAGTCTTACTCCAAATAGAATTGCTAATAAACAGGGCAGGGAGTGATTAAAATGCAAATGCCAAGTCCAACAATAATGCAAGCACAAATGCCAATGCAAAACTAAACTCAAATGTTACCTGTGCCACAAGCACTCATGATACAGCCAAATTTAAACAATGCTAGATTAAATTAAATGTTATGCAGGTTAAAAATCCGGATGCTGTTCAGCAGTTTCCTATGTTTGATGACCTTGAAATAATTCAGGCATGTCACAATGATGGTGCCTGACAGGGGATGCCAATTGTGTGCTTTGGGAAGTCTTAGAGGCAGACCAGAGTGGACTATTTGTAGAAGGTGAGATAAATGGCCACCAAGAGTAATTTCTTTTGGACACAGGAGCTACCCATTCTACTGTAAGAACAGTGGATGAACCAGACCTACCCTTCTCTGGAAAAGAGATCCAAGTAGTAGGAGTCACAAATAAACAGATGACAAATCTGATTTCAAATTAACTTACTGTAAAAATAGGATCCTTTGAGGATAATCATCAGTTTAGGTTTACGATTCAAGTCTTGCCAATCTGTTTGAAAGAACTTGTTTGTGAAAATTAAATTTCTCAGCAAGAGACAGTAGGGATCTACCCATTCTTGTTCTTGACAACAAAAGATTTACCTGCAGATCTAATTGAGAAAGTGAACCCAGGAGTATGGGAATTTACTAGAAATGATATTGACCACCTTACCAAATGACATCCGAAGTGATAGAAGAAATAACACCCTTGATAAATGATATGTTAGCGAAGGGCATCTTGAGGGAAATAATTGGGAGTCCATGCAACTCATTAATTATTGGATTACAAAAACCCAATAGAAAATGTAGCATAGTGCAGGGTTTAACGTGAATGACATTGTAATCCCATGTTGTCCTGTGGTACCGAATCCAGTCACCATACTTTATCAGATTCTATGCACAGCTGAATGATTTTCTGTGATTGATCTTTGTCAGGCTTTCTTCTTGATTCCATTGCCCAAGGATAGTGAGTATCTGGTCTGTTTTGTGTGCTGAGAGAAAGTAGTGGCATGGTGGTGTGTTCCAAAGGGGTATACTGAAAGCCCTTTGATCTTTAATCAAGTTGAGTTTACCCCGAAATTCATTCTTTGTTTAATGTATTGAAGACCTGTTGGTTGCGTCAAGGACAAAAGAATGCTGTAAAATTGACGCCATTGCATTGTTGAATCACTTGGCAGAGAATGGACATAAAGTATCAATGAACAAACTGCAATATTGTCAAAAAGAAGTCCAGTATTTGGGACGTATCATTGAGAAATATAGAGAAAAGTATCAGGAGAGAGTTGAAGCAATCTTAAAAATAAGTCCACCTAAAATGCGGAGAGAAGTCAGGACATTTTTGAAAATGGTTGGTTGCTGTGGGCAGTGGATACCCAACTTTTCCTTGGTGGCAAAACCTTTATTGAAACTAAAGATGTGCCAGATGTGAATCCATGGGACAAAAGATACATGAAATCGTTCCTAGAGCTGAGAGAAAGTCTCTGTTGTACCCTGGCACTGGGAATACAAGAAGTTTCCATTGATTGGAGAACACAGGTTTATTTGGCCTTGTTACTCATCTGTCAGACCCAATGTAGCACATGCTGTCATACTTTTTGGTTAACATACGTGAGTTAGATGTCCCTATACCCTGTACAATGTCCACATCTGTGTAACGATGGTGGCAACTGTAGTACTATGTCTTCCTAGGAGACCCTTAAACTGTAGCACTTACCACATTGTCACAGCTGAGATACTTATACATCATACACTTAACTGGCAGAGGTCAGTGCTTGCCCTCTTGTGGCTGCTGTGCTGCCCTCAATCTCCCATCCACCTCAGGGTAGGCCACCGCCAAAATGCAGGTCATTGGGGGGTGAAGGTCCAACAGGCACCCCTCCCTCGTTGGAAGGACATCCCCAGCTGGGCCTCTGCAGTCTTATGGGCCCAGCGTCCCAGTTCCTCCCGCCGCTTCATACAATGAGTACTCCACTAGCTCTGGACCCCCAGGGTCAGCACTTGCTTGGCAATGGCATGCCAGATTCCCTTTTTTTATGGGCATTGACCTGCATGGATGACACAGAAAAAAAACAAAAAGTCGTGGCCACATGCACCACACCAACACAAGTGGACAGAACACAGCAAGTAGGCAAACATTTCCATCCTCTCAGTTCATATTCATGCACAATTTTAAATCTGCATGCATCACCACATTCACAACTTCACATTTCAGGTACACCATCATTCACCCTACCTTTCACACATAGGTCTACCATTGGACTCATCTGCTCCTCTGGTACACCATGTAGCTCTTCATACAGGGCCAGGACCTCCTCCACAGGTTTGCCCAGCTCTTCTGGGGAGAAGGATGGGGCCTTATCGCCTGCAGGACATGACATGCTAACTCCCAGAGGCAGTACACAGCAGCTCAGGTAGTGGAGGTCTTGCTGGCAGTGGTGTAAGGGGTCAAGTGAGCAATACTGCAGAAGATGGCAGACACGTCCACTACATACAGGACAGTCACTGCCTGCAGATATTGCCATTGGCCCGAGTCCACCAAGGACAATTTCCACCATGGTTGTGACTGCCTACTACCATAATGAAAAACGCTGGGGGAGTTAGGTCACTTCCACCTGTCCATTACTGTAGGCCAGGCAGCTGCCATTTTGAGCACATTTCGGGGCATATTTATACTCCGTTTGCGCCGAAATTGCGTCGTTTTTTTTTACGCAATTTCGACGCAAAACTAACTCCATATTTATACTTTGGCGTTAGACGCGTCTAGCGCCAAAGTCCATGGAGTTAGCGTAATTTTTTAGCGTGGACACCTACTTTGTGTTAATTATATGCAAGGTAGGCGTTCCCGTCTAAAAAATCGACTCCGAGGCATGTGCGTGGGATTTATACTCCCGGGCAAAAATCACGCCCGGGAGTGGGCGGGTCCAAAAAAATGACGTACGGCCGCTTTTGCGCCGTTTTTTAGCGCCTGCAAAAGGCAGGCGTTAAGGGACCTGTGGGCTCTGACGGAGCCCAGAGGTGCCCCCTCATGCCCCCAGGGACACCCCCTGTCACCCATGCCCTCCCCAGGAGGACACCCAAGGCTGGAGGGACCCATCCCAGGGACATTAAGGTAAGTTCAGGTAAGTGTTTATTTTTTATTTTTTTTGTGGCATAGGGGGGCCTGATTTGTGCCCCCCTACATGCCACTATGCCCAATGACCATGCCCAGGGGACAGAAGTCCCCTGGGCATGGCCATTGGGCAAGGGGGCATGACTCCTGTCTTTGCTAAGACAGGAGTCATTTCTATGGGGGTTGGGAGTGAAAAAAAATGGCGCAAATCGGGTTGAGGTGAAAAAATTGCCTCAACCTGACTTGCCCCATTTCTTGACGCCCAAGCTCCATATCCCATACGCCGGCGCTGCCTGGTGTACGTCATTTTTTTTAACGCACACCAGACGGCGCCGGCGGCTAACGCCAGCTAACGTCATTCAATAAATACGGCGCCCGCATGGTGCTTCAGAATGGCGTTAGCCGGCGCTAATTTTTTTGACGCAAAACTGCGTTGGCGCAGTTTTGCGTCAAAAAGTATAAATATGGGCCTTCATGTATAGAAAAGTTTTGGAATCTGCGTCATTAACAAATAACTATAATGTACTAAATATCAGTAAGTACTTCCTTTAGGTTTAGTAGTCTATTTGTGCATGTGAGTAGTTAAAGCTGTGTAACAGAGGGATTTGTGGTGATGGAAATGTACACCTATTGTCAACATCCTATGTGCGTCGGTAATGTAGAATAGGTGCTACAAAATGTGTTTCATGTGTAAAGTCGATTGGACTAACAAACACTGACAGTCACAGATAAAAATGCATGTATAGTATATTAAATAATTGACGGAATGTGCACCAAGGGGAGTGTCATAGGATGCATAGCAATCAACTGTACTGTAGATGTCAGATGTTGTGACTGCTGAAGCAGATGTCTTAATTAGACATTTTTAATGAGTGTTTATGTATTTTGCACAATGACTTATGTAGAGAAATGAATAACGTAGAAAATAAATGTTCACGTTTGGATATGTGACCTCCAAGAATGGCCACCGGTGTTCACGAAATGGACTAAACTATAAATAATCCACGTGGAATATTGAAAAATGTATTAGGTTGATCTAGTAATATGTCATATTACGGGTTATGAATTATGTTCTTGCTTATTAATTGTAGGCCTTAACTTAGTGAGTGTCTTGGCCTAGTATGCCAGGCCTCACGCAGAAGCTGTATTTCTTAGCGTTTAATACAAAATGCTGACAGGGTGAACTAACTGTGAAATGCTCATTGCTTTAATAAAATGCTTAGCAGAAACTTTCTATGGGAACCGACGGACAGGAGATGAGACCTCTTGCAAAGTAAAATTTTATGTGTAAAATGTGCCAAGGGTTCTGGATGCGAACAATAAAGATACTGACTGGAGACGAAGATGCAACAAAATTGATACCTGACGAGCCGGATAAAGCAAACCAATCAACGTCTTATGAACTGTGAAATATTAGAATTCATAGATTTGGTATATGGACTTCATTGGACAGAGTAATAACGTAAAATTAATTGACTAATTGGAAATTGAGTGTTAGGTTGGAGAACTTTGATATAACAACGGGACAGAGGGAACTTAGACAGATTGCAGATTGTGAGACGAGAGATCTAGAGTGATGGTGGGAGAAGAGGAGATTCGAGATTCTGTCAGTGGGCTCATACTCTCTGACTGAGAGCCTGATGTCTTGCTGATCGATTGATGACCTGAGGACGAAGACTGATCCTGCTTGCTGACCCATAACATGGATAGGTAGATATAACAATGAATGAATTGCATTTTTATGCCTTTTCTTTCTAGGTACCAATTGTGCTGTCTAAATACTTTCTTTAGGTAGATATTTTCCAAATTTGTGTTCTAAATTGTTTTGCATGAAGCCCCACATGCTGATGCTAATCTGGGACAGTTGAGTTTACTCACATGAAGGCTGACAAATTGTAGAGACAACTGGTTGATGGACTATTTTGCTGAACTTGATGGATATCATAGTTTTGCTGAAATAGGTTTTACTAATGTCTTGTGTTGATGCCTTAGAATGTCTTTTAATTAAAGGTTTGATTAGATCGTGTTATCTGCGACTTGCTGATTAACGAACGTTATTAAAATTGTTCTGATTTGAGTTGATGATTTAGATTCATGACTTAATTTTGTTAACATAAGGGAAATACACTTACTAAACTTATAATTAAAGTTGTGGTTATTCATGGCTGAAGAGTCATGATGTGTTAAATTTACTGACTACATTGATTGTTGATTTGACTAATGGTTATTGATTATGTGTGTTGACTATTGATTCTGTACCAAAACCATGGTAAGAACACCCTATATGAATCAAAAGGTTAATCGACCTATACGTGTCCCATTATAAGTTTACTTATTAAGGACCGACGCACTAGCATAACTAACCTCAACTGCAGATATGTATGAGTTGTACATGTACATGTCCATTAGGTGTGCTTTTTCCTTGTCACATGCAAAATGTATATGTTTTCACATAGTTACTCTGGCATGAGGAGAGGAAGACAACCTCAAGTGCACCACCCACTAGTAGACCTGTACACCTTGGAGGACAGACATACTATCCAGACATATTGCCTGAATAAGCATACAATCATGGAACTTTGTGATCAGTTGGAGCTAGGTCTGATGCATGGCATTCGCAATCCCTATAGCATACCTTCCATCGTTCAAGTAATGTCAGTGCTACACTTCCTGGTCACAGGGTCATTTCGGAATACAGTGTCCCTCACTGCACGGATGTCTTAACCGATGTTCAGTCTGGTTTTGAAGGATGTACTGTCAGCATTGTTGAAGCACCTGGACAGGTACATCAGGTTTCCCCAACGTGTGGATTTGGCCTACATAAAGACAGAGTTGTATGCAATGAGACACATTCCACATGTGGTTGGAGCCATAGATGGTAACCTTGTAGCCTTGGTTCCCCCCAGTGCCAATGAACATGTATATAGGAACAAGAAAAACTACTACTCCATCAATGTTCAAGTTGTGTGTTTGGCAGACCAGTACATTTCACAAGTCAGTGCAAAGTATCCAGGGTCAGTCCATGATTCCTTCATCATGCGAAACAACAATATCCCACTGCTGATGACACAACTCAATACAGAGAAGGCATGGCTGATTTGTAAATCAGATTTGTCATGTGTGTTTGCAAAGTTTATCTCCTGCTATCCCAATTGTGCATGCCCTTGATATATGTATGTGTAGTTCTACATATTTGCTTACAGGTGACTCTGGCTATTCAAACCGTCCTTGGTTGTTGACACCAGTGAGGTGCCCAACCATGCCAGGGGAAGTTTGCTATATTAAGACCCACAGATGGACAAGGCGTGTCATGGAGGAGACTTTTGGGTTTCTGAAGGCAAGATTTCACTGCCTGGACACACAAGGAGGAGCCCTCCTCTACTTACCCAACAAGGTATGTCAAATAATTGTTGCCTGCTGCATGCTCCACAGTCTTGCCCTGAGATGTCAGATACCATTCCTACCAGATGAGGG
The DNA here is from genome assembly GCF_031143425.1 of Pleurodeles waltl. Classification (NCBI taxonomy): domain Eukaryota; kingdom Metazoa; phylum Chordata; class Amphibia; order Caudata; family Salamandridae; genus Pleurodeles; species Pleurodeles waltl. The sequence continues at coordinate 405,796,303 of NC_090439.1, forward strand.
AGAGCCAGCTGAACCTGTGGGTGGAAATGCGGATTTGCGAAAGAATGATAAGCCAGATGAAAATTCAGCATGAGTGTTAAGGGCAGATCTCATCAATCAGTACTTCAACTGACTCAAGGTATGTGTTGTATTCTTGATGCTGTGATTTAATGTTATAACCTAGAGTTGATAGCTGGCATGTCACCTCCTTTTTACCATCAGTTTTGAGGTTCTAGGTAGCTCCAAAGCCTATTAATGAGTTGTGCATGAGTACTGTAAATTTGTATTGTGTATAGAACAGAGTAGTCTACAATGTCATGTTTAGTAAATGCACATGCAAAGTCACTCTTCTGAACACCACTTGTCAGAATTGAGGAATGTTTTCTGCTATGTCCTATCTCTTGTCTATGTCAATCACAGATTTGCTGAATTCAAGTTTGGCTCCTCAGCCTTGGCAAGTCTCAGACAGTATCAAAAGCAGAAGGGAATTGGCAGACATGAGAAGTGGATCTGACTGAAACCAGGTAATAATTACAATGAGTATGTGGAATGCAACTAACATTGCCAGACTGTCAGGACACTGGGGTAGAATTGTGTTTTCTCATCAAGATAACCTGAGGGGTACTGGAGGTGGTCAATAGGTGTCATATGTATGTCCATATGTGTTTGGTACATGTCAAAATGTAGAACCAAAGCCTGTACCATCACAATGTTTTTTTTTGCATGTAACCTACCTTGAACGTAGATGTCAATGTGTTCCTACTTTGCAGAACTATCTGCATTTCTCTGTGGACTGACAGAGGTGAGTGGCACGCCTACATCCATATGACCAATGTAAGTGAAAGATCCCTGGATTGGAGAGATCAGTACTAATATCTGTAGTACTGATATCTGTCTGTACCATGGTGTATGAACTATAGGGAGCTAAGTTATGGATACAAATCATGAGAGGTTCACTTCCTGGCAGTGGGTTTGGTCTTAGCATATGCTCCGCCTGGATGTCTGGGTGGATGTTCACATTTGCGGGAGGGTTCCTCTGCTACAGAGGGTGGGGTGTCTGAGGCATGTCCTTCCTCTGGCAGGGCCTCAATTCCACTAACAGTCGCAGATGTTGAAGGGCCTGAAGAGTCATTACTAGTAAGGAGGCCTGATGTTGTGCTGCAGACCTACTCAGGGTAGTGTTGATGTCCCTCAGCACCCCAGCAATGGAAGCCAGGATGTCATTGTGTACCTGTCAATGCTGCATGACTTCCTGGTGGTGGCCCCTCTGCAGCTGTTGGATTCCATCCATCATGGTGATTACCTGGCCCATCATGCCTTGGGAGTTTTGGTAGGCTCCCAAGACTAAGGAGATGGTTTCCTGGTCAGTATTGCCCTTTTGAGCCCCCATCCTCTGGCCCACACCATCCCTCCCATGCACCCTACCCCCACTTGCCTGTGCCCCTGGCACAGTGTGCCCACTCCCAGTGGTGGAAAGACCATCATTGTCAGGGGTCACATCAGGAGACTCACATACCTGTACTGTGGGGCACACAATGGATGATACAGTCCTTGGGACACAGGTTTGGCGGTGAATGGTTGCCTGTGATGTAGAGGCAATAGGGCTGGAAGAAGTCAATGTGGGCTGGGTGAGGATGACAATTGTTAACCGACCAGGTGTCCTTGATGGGCCAGCTTTGTCTTCAGTGTCCCACATACGGTGGTGGTGTCCTCACTGGGGCCTTTATCCAGAGGGGTAGTGACAGTCTCTGGTATCCTGTCCATGGTGACATTGGCAATGTTACCTGTGGGAGAAGTGGAACACATAGTTGCTGTTTCATTTTGGGTATTATTGATGTTGTGTGAGATTCAGACAGTGCCTTAACATGATCCCCAGGCGTGACAATGACAGCTGCTGCACAATCATACTGAGTACAACATGTGGTTCTGTAATTTCAATACTATATACCATGCTTCATGCTGTTAAACAATGTTGGTACTGATTGGACTACTAATACTATGTCATGTTGTCTGATTATTGACATGGGTGTTCATCTTTGTTGACTAGATAAGTGTCTGGCATGATACACGGTAAGAAAAGAGGTGTACAATACACACTACTGTCATAGTAGGGACACATTAGGGGAGTAAGCAATAGACACTGACTTGTAACTGGATGTACTTCATGTGCATCCACTTTGGCCTCAACAGTTCCAGCCCAGGTGAATAATTTATAATCTTAGGAATCTTTATTCTAAGGGCATTTGGATTGGGCATTGTTTTGCTGTTCTTGATGATAGTGAGAGTGGGCCATTGCATTGCTGTTATTGGTATTAATTGTTTCAGACTTGCACATACAAGATGGGTTAGATTAGTAATTAGTTTCACATGCATGACATCTCACATTTGGTGCACTGTTCATGAATTCACATTGGCGGAATATTGCATTCTGGGAGTAGTAGTGCTGTGAAGTGCCTGTACTTCACGTGCCATTCCCACGGGCTGTGGAGCCAGGTGAGTTTAGTGGACATGTGGCATGCCAGAAAGGGGTATTGGAGCATTTGGACAGAGATGTAGTGGGTGGTATGTTAACTGGGCTGGGTTAAGATGATGAGGGAGCATGCAGGACATGAAAATTGGATGACATGGATTTTGTGGGAACTTGCCTGACTCCACTTCCCCAGGCATTCCTGTCAGGCCCTCAGGATACAGAATGTCCAAGTCCTTCTCCCAAGAAGCTAAAGTGGGAGGAGGAGGTGGGGGCCAACCGCTAGTCTTGCATACAGCCAGCTGGTACCTCCACTTCCTGATGTCCTACCTTGTGCACGGATAGTTGCCTACCTAATTGACCCTGTCGACTATGCTTTGCCACAACTCCATTTTCCTGCCAATTTGATGTTTCCTAGACCTGTCCTCTGAACAGGAGTGGCTCTACACTGACAATTTTGTCCTCCATGACCCTCAACTACTCATCTGTAAAACATGGGTGTTTTAGTGGTGGTGAAGATGATGTGGTAGTGTTCAAAGAAGAAGGCTGCTTCCAAAGATAAATAGTGAGGTGTAGGTGCTGTGAAATGAGTGGGTGATGGTAGCTGTGGATTGTGTGTGGAAGTAAAATGTGTGCTGTGTATGTTGTACAGGTGTGTGATGAGCGCATAGTGAAATGTAAATGGGTGCCTATTCTTGCTTTTTGTTTCTCTCTACAATGTTGGTTGTCTGTGGCTGTGTGTGGTGTTTTGATTAGGAAGGATTGTGGGTTGTGTAGGGGTGTGTTTATAGTGGAGTGTGTAGGTGTGTAGATGTGTGTCAGGTGTGTGGTATTCAAACTATCCAATGTGGAGTTGTGTTCAGTGTGATGTGAAAAGAGACTACTGTGGTTCGCACCACCTATGGTTATCCGCCTTGGAAAACTGCTGTTGCGATTTGTGGATCATCATCTGATGGGTGGAGTTTTGCCAGGCTGGGGGTGGGATCCCCTCTTTTCTGTCCTCCAATGTCCTGGTGGTTTCGGAAATTAGGCTGTTTTTTGTCAGACTTCACAGTTTGACTCATTACGGCAGTTGGATTACCGTCAACATGGCGGTCTTTTGACAGTCGTCACTACAGTGGTCTTGCCAAAATACCACCATGCTCGTAATGAGGGATCAGACTGTGTACAGTGCCCAGAGGATAGAATTAATTGCCAAAAGGAAAAATCTAAAATTGTCCAATGCCATATGATGGAATTTCTAGGCTTCCTAGAAGGTAGTCAAAGGTCTGCATATTAAACCCCTTCTACAAGCTGAAGACCATTTATCTAGAGACAAAGGGGCATATTTATACTCCGTCTGCGTCGAATGTGCATCACATTTGATGCACATTCAGCGCAAACATTGCCCCGTATTTAAACTTTGACGCCCGAGACCGCAGACGTCAAAATTCTGCCGCGTACGTCATTTTTTGGATGCGCCAACCCGCCTTGCGGTAATTATATGCAAGGTGGGCGTTCCCGTCCAAAAAATTACTTAAACGGCCTTGCGTCATATCTATGCTTTCGGGCAAAAATGACGCTCGGCCCGGGAGGTGGAGCCGGAAAATGACGCATAGCCCGATTTGGGTCAAAATTTAATGCCTGGGTCAGGGCAGGAGTTAAAATGGGGCAAACACACCTGTATTTAATCAGAACACACAGAAGCAACAGCAGAGCAGCAAAAGGGAGACATGGAGGTGATTCCTATCCAGCGTGTACGCAGACGCAGAGCCCAGCTGCTACAACAGAAGCTACCACACCACCAGCAGGGACCCCAAAGGCAGCACAGAAGGCAGGAGAGGATCTTCCGCCCAAGACCAACCCTTCATGGCCTCAGGGAACACGATATCATCCAGAGGTACAGGTTGAACTGGCAGACCATTCAGCAGCTGCTGCGAAACATTGAGGCGCAGTTGGCACCCACTTTGCTGACACCCTGCACCATCCCAACAGAAACCAAGCTGCTTGCCGTACTTCACATGCTGGCAAGTGGCTCTTTTCAAACAACTGGTGCCCTGGTTGACGGAATATCACAACCATCATTCTCTGCCTTTTTGCCCAAAGTACTGGATGCCATCCTTGGACTTACACCCCACCACATCTGCTTCCCTAACACACTGCAGAACCAGCAGGAAACAAAACATGGATTCTACCTCATTAGTGGCTTCCTACACGTCCTTGGTGCAATCGACTGCACACATGTGCGCCTTGTGCCACCTGCTGCAACTGAACACCTCTACTGCAACAGGAAGCACACACATTCCATCAATGTGCAGGCCATTGTCGATCACCAAGGATTGATCACCAACATCGTGGCTAAATAGCCTGGGAGTGTCCATGACTCATTCATCTTCCGTCACTGGACCATCAATGAACACTTCCAGGAGGGACGGTATGGCAATGGACTACTTGTTGGTAAGTACAAAAACCTACTTATATACACACTGCACAGCAACCCTCTAGGACACACAACACATTCTCCACAACAGCAACATGTTGGCAGGAACACACTGAGGTCGTGACACCGTTAGGCATGTTTCTTGGGTCACCATTGAACCTGTCACACATCGGAAATGAGTGTACAGTCTAATGTTAAGACGTGAAAGATCACAACGTGTGGAGTGGATTGCCTAAATGTCACCTTGCAAATTGTAAGTGTCCCAATGACGTTTACATTAATCCATTGCATAAGTCTAAAGGTATGGGATGTCCAGGGTACATTGATATGAACATGTTAACAACACTGTCAAAATGAATCTCACCCCCAGTGAAGACACACAGACACCTGTATCACAAGTCACAATGCTAGGGAGGGCACACTGTACTGCAAATCCCAAAACATGCTGCTGACAACCAGTCAGCAGCCAAACATTCGTCCAGCCAAGGAAACAACACAATGCAGATGGTACATCCTACAAGCCTAGGATGCGACATAATAACACAAAAGAGTCACAGACAACACAACACAACTACTGCCATGAAAGGTCATTTCAATAGGGCTAACTACATCAACATGATCCGCTTCATTTTCTCTTGCAGCTGGTCAGGGGTATGGCATCCAGCCATGGATAATGACACCTATTGGCAACCCGAGTACTGCAGCAGAGCGTGTCTACAATGACGCACATAGGAGGACACGCACCATAGTCGAGAGGACCTTCGGCATCCTCAAGTCAAGGTTCTGGTGCCTCGACATCACTGGTGGTAGCCTCCTATATTCCTCGGAGATGGTCTGTAGATCATCCTAACATGTGCTATTCTGCACAACATTTGCATAAAAAGGAACATTCCCTTCCTGGAACCCGAGCCACACATCCAAGAGGAGGAAGAGGAGGATGGTGGCCTGCAACATGAGGGGGAACTACAGAACACGGCCGCTGGTTTACGCAGGTGGCAACATATTGTGAACAATTTCTTTTAAATATAATCACCATCACCACTTTATGAACTAATTTAAATAAACACCTATAATAATCACCATATCATCGTTTGGCTATTCATTTTTGCACACCTTTTTCTCTAACTATCAGAATAAGAGTGTTGCCTCATGGAGCATTGCTGATATACCGATTAGGACACTGAAAATCCCAGAGCTAATGTGATGCTTAACATACAATGGTCACATACACACACACTGTAAATGGCATATATCATGTACATTTCTCCTTTGAATGCCAATAGCAGAGGACCCCACCTATTTCACACATACATGTTGAAATCAAGATCCAAAACAGCATACGGCACACAACTAAGACACCATCACTCAATAAGGAGAAAACAAGCCTCATACATGAGGCATTTGATGTGCTTTTGCATCAGTAACAGGAATGTCTGACCAGACCCTTGGCAGCAGTAAATCCAACTGCATCCAATCTTTGCAAGGACTATCTGTGACCAGAGTTCCATAGAAGCAGTACATCGACAGCGCAAGTGCCACACTTATGAGCAGCATTGCGCACATGACATTCCATGTACATGTCAGCTCATTTCCCATGTACCCGGTCACAACCCACCTGTCTGAAGAGGTCCCTGGAATACTAAGATGTGTACCCTGATATTCCCTCCTCTACACACACAGCTTGTCAATAGCAATCCAGTGTGCTACACCCTTTCCTATGGTATGCCATTGTCATAGAACATCTGACTGCATGGACGTCAGGTCAATTAATACACTGGCTTCTAGTTTCCAAGCCCTGTTAGCACCTGTAGATTGCTTCATGTGTGAAAATGTCTACTGGCCATTAAAATGCAAATCACCTCCATGCACACCACCCATTTCAACAAGCACTGCCCCTGCTGACGCCTGGAACAGCATAGGAGTTGCCATTTTGTCAAATACACCGTTAAGCATTGATACTAATTAAGCCATGTAACACAGCCCTTGGGTTCATTTGTCACCTTCAAAAACACAGGACATACACAGTTTGACATGTCAACTGTCTAGTTCGTCCTCCAAACAGTCTTAGTCAGACCACTGATTATGTAACTGGTCAAATTGCTGGATCCTGATTCACCCTGCATTCTGTCAGCCTGACTGGCATCTGTCTGTGCGTCACACTAAAGTATCCCTGCGTCTACATATGTACCACACTTGCGTTAGCAAACCTCTCATTCATCAGGGGGTATTTGGGCATGTGCTTCTTCAATGCACACCCAAATACATTGTATAGCATCATCTGCCTTTTAACTGTACCATATGTGTTAAATCCTCTGTGAAAACCAAAATTCATGGCCCCTCCCTTGTCTGGGTCTCATTTAGGCATGAATGACAAAGTGTGACAGTGTCCAAGGGCCGTATGCAGGGATTGGGAAAGGGGTCTTCAGCAGAACCAGCAACCACTGATAATGTCCATGAAAAATCCACACATGTCAGGACCCTGACAGTTCACACACAGAATTACATTGCTCACAACATACTGCTGGGCCGTGTGTGGTGAATAGCTGCGAGAATAATCAGCACAGAGGCTATGATGTTCCCAGATGCAGTGGGAATTGCAGAGGCTAACCTGTGTACAAATGTTGTAATGACACATGCCGGAACATGACACCTGAGACATTATCTCACTCAGCACACCAACTTTGCCCTGTTGACTGTCTAATTACACGTCTTTAGTTACAGGGTGGGACCATCCCCATGTAGGTTCTCATGTCCACATCCAATTTACTCACATTGATCAACAAAGGATACTCAGTAGATACAGGAATAGCTGCCACTGACTCATGATGAGTCCTGGACCGAACTGCGACAAATTACACCTCCAAAAATATACAGGATCAACATTGGACCACACACATGAACAAGACACCTATGTGCAACTGATCACTGGAAATATGTGGACACGTGCTACCTCGTCTGCTGGTCCACCACAGCCACTTGAGAGTTGTGGCTCAGTTATATGACCTCAACTGTTGTGTCATCATACATTTGTGATTCACCTTTGTCTGTCTGGGCAAACAACATGGAAACCACTTCCTCAATGCATGTGTATGACTCACTGTGGGATTCACCAACTAGTGCCTAGGAAGCTGTTACCAAAATTCTAGGACATAGGATGTTGAAAATGTGTACCATTGACATGAACAAGCGTCTGCCATCTATGTGGTGCATGCTTTGTCATATGTGGTGTCTACGTTACCCTCAATCTTGGAAGTCCACATTACGGATGTTGCTACATGTATGACTAACACATGTCCTCTCTCATTTCCCCAATGACTTGCATCGAAGGTTTAGACACATGGACATCACATTCATACAAGCATATGTGCAATAATGCATCATGTGATACACACACACTTGGTCAACAAATACATTAGTTGCCACAGCACACACATTGAGCCAAAGGCATTTAGCAATTGTACATATGTGCGCCAAATTGCTATCCTTTCCTGATGCCAAACATGCCCAATTTGTGCAATACTTATATGTAGGCCACACATATGGTCATCTAGTGCGTCAGCCAACCGTCAAAATACTGTGAAGGAAGTAGCGGATCATGGTGCGCTGCAGTATGATGTCACACATGTGAACATACACCATCAACACCATAGTGGGTGCCATCAGGCTATCTCTGATGTGTCCCAAATGTAACATAACATAAAAACAGAAAAAAAGCCCAAAACCAGTTCATGCACTGAAATGTTGACGTTGCTAGCGTTATGCGTCATTTTTTTATACACCAATACATAATTTGCATCATTTTCTTTTACGCATAGGAGTGAAAATTAGGCCACATCCATATAATTGTACAGGCTATTTACTATTATTTGGATGCGGGCTAATTTTCACTCCTGTGCGTAAAAAAAAATGTCTCACAAACTGTATGTGTGAAAGAAATATGACGCATAACACGAAAAAGGGCAGATATTTTATTCAGGAAGTGATGTAATAGGATATCCTGTTTACAGATCATGTACAGTGGGTGTACTTTCACTTTCACTTTGCAGTCTATGATTCTTCTAGACTGTGTGGCTGTGTAGAGAGTGGTGTCCATTGATTTTGTGCTTTTGTGTCCTGTGTGCTGTCTCTATTGTCAATTTGTGAAATAAATATTGTTGGTGTATTCTGTCCTACTGTGTTTTGTGTACATTTGTCCATTTATCTAGTGCTTTTTGTGGGAGTCTGTTGTGGGTAGTGGTAGTTTGGGGATAGTTGGGCTCTTTTAGTGGTTAAGTTTACTTTTCTTCTCTATTTGTACCCATACTTTCCCCCTTTTCCCCTTTCTATTTCTTTAACCCCTATTCCCTTTCACATTTCTACAATGTCTGGTAGGCCACGTCTTGGCAGGATGGGTGAAGAGGAGTTGGGGGGCTTCATATGGCTTGTGTGCCATTTCTTGCCACTGATGATCGAGGCAGGGTGATACAGGGGTATCACACTGAGGAGCTCAGAATCCGGTGGGGAAAGGTGCTGCATCACCTGCAGCGTGTGTATGCCAGCCAGAGGAGTGACCACCAGCTGAAGCACCGGTGGGCTGAACTCATCACGAGGGAGCAGGATCACTTGGACCACCTGGGCATCGTGATTGTTGGCCCTGTTGGTGAGTACTAATCATGTAAATGTGCACGATTAAATGCTCTGTAGTGACATCAGATGATTTGTACAATGTCTGCCAGCTAAGTTGCTGACTGTGTGTAATGCTGGGGAAACATACTGGGATAATTGATGCACTATGGGAAGGATCACAATTGCTAGCTGTCATTCATGGAGTTTTTATAGTGTTTGTTTAGATTTGTGTGCACTGTTATATGTGTTAGTATTGCATGGTGACAACATTTTGCTGCCACTATTTGATGACTTAGATATCCCTTGAGGAAGCATTATTCTGTCCAACACAGCATGATGGTGTACGGTTTCTCACTTCATCAGATATGTCCCTCAGGATGGGCAGAGTATGATGCAATCATGGGCACTGTGCTGGATTATCTGACTACATAATATCAGGACAGTTGTATTGACAAGCTACGTAATTTGACAGTAGGCACATTTCAGTTATCTACTGCACAGTTGATATGTCACATTACCCAGAGACAGATTTGTTGTGTAAGTGCTATTTATTGAAAAGTGCTGTAGTGCTATATGTACATTGTCCATGATTGTGAGTCCATTAGGGTGACATCTTACATTGTGATCCTACACAAGGGGTTACGGAAATGCTTTTGACATGCTGGGGTGATGTTTCAGACAGTGCAGAGGGACAGGATTTGCCAATGAGTAAGAGAGAGAGACAATCACTGGGCAGGCTGGCAAGATATACAGTGGTAAGCAGAACAGTCATTAAGTAGAGTTGTTGTAAGACTGGCATGTTACAAAGCACAGGACCTTGGTAATTGTTGGCCATGTGGCAGGGACTAGTGCTTCCGGGTACTTTTCCGTGTGAAGGTGATCTGTTCCATGTCTTCTTCTTCTGATGTGTGTGTTGCCTCCTCTGTTCTTGGTGGTGGTGGTTGTGAAGGGGCAACACACACCTCAGTGTTAGAAGACGTGGAGTCAGACATCCCGGTCGCTGCTACCTGTGAAGGTCTTAAGGGCAGTACTGCAGCAAGGAGGATCTGCTGATTCTTAAGAATAGCAGCCACATCACAATGGTAGGCAGCCAGGTCAGCCCTGAGGGGTTCAATGTTGCATTCATGCACGCGTTGACAGAATTGCTGTTGGGTCAACTGTATTACAGCTGTGCTGATTTCCTTCAGGCTTTTTTGCTGTTCCTGCAAGATAGATGTTAGCTCTTGCATAGCTGCTGCCTGATCTGCAGATGACATCATGCACGAACGCACCTCCTCTGGGCTGGCTGCCATAGTTTGCATCCCCACCCGGACCGCCTTGGCCAGCTCCTGCTGTACCCCAACTACAGTTCTCTCAAAGCTGGTGTCTGTGTCGTCTGAGTCCTCAGCTGTATTGGAGCTGGCAGGTCTTACAATTGGGGTGGTGGGTGGATCCTCTGCGATGGCTGCTTGTTCTGTGCTCCTCCTTGTGACTGAAGGTGGGGTCTGGAGGGTTTCAAGGACCTTTTGGATGGTCTCCCGGGGAATGTTTATCAACTCGTCATCCATGTCATCAGGGTAATCTGGGACAGGCATATCCGCAGGAGATCCATTGTCCTCTGCAATGAAACAGGGTACAATCAGTGTGTCTGTGTTGTGGCATTAGTGATGTGACATGCCTGCCTTGTGATCAATTCACATTGTGATCTTGTTTCGTGTTTATTGCTCCAATTTTTCAGATGGGCATTCTCCAAGGTCTATGGCCCACCTGCATGTCACATGTATGTTATTAAGTTATTAGACTTGTCGGCATCATCACTTCTAGGTGTTGGTTTTGGCCAAATAGTGAATTGACATCTTCTTGTCCCACTCAACTCTCCGTCTACATCCATTCTCATGTTGAGATCTTTCACTGGCTGTGGGTGTTCTGATGGCACTGGCAGCACACTTAACAATCTGGACCTGCCCCAGTCTCTGATCTTTAACATCCACTTAAATGTAGTTGACATGTAGCATATCCTATGCATAGCAATGTAATGGCACGATATGAATGTTGGCACTGGTAATGTGGACAGCTGATGTTGGGAATTGCCTGGTACATTGGATTGCCCTGATAATCGTATCAGTATCCTATTTCCTCCTCTGACTGTGCAGGTGTTTGTCAGTGACCAGTTACATGCGTCCTCCCCCTCAATGCTGTTGTCTGAGCAGTATGACATTTGGGATGTTACCTTGTGACCCAGGCACAGGATGGACCCTGACATATGCAGCATGGGTATGTCTTTAGTGCTGTGTAGCTCCTATTGTTGTTGACATTGGCTGATGTTTGCAACAACTATGGGCATTGACATTTGACAGTACTGGGGCCTTTGTCTTTTTTCAGGGGATTGTTGAAGTTGTCGTCCTCAACCCTCTAATTTAGTGTGTGTCATCCATGGGGAGGTTACTGCCATTGGCTACTTGAGCTGCACACAGAGCGGAGGTGGTAGTGGCAACTGTTGTCGCAGTTACATTCCAGTTGTCGGTATGGCTAGAGGTTGTTAATAGGGCCCTAGTTAATGTGGGGGGTATGGTGGCTGACGTGTGCCGGGATGTCAGTTTGACGTTGTGCCCTTCCCTCCTGGCGTGGCTTTCCCTTTGCTCCATCGTTGGCATGGCAGCATGCCCCCAAGGGACTGTTGTTGGTGTAGTGTAATGGTGTGCCCCAGCTTCTGTCTATGCAGGCCATGCCCCCATGCCGTGCCCCTTTACCCATGCCACTCCATGTATATGATGACTTACATGCAATGTGTAGTAGGTATTCCCCCCCCAGTTGCAGTTCACATTAGTGCATTTTAATTCCCCATGCAACTTACCCTCCATGTGTGTTGTCTCCTGGTAGTCTGCGCTGTCCTGTCCTTGAATCCCTGTGACGATCTCCTCAGGGATGATGGCTGCGACCATCTCCTCCATGTGGTCCAGGGCCTCCTGGTGTGCTGGACTCCCACCTCTAGTCTGCAGTGCTGCCTTCCTGTTCCTGGCCATCTTTTCCTTGGTCCTGCGCTTGCAGTCATGCCAGTGTTTCTTGCACTCGATGACTGTTCTGCGTACTTCTGCCACACTGTTGATCTTGTCAACAGTTTGTTGCCATATATCCTCTCTCCTACTAATTGGCACCTCTTTAACCAGAATTTCCTGCTCCTTTGCACTGAAGCAACACTTTCTTTTCTTCTTATAAGTGTTCTGGTTCTTGTGTGGGTCCATCTGGCTGGTTTCTGGTCTGTTGTCATCTTCCTGGGGTCTGTATTGGCATCTGGGATCCATTTTGGCTCTCCTCTGGTGAAATGGCAGTGTTTGCGGGTTTTTTTGACGCTGTTGCGTCAAAAAACGGCACATATCCGGTTTGCGGGGTCGTAAAAAGACCCACAGTCATTTCCGCGGTGTTAACGTTGTTTTGCTTAACGACTTGACGCTGCAGTGTGCGTCAAAATAAATGACTCCCACCTGTGGTTTGCGCCGCCGTGCGTCAAAGTATAAATGTGACACCCGCATGACGCACCAAAATGGCGTTAGCCGTCCCACCTGTGGTTTGCGCCGCCGTGCGTCAAAGTATAAATGTGACGCCCGCACGACGCACCAAAATGGCGTTAGCCGGCGGTATTATTTCTGACGCAAAACTGCGCCAGCACCGTTTTGCGTCAAAAAGTATAAATATGTCCCAAACTCTTTCTTGTCCTAATCATATTGCATTAATACAATGTGATTGTCTGAGTTTAGGTACTTCCATCAAGTTACTATGCCTCCCAATGCACTGACACATCTACAGAACTTGGGGTAATAGAGTGGGAAATTCGTCAATGGCACCCATTAAGGTTTTACCGAGACAATATTTATAGTACTGACTGATCTGCCCTTGTTCTTCTCCCAATCATTGGTTAAATGTGTCTGGGAAAGAAAATGTCCCTATCTGTCCCATAAATATCAATAACAGCTCATTTGCTTTTAATTATCGGCAGATGGAGGTCTGAGACTTAACAATATTACTGTGAATGAAAAAAACATGTGCATTTCAATATATAAACCATCATAGGTTGCTAGGGAACTCCAAGCAATTGGCCAATATTTCATAAAATGTTTGGCAGTATTATCCATATCTGAATTCAGGAGGGATGCTTGGCTTTACTCAATACTGTTGCAGATTTTAACACATTTTCTCAAGAAAACCAATGATTAAAAGTAACGTCTCGAGTACAGGAGTAGAATATCTACTTCAAAACACTGTTTGACCATATTATGGTGGTTAAAATAGTGTTGCTGCAAAAATATGTTGTGGCAAATTCTCAATGGTAATACATTTTTTCCAATAATATTAATGGTAAAATATAGTTCACTAAATTATTGTTGCATAGAATAGGATTTACATGTGATAATTTATGTGTATTTTTTTCTTAAAATGTCTTGTAGTAATTATTGATGAAATTATATTTCACATTTCTAATTATTTGTTTTTTGTATTATCATAAGTAAACAAGTGCATTGTAGTTGTTTTTAAACATTCAAGAGGGGTTTGTGAACTTTCTATGTGCAGAATTAAAAAGGAGGTTCTCAGTATTGAGGGATTGAGTGAGTAGCATTTTATACAAATTACAATGTATTTCTTGATATATGGAGAGGTTAGAGTGATAGTATTTATGAAATATTCATTTAGTCATTTAAAAGAGGTTATTAAATAAAGAAAAATGAGTTTCAATAATTACGATTTATATACTGATATATAAGAATATTTTATATATATATTCATGAGGATTATGCACAAGAGCCTTTATCAAAAGTATGAAGCTTATAAATAATTAAAATGTTAGAATAAACTATTATGGGCTAATGAGTAAAAGGTTAAAAGCAGAATTAATAATACTGGGAATAGATAGTAATTATATTTTGATTTTATCGGACTGTCATAAAAATATTTAATTTTATTTAATATATGTTTCATTAAATAAATGACAAATTTATATTACAGTTAAAATATCTCTCCTCATTCTCATAAATATATGTCCTGTCCCAAATATTTTTGATATAAGACTGAGACCTTCAACGTGTATTTCCTCCAATATTTTGGTGATCAGATTCTAAATTTTACATTTATTCTTCTCCAATAGATGCTATTTCCCTAATGTTTTGTGATTAGATTTAGCAAATTAAGGCCCTTATTTATACTTTTTGGTGCAAAACTGCACTAAAGCAGTTTGCACCAAAATGTTTAGCACCAGCTTGCACCATTTCTGTGCACCAGCGGGCACCATATTTATGGAATGGTGCAAGCCAGTGCAAAGGATAGGCTAGAGTAAAAAAAAAAATGACTTTAGTCAGGTGGGGCTGGCGGTATAGAAGAAGGGGGTGACTTTAGGCAGGTTAGAGTAAAATAAAATGACTCTAACTAGATTACCGTCATTTTATGGTGCTAAACCTACCATGCCACATGACTCCTGCCTTAGAAAAGGTAGGAGTCATGCCCACCACTCCAATGGCCAGCACAGGTGACAAGGGTCCCCTGGGCATGGCCATTGCACCCTGCACCATGTATGGGGGGCCAATACAGGCCCCCCAATGGCACTTTAAAAAATAAAATTAAATTCTTACCTGTACTTATCTGTACTTACCTGGTATGGGGTCCCCCATCCTCCGCAGTTCCTCTGGTGTGGGTGGGGGTGCCCATGGGGTTTGGGGAGAACACCTGCTGGCTTATTCCATGATGTTCTACCATGGAAATAGGCCCACAGGTCAACCTAACGCCTGCCCTGATCCAGAAGGTAAAAAACTGGACAAAGCAAGCTTTGCACCATTTGTTGACCCCTCCTCCCTCCCGTGCACCATTTTTGCATGGGAGGTATAAATATGGCGTTAAGGCCATAGAGTAATTTTTTGCATGGGAACACCTACATTGCATCTCATTAAGGCAAGGTAGGTTTCCACTTAAAAAAATGACTATAACTCCATAAATTTGGTGCTAGATGGGTGTAGCACCAAATTATAAACATGGAGTTAGTTTTGCACCAAATTAGAGTAAAAATAAATTACGCGAATTCGGTGCAAGCAGAGTATAAATATGCCCCTTAATGTGTCCCTCTCCCGATATATGCAATGTTTGTGGGATTAGGATTAGAATAATGAATTGGATCCCCCACAAAGTCTGCATTTTCCTCATTGTATGTAGTACAAGACCTCGAGCACTAAATTTAACTCACATCAATAATCTACACTTTGCTAAAAAAAATTAGACTGAAGTTAGAGCAGTTACCATGACTACCTCCTACACCATTTGCACTCCCTCCAATGTCTATGGGGTTTGAATTCAGGCAATAAATATGCCTCTCCAATAACTGAATTTTCACACATGTATGTGGAATTGGTGTTGGAATAGCAAATCATGTGTCCTATAATATGTGCATTCTCCCTAATATTTGTGGGACAAAGGTTAGAATAGTAAATCAGTCTTCTTTCAATATATGCATTTCCCCCAATATCTGCAGAATTGACGTTAAAATAGAGAATCAGACCCATTCCCAATACATAGGTTATTTCCAAGATGTTTGTGGGACTGGATTTAGATTAGTACACCCCAGCACCTCCTTTATCTGCTAGTTTGCTAATGTTTGTTTGATTAGAATTCTAAATCTTACCTCCTACACTATGTTCATTCTCCCCAGTTTTAGAATTATTGGACTTTGAATAGTAAATATGCCTACCCCCTCAATATTTGTACATTATCAAATGGTTGTGTGGTTGGGGACAGGTTGGTAAATCTGACCACCCATCATATATATATTTTGACTAACATGGATGTGATTTGACTTAGAATAGTAACGTTGTGCCCATGCCTATACTGCCCAAATGTTTGTAGGACTGGAGTTGTAACCGTTAACTGGACCTTCACCAATGCTTTTCCTAATCTTTCTTGGATTGGATATAAAAAAGTAAATTTGCTCCTATACCCAATATTTGCACTTTTCTCCTTTACACATTCTATATGGGATTTGAGTTAGAGTAGTATATGTAAACTAATTAAAATATACATTCACAGTCTATTTTTGTACTTCTCGTGCACCATCATTTTTCTTTTACATTATATTATCTCCATTGCTGATTATAGTTTCAATATTATCTATTAGTGACCAGCAAGGATGGTGGTTGCAAGTTAGGGGAAAAAATAAATAAATAATATATCCTTTAATTAACAATAAGTTGTTGTGGTCAATTGTACTGTATTTTAAGTGCGTTTGACAGGCATTATCATATTTGTTAGTTTAGGTCAGGTGTTTGTTAATGTTAGTGTTTGAGATGTACAATGATGTAATTTGATGCATTTACAAATGTATTAATTGCACTGGGGATAAAGTAGAAATGTACTACTCTATTTTTCAGGTAAAGGTGAGCATCTCTGAAGAGTAATTTTCTTTAAAATTGTATTTATTTTAATTTTAATATTTTCTTTCATTTTCTTTGATTTTTAGACTTTTTAAAGAAATTTGTTGCAATTGATAGGGAACTAATAACATGGAATATTTTGCATTTTTCAGTATTGTTTGTAATCTCTCTAGATGAAATGGAACAATGTGTGCAAACTACTCATAGTGACAGAAGTGTGGTATTTATTAAGAACTATTTAAATGGGGGAGATATTAGGTGATTTAAATTGCTTTTGTTTTGTAATATTTTAAAATTTGTGTATAGTTTAAACGTTTCCATCAATATATTCTCTGCTGTAATGTGTCTAATTTTTAATATACATGTTGTATCTAATGTATTGTTGAATTTGAATGTCAGAATCCTAAATTATGTTAGGTATTTAATTTTTGTGTTGTTCTGAAATATGTTTCTTGTAGATTTATGTCATGTTGTGAGTCTAGGTAATGCTTACATTTTTGGGGTACTAATAAATAATCTTGTATAACAGTATATCCCTGCATGCTGAGATGTGTAGTTAATATTTAAATAAAAAAGAGAACAAAATTAAGGACCTGATTTAGAGTTTGGTGGAGGGGTTACATAGTCACAAACGTGACGGATACCCTGTCCTCTGCACTACAAGTTCCATAGGCTCTAATGGAATTGCAATACAGCAGATGGGATAGCCATCACATTTCAGACGACGTTACCAGTCCACTAAACTCTTAATCAGGCCATAATTCATGTTTTGTAACTGGGGTCATATCAATTTTTTAGAAGTCACAGTTAGCTTGCACATGTATGTGTTTGTTGTAGTGTGGTTGGTGCTTGTTAGAATAGTTAATATGTTAGGGGTTCGATTTAATCTTGCCATTGACAAGTTTTAAATGAAATGGGTGCTTTTGCAATTTGTCTTAAACATTTGTTTTGGTTTCTGTTGTAAGTTTAGGCTGTACAGTAAGGACTAGATGCTAGTTTTGACACAGATCTTAAGAGATATTCATTTTGGATGTTGCTATTAATTTGGACAAGGTGGTGCAATGTCTTTCTGGGGGACTTTGGAAGGATTATGCCAGCATTCCACTTCATTGTTTGTTCTAAGCCATTCTGTTGAGGTGCTACTGAAGACATTCTATCATGTTATATGGAACTTGGGTCTGCATCTTTACCTGACCGGTGCATAATTCCCACCCACGTCCAACCCATATAATTCTTAAAGTGCCAATTTATCTTCATTCATTTTTAGTTGAAAGACATGTAGGCTATTAAATGCATATTCAAGGGTTCTGGGTTGATTTTAGCAAATGTCCTTGTTAAAATCAGATAGAAGCATTTAATCTGGAATTAAGAGGTATATATTTAGGATTGTGTTACTCACTGAATGTCCAAATTTCACCATGCATTTTAAGGCCAAGTTTGTTAGTTTTCTACTGTTTTATAGTTGTACATTCATGGAAGATGTTATTTTTTTTTAGTAAGAGGGAGAACACTTAGGGTATGTTATTACTGGCATACAGTTAATGTGTTGAATATATTTGTTGTATATATTTGGCTTAAGGGTCTGATATGATTTTAAAATGCCATCCACTAGCTAAATTGTGCATGTTTTAAAATTGGTACATTGTTAGCACAGTAGTATATAATTATTTTATTATTCTTGTCTTGCTTGTCATAAAGGATACATTCTTCTTTGGTGTGTACTTCCATAGGACAGGCTGGGAAGTTGTAAGTGCAGCTGTTGTTTGTCTTTCAGTGCTTATTTTCTAGTTTATGTTCCTCTTTAGTTTTGCTTAAATGGTATTTGTCCAACCACTTGATGTGGTATTTTCAGAGAGCATTCTCTTTAATAATTGTACCAGTGAGAAGTAGTAGATACCTCTTTAGGGTATGTATAAAGTATAGATTTTCATTTTATGCCACGGTAGATAGATGGTTTTGTTTTCTTACATTTTTTACATTTCCGTCTACTGTCATAGCATGGCCAAAGCACCTATGTCAGGAATCCATTACTCAGCAACCAGGTCAAACTCATGTAGGCCTGCTGCAGTTCTGCCTTTAGAAATTACCCTGCCAATAAATTCTCTACCACACCTGGATACATATTACGTTCAAATCATAGTTCTCCCTTCACCATCCTGATACATTAAGAGATATGTAGTCTCCACTGTTAATAAACACTGCCCGATCATGTCCTGGTGGTACTCAGTTCAGTTTTGCATCACAATTTCTGACTCATATCAATACAGTGACTCATTCAGACTTGCTTCATTGACTTGTCTTACTTGCAACTCCATTCTGTACTCCATTTCTGTTTTCCCTATTGCCCTTTTGTATCAGCTGGCTTTCATAGTCCTCCCTTCTCTAAGTCCCTGTGTGGTATTCCCTTAATTGGTGGTTCTCTGATTCTCTTCACCTGGTTGATGTCTCACTCCGGACTCACCATCTGCTCCTGTACTCTTCGCCTGTACTCCAGCTATTTCTGCCCTCGGAACTCAGTGTCCAGCTGCTCACAACAGTCTTTTCTGCTGATACGTCATTTGTTACAATTTGTCTTGCTGTTCTAATTGCAGCTTTGTTCCATAATTCCTTTTTGCCATGCTTTTCCTTTGTTTCTTGCTCCCTGGCTTGCTGATTGGTCTCCTCTGTTCCTGTACTATTTTATTGCTGCCTCTCTGTCCCTCCTTTTACTAGTGCTTCTAGTTCTTTCTATACTCACTCTGTCCTACTCTTGATGGTATTCAGATTCTTAGATATGGATTATAGTTCTTTACCCTGGGTACCTTCCCCTAGCTTTGTTCCTGATTGTTTGTAGCCTCCCTATTCCTCAATTTTTGTGGGCCTCTTTCTGCAATACCTGAGTTCAGTACTGTCCCTGTTCTTAGAATCCAGTCCTCCTTTTCTCCAAACCCTGATCCCAGTTCCTGTTTTTCAGTGCTTCTTAGTCTATACCTTTGTGTGTTTTCTGCTTGTTGTATTGATATCTTGATTATTGTTACTGAAGGTGCCAGTAAGATTCAGAAGCTTAGTATTTTTTGCACAGAGAGTCACTCAATACTCCTCTTGCATAAGTGCTGCTTGATGTTTTTCCCAACTCTATGAGAATAACTGTTCCTTGCCTTTGGCACGAATGTTTTCTCTCCCGGAAAGACACTTACAAGTATCAGTTATGATAGTTTGTATATTGGTCTGCTGTTTTTCATCCTCCTCTCTCATTATTTATTGTTCAGTATATATAGGGTTTGTTTTGTTTTGTTTGCAGGCAGTACACTGTGTACTTCCACTTCCATGATCCCAATCTTTTATTTTCAATGGTTCTGTCTTGTCATTTCTCTTCCTAAAGTCCAGGTATTTGTTTTGGCCAGACTGATCCCCTTCTCCTGAATTACCCTATGCTTTGAGAGATCATACTTGCCTTGTTTTTCAGGTTTAATCCTGATTCCTCCCAGGTGCCTCAAAAACCATTGGGGTACTATGTAGCATACCCCCAGTGGGTGATTTCCTTTGAATAGATGTATCTCACATTTATTAGCAATGGTTTGCTTTTTGGGATGTTGTAAACTTTCCTGAGGTACAAATTTTGGGATTTGTGAATTATATTAATTGTAGAAAAATAATTTGAGTGGTATATTTCAACTATTGTGATTGAAGTGAAATGTAATTTTTCACTAATATATTCTTATCTTCTTAAGACATATAGGCCCTAATTTTAAGATTGGCAGTACATACCGCCTACCACCACGGTGATGGCTCCAACATACCGCCAATGTGGCTACTATCCGTCCGCCATATTATGAGCACTGCCTAACTTCTGCCACAATAAGAGCAGAAATCTGATAGTGCTCATGGTGATGGTTAGTGGTAAGCTGGTGCTGCTACCACCAGCACCGCCACACCAGTAGTACGTCGGCAGCCGTATTATGACCAGTAATACGGCCTGGTGCTGTTCTGCTGGCGGCGTGCTGCTAGCGGTAGCAGTGCCCCTTCCCTGCCAGAAGACCTCCTTGCCAAGGGAGGTTGGGCTTCTGAGAGGGGACGGGGGTGGGAGGGTTTTGGGTATTGTGTGTGTATGTCTGAGTGTGTGCATGAATGTCTGAGTGTGTGTATGAATGGGCCTGTGTGTGTTGTGTTGTTTGTGTGGGTGTATGCATGTGAGTGAATGCATGTAAGAATGGTGAAGTGAGTGCGTGTCTGTATGTCAGTGTGATTATGTGTAAAAATGTGTGTGAGTATGTCTGGTAGTATGCATGAATGAATGTGTGTATGTCAGTGTAAGTGAATGGGTGTATGCCTGGTGCATGTGGACGTCTGTGTGCGTGTATGCAGGGAGGGGGGTGTGGGGTGAGGGGCGCTGTGACTGTAGTGGGGTGGGGGAGGGAGGATGATGTGTGCATGTATGGCTGTTGGGGGGTGGGCTCAGTTGTGTTGTGGTGTGCGTTTAGGGGTGTGACTGAGTGGATTGGAGGGGGTGGGGAGTTAGTTTGTGTATTCATAAGTATGGATAGAGGGGAGGTAGGGGTGTCAGGTGAGTGTTGGGGGGTGGGGGAGCCTCCTACTGGTGACAGGGAAGGAATTCCCTGTGACCGGTAGGGCCTACCGTCATGGTTTTTGTGGCATTGCTAATGCCACAAAAACCATGGTGTAGGCCGGCTCATACCGCATGACGCTCATAAGGCAGTAGTGTCGGCTGCCGGGCTGGAGATAGACATCTCCGGCCAGGTGGCTGATACCACCATTGCAGTATGAGTGGAAAAGTGGCGGGTTAGCTGCATCTCATAATGTGGCAGTATGTACCGTCAGCCTGTTGGCGGTCATACCGTCACAATGCCTCTGGCGGTCAGAAGACCGCCAGGGACATAATGACCAACATAATAATAAACCTTGCTTGCAAGTTTTAGGATATTTTTGTTTGTTTTTTAAGTAGATACAAGGGCCCATTTCACAAAGGTAAACTTGAAGTTTTGGTCTAAGTTTAGACCAAAGGTCTAAGTTTATGACTTTTCGGTATTCACAAAGGTAAGTTATGAGTAGTATATTTACATCTGCACTTGTGGTGGACTATCCCCACTCAGGGCGGATCATCTGCGCTCCGGGTTGATGCTCCACATTTGGGCCGTAGGAGGTAATCTTTCATGCTGACACACCTATGTCAGTGCCTACCATCCCCCACCCAGCTGAAACTCTTAAGCCCAACAGTCAATCCCAGCCCCGTTGCACACATAAAAGAAAATCTGCAACCAACTACCCCTTTCAGACCTTTCAACATGTCCCTGAATGTGCTTCTTGATTTGGCCCTTGCTATGCAACAGGAGGATTTGAGGAGAAGGAAGAGGAGGAGGAGAGTGGACAGGATTTTCAGACAAAGGATACGCCTTTCTGTGATGTCCAGCCAGGATGTCCTGGCCAGATACCATTTTTGTGAGTGGGAGCAGGATCTTGACTCTGTGAGCTGCTGCTCCAATTCCATCCCAGCCTATATCCTATCAACTCTCCTTTTTTTTGCTACAGTGTCCATCAAGAGGGTCTCCGGTGACCTTGTAAGCATCTCTCAGGGAAGCCAGTCCAGATGCTTGCGTCAGGTACTGAGCTGCATCAATAGGAGAGCCCATCTCCATATACGAATGCCCCATACTTTAGGCAGAAGACAAACTGTAGCTAGGGAGTTCCACCTCATGTCCTTGGGGCAGAGGACCCACATCAGAGGGTGAGTTCCTCTACACAAGGGGGAATCACTGCTATGAGATTTTGCAGTGTAGAGATCCTGCCCCAAATACGTTAACTCCCCCATAACTGTGGGGCCTTTCCCACAAGGGGCAGAGGCCCTTTGTGAACCATGCCC
Organism: Pleurodeles waltl; assembly: GCF_031143425.1. NCBI lineage: Eukaryota > Metazoa > Chordata > Amphibia > Caudata > Salamandridae > Pleurodeles > Pleurodeles waltl. The sequence goes on from NC_090439.1 coordinate 405,819,012, forward strand.
TTTGTATGTGTGTGTGCAACAAATCATGTGGCAGTGTGGCCATAAATCTGTCATATGTACACCCTGGTATAAATGGACTGTGTAGAGACATGGATAGTTCATGCTCATAGCTGCCATGTTTGGGAACTGGTCATGTGATGTGCCATAGCGGGTATCAGGTGTTTCCAAGGGGGCTAGAGGGGTGGGGGCTAGTTTTGTTATGCTAGTTTTGTTACTGGGTGTTTGTTCTGAAATGGTGCTGCAAACCCCCCAAGTAACAAAAGTAGCAATCCAGCATAATCCAAACACTTATGTTTCCTGCCTCTGTGTGGGGGCTGGTTTGACAAAAATGCCAATGCTGCTTTGTGTTTCTAGTGCAGCTCTGCACGTTTATGAATCAGGCTCTATGTGTCCAGGGATAAGCATCACTACCTGCTTCAACTTTGTTTAAATATTACAGTCTACTTTGATGTATGTGCCAAATGTTGACCACATGAACCGTAATGCAAAGGGCGAACTGCTGGGGTGTAATGTATTGTATACATAAAAGCTCCTCTCTTCTTGAATTGGACTTCCTTCCCTTCTATCACATGTTTTCATATTTGACACTTCTTAGACTTTGTTTTCCGTCCTGAAAGCAGAATCTCTGCAAAAGTGTAGATTCTCCACCCCAAGTTTGGTGTCTACGTTTCGGGTTTGGAGAGTATGCCACAAGTGTGGATACTCCACACTCGGGGCAGAGATGCCGAAAACAGGCCAGAACTCAATGTATTTATCCAGGAAATGACACAGAGGAAATACAAGGCAGGAAGTTCATGACAGGAAGTTGCAGGCAGCCATTTTATTGTAATTCTGAGTCATGCAGACCTACTCAAACCAACATATAAGATCCTCTGCCATCCCGCTGCCCTATTTTTCCAAACTACCCACAACATGGCTGAGGGACCTGAGGAGAGGGACCTCAGCCATGGGGCATTTTAGCTGGGGGGTGCTTGAAAATTACCCTCAGCTTTAGGGGGGCCCAGAGGACTAGTTGAGCAATGCAGCGCACGCCTGACTCTGGAACAACATTATGCAGCATTGCACTGAGTGGGGTGTACCACAAGCAGAACAGGACATGCTGCAAGCGCTGGAATGACCTGAAATGCTGGGCCCCGGAAGTACTTGGCCTGTCCTCCCATACCCAGTTGCACAGGCCCTGCCTCACGCCACTGTACAGGAGGGTCCTGAGGATAGCATGGCCAACCCTTCATGTCCAGTTTTAAGAGATTCAGTAGCAGAGATCTGGTAAGTGCATGGCTTGCATTATGTGTTTGGTAGTATAATGTGAGTGTTGACAGAGCTGTACCAACATGTGTCTCATGTCACTGTGTGCATAATCTGAGCAATTGCTACAGTAGTATAAGGCCAATTCGTCATTGGAGCACATTGGATGCACTAACCAGAGTGTATACTGGGGCTTGTGAACCCTACTGAGGAAATGAGCTTCAGCCTTGCATTTGAATTAATAAATGCAACGCCAACACCATGACTGGTGAACCAAGGGCCTTACTACTGCTGTTTGCAATGGGAATTGAATGGGCAAGACAATGCCCAGTGTGGGGACAAGAAGCTTTTGGGTGATGGATGCGGTATCATGCATGCCTTTTGCTTCAGTAGTCATGAGGCATGACATGATGCAGGTAAGGACTGATTTGGTATCAGTATCCCTTTATATGGCCCTGATATCATGTAGCCTCTTTCCCATGTCTTGCCAAGACATATCCATCCTCTCCAACACCTGGGTCATTCTGTACTCATGTAGTGAGTCTGACATGTCAGGCATTGGTACCCCTATGGCACAAATGTCCTGCCTCACATCAGACTGCTATTTGAAGAAATCCTCCTCCCACTCTCCACCATGAACATCTGACAGCCCTCTCCAACTGGGACGCCTGAGATGTGACTGTCAGGTCCACCAACAGGGGGAGGGGGCAGGTGGGAATTTGTGAGGAGAAGATTTGTGTCTAGGGGCTACGTGCTCCTCACCAGGGCTGCCGTGCACCTCAGATGTTGGAGAGAAGGCCTGGGATGCACTGTCAGGGTAGGAGTGTGTAGGGGAACCAACACGTCTGACATGGATGTGAGAGCTGTGATGATGTGATGGTTAAGTTGGGGTATGTGAGGAATAGGCAATCCTTTGGGGTATAGTAGGAGGCACTATACTAAACAGAGCAGGTGTAGGCTCGGATGGTATGCCGCATGGGCCAGCAAAAATGGGCAGGGGATTGGTATCTACATCCACTGAAAACAGGGGTTGATCTTCATCCTCCTCTACTTCCTTCTCCTCCTCTTGTGCAGTTCTAGAAGCTGACAAGGCAGCTAGGAAGAGTAATTGGTTCTCCCCTTATATTACCCGTCACCCCCTACTTGTGGATGGTCCTTCCTGCTGATTCAATTCATCGTCAAGAGGAGCACCTGTAAGATAGAGGTTACAACAGGCTAAGTATCTGAATTAAAATATCATGCTGTGCAACAAGAGGATTGAGTCAACCTATCTTTGCATCAACAGATGTTACACATGTAACCTGGTTTGTGTACACCTACACGAGGAAGCTCACACTGTGGTACTGAGATGTTCAATGCAGTTGTACAATGCAAAAGCAAACTCACCAGTTCTAACCACAGTTCTCTGTGGTATTGAGATCCCCCTTGATGTCAGCTGCTGGCCCTGGCTCTTCGAGTATGTAGCAGAAGATATGGTCCTTGATCCAGCAACTTGTGAAGGAAGTGACACCATAGTTAATGTTCTGTATGATTTATATGTGAATTTGCACACTTGACACACACATCACTGATTATGTTGGGAACATTCTACACACTAACATCATATTCAATGCAAAAATGGCCATATCTGCTAATGGCCGTCACCAAGGATTTGGTAATTGTCAATGAGTAGGGTATCAATGGTCTGCAACACCATATGGCACACTTACCTGACGGAGGGATGGCAGTGGGTTTGACTGCTGCAGCCATAATGTCTCCCAAACCCTTTGATAGTGTCATCTGTATCACTGAGTTAGACCCATCTAGCGTTAAAATATTGGAGTTCAAGTAATTTCTTGATGCATGAAACTACCTTGTGTCAATGAGATGCAAGGTAGGCGTTCTTGTCCAAAAAATGACTCAAAGCCCCTGGTGCCTTATTTATCCTCCAGTGCAAAAAGGGTGCACGGGGAGGCTGGTCTAAATAATGGGTTGATGTGCTCCATAATGTTGCCACCCTGATAGTGCAGGGACCTCTGCTCCAATATATGACTGTACTCTGGCTGTATGTGGCAAAAAAGGAAAAGGTCATCAGACTAAACCGAGATATTTGAATTTGTACAATCTGTCAAATACATACACAATTTCATCTACATGCCAACAGCAGTGGTAAGTGAATGAGGGATATAATTTATTGCCATTTACCAGTGTTAAGTGGATGAGGCAGCAGTAATGGGCCACTGTCTGGGACTGAGGAATTGGAAGTTGTCATTGCCATCACAAAAGATTCTGGGACTTGTAGTGAAATGGACTAAATGAGACACATGTGTGCCTAACTAACCATGCAAACTGCACATACTTGGGACAAAATTAATGGTCATATTTGGAGAGTATAACAAACATTGATCATTTAGAGTCATTGTTAGCATCATGACATATTACCTGGCACCACATTCAGGGCATCACTCAGAGGTAGCCCACAGAGCAGGTGGGGGTCTATGGTGGAGAGGAAGTCCCTCTCAAGTGGGATGATTTGGAGGTGGGGTCCAGTTTGTACACCTGGAAGAGCTTTGGCCACCTCTATCCTGCTGTATGTCTCCTTTGTCCTCATCTTCTCACCCTGCCACATCTTTTTAATGTCGGTGACAGTCCTTGTACCCTCCACTAACACATTGACAGCCGTGGCCAACTTTTGTGAGGAACTGCTGCTGTAGGGTGGGAGCCCATGCCGTCTTTTGTGGTTCCTCACTATGAATTTGAAGAATGTGGTAGTTTCCTCCTGTAGGAGGCTGGCCTGGCTTGTAGAAGGTACCTATGGTACATACACCTTATACCAGGTCCAGTTATCCCTTATTAGTGAAATGTAGGCAGTGTCTAGAAGCCAGGCTCTAGAGGTAGCTGTGGATGAGCAGCCAAGGCTTATCTAGGAGACATGCAAAGCTCATGTAATACCACTGTAGTCACACAGTACTTAAACACATGAAAGAAACACTCAGTGTTACAAAAATAAAGGTACTTATTTTGATGACAGAAATACCAAAAATACCATAGAGGCTATACTCCTTTAGGAGGTGAATAATACACGAATTGTTTGCACTGGTATGCAGAAATAGGTGTAAAAACAGGTAGAAAACTGTGCAATTATTGAACATCACAATAGTTAGAAATTGGCCTAGGGGAGCACAAACCATATACTAAGAAAGTGGAATGCGAAAGTCGGTCTCCCACCTAGGCATGTGTAGTGTGTAGAGAGGAGCTGGGAGTACTAGAAACGTAAGTACTAGAACGCACCCCAGTGACCAGGAAGGCAGGAGAAAATCACAGTAAGTTTCCTAGGACACACACAGAAACGAAAAGAAGAATTATGCAAGAACCAGAAAAGACTCAAGACGGCAACAGTGGATTCCTGGACCAGAGGACCTGTGGAAGAAGGAGACCAAGTCCAAGAAGCACAGAAGAGTCCAGGAAGAACAGGAGTCCCTGCTAACCTGGATGAAGGTGCAAAAGGAGAATCACTGGTGAAGAACAGTCAGTACTGCACCCCAGAAGATGGAGTCGGGTTCCTGAAGGATGCAAGTGATGTCCCACGCCAGATGGACAATTGCAGTCTGGTTTGCATTACTGGAGTTTGCCAACCAGCCTTGGCACATGCAAAGCTCGTGGTTAGCAGAAAATGGCGCTGCGTGGGACCAGGAAGGACAAGGTGGACTCTACCCAGGAGAGCGAGCCAGAGGGGGCTCTAAGCAACTCAGAGAGCCCACAGAAGACCAGGCAGCATGCACAGGAGTCCCACAGCACAGGGACAAGGAAAGTGCAAAAGAGGCCCATGCAACACAATGACAATGGCTCCCACGCTGTCGGAGAACCACTCACGAAGCTATGCATTGCAGGATAGAGTGCTGGGGGTTGGGGCTACAAGGTGCATGAAGGACTTGGAGGAAGGATGCCAACAAGCCTTGGCAGCTGCAAAACACGTGGTGCACAGGGATACTGTCTTGTGTGGGGAGGCAAGCTCTTACCTCTTCCAAAGTTGGACAGTGAGATGTGAGGACCATTGAAACCACTTCAGTCCACCACCTTTGATGAAGAATCCGTGCAGCTCAGCAGGAGAGGAGATCCACGCAGCCGGTCATTGTTGCAGTCGGTTCCTGCTGAAGCAGGGGAGTGACTCCTTCACCCCAAGGGAGATTCTTGTGGTGCAGACTGAAGACGGGCTGTCCTCAAGATGCACGACCAGGAAACAGTTAATTGTTCTCAGGCACTTATCCAGCTAATGTCTCACAAATAGTATACTTTGCAAAATATATTCAATATTTATTTTTAACATTCGTTAATTCTTAACACATCATCTGAAATGCAGATTACAACATTTTGATGTAGGCGTCCGGCCCCATAATATCATAGGCAACTGCAATCGTATTATAGTTCTTGTAGTAGTTCTTTACAGATAACTACATTTGTAGGGGTGATAGAGCATTTCTACGGAGGTTTAGAATTTGTTGTTAACTTATAATTACATTAGTGAACTTAAACTATTGCAATTCCAAGTTCGGGCAGGCAAAGCGGATTCGAATTACAGTAGCGTTAGTATGAACACACAGAGTCAACCATATTGGAGGACTTAATTGATTGTAAATTAAAGTGTGGGCATGTTAATATGGCTTCAAGTTGCACTAGCGTCATTATAGGTAGTACTAATCAATTCAGCTAATTTGTGCTGTGAATAATTTAGATTGCGTGTGATGAATATATACAGAGCTTAATAGACACGAGTATATCATAAACTTCACAGCACACATAGTGAAGAATAGTGTTCTAGTCCGTTTTCTATTTTTTGTTCGGAGGGAGGTCGAAACCGAAGAAGGACTAATCAGAATGAGGCTACCGGCTTGCATATACAACACGCATAGCCAGCTATTTAAATGCCGAATGCGTACTGCATTCTTGATGAGCGTTCTCGCAGTAAGGAAAGAGATCACAACTTAGCTGGCAATCAGGTAAGCGGTTACAGATAACTAAATATATAGGGGTGATAGAGCATTTCCTCTGAAGTTTGGAATTTTTTTGTTAACTTATCATCATATTGGATAACTTAAACGATTGCAAATCTAAGTTTGGGCAGATAAAGCGGCTCCAATTCATATTGATGTTAGTATGGGCACGCAGAGCTAGCTACTTAACCATATTGGAGAACATAGTCAGTCGCAAATTAAAGTGTGGGCATGCAAATATGGCTTCAAGCTAAACTAATGTAATTATGGATAGTATTAATTCATTCATCTAACTTGTGCTGTGAGTAATTTAGATCGCATGTGATGAATATATCCAAAGCTTAATAGACCCCCAAGGAGTTTTTAGGACTAAACACTAGTGATAAATAATATAAAGGAGGTACATTGGTTACTTGTATTCCAGATAAATGAAGAAAGAAAAAACAGAGAGACGTCATGTTGGTTGATCAAATATGAGAAAGGAAAACATAACAATGGTGAATATGATATTATTCACGGGTGTGTGCATGTACACGGGGTGATCATAAAGTGGTAAATAAGGCTAATACCACGTATGTGAACTATATATTCACATCTATGAACATATGAATGGAGCTATTTAATATATGTACGTTTATAATTTTATTATGAAGCTTATAATGAGGGGACAATATATACATATAAATCACGCAATTTGATCAAAAATATTGGAGTCATTTTCACTGTTTACTGATCACATAAGGGTAAATTCAATACAATAACATTATATATTGGTGCATTAACATTTTCTGTATGCTATATACCATTACAGCCCTGATGAAGTCTATTGGGAGATTTCCCTGACGAAACACGTGTTTCCTGATGTTATGTGGATATCTAAAATGGCTGAGTAAGCTGATATTAGGCAACATGTTTTGAATATTTGATACAAAACTCATATGATTTGAACCTGGATGGATATCTAGAGGACTTTTCAAAAAGCTACAATGATCGCTGTGAATACTATTAAGTTATTTGTATGGACTGTAAAGAACTACTACAAGAATTATAATGCAATTGAACTAACCTTTGATATTATGGGGCCTGACGCCTACATCAAAATGTTGTAATCTGCATTTCAGATGATGTGTTAGGAATTAACGAATGTTAAAAATAAATATTGAATATATATTGCAAAGTATACTATTTGTGAGACATTAGCTGGACGAGTGCCTGAGAACAATTAACAGTAATTTATCAGGAACTGTGTTGCTGATTACAGGGCATTTTGGAGGTGTTCACCCTGTTCAGTGCACCGTCTGGGCTAGTAATTTCGTGAATCAACGGCAGGAAGTGCCATTATACTCTGAGGAAAACTTCCCAAATCATGACCAGGAAACAGTTGCAGTTGCTGGCAGGAGCTGAAGATACAATGTTGCAGAAGGCGTCTTGCTTCTTTGTTGCAGCTTGTAAGATTTCTGAAGGGTCCAGAAGCAGTTACCTCAGTGAGAAGTCGAAGTGGAGGAATCAGAGGATTCCTGCTGGAATCTTGCAATACGAATCTGAAGAACCACCCAGAGGAGAGACCCTAAATAGCCCTGAAAGGGGGATTGGTCACCTAACCAGGTAAGCGCCTATAAGGGGAAGGCTCTGATGTCATTTCCTGGCACTGACCACTCAGATGCTCCCAGAGGTCCTCGCCAACCTTGAATCCAAGATGGCAAAAAGCAGGGACCCTCTAGATGAGCTCTGAGCACCACTCCTGGGGTGGTGATGATCAGGGGAGTGGTCACATCACTTTCCTTTGTCCAGTTTCATGCCAGAGCAGGGACTGGGTGTCCCTGAACCAGTGTAGACTGGTTTATGCAAGGAGGGCACCAAATGTGCCATTCAGAGCATTTCCAGTGGCTTAGTGAGGCCACGCCTTCCAAGTCTGTCACACCTATTTCCAAAGGGAGAGGGTGTAACACCCCTCTCCGAAAGGAAAACCTTTGTTCTGCTTTCCTGGGCTAGAGCTTTTCAAGCAACAGGAGGGCAGAAACCTGTCTGTGAGGTGGTAGCAGCTGGGGCTGCCTGGAAAACCTCAGAAGGCTGGAATAGCAATACTGGGGGGTCCTCTGAGGAGCCCCCAGAGTGCATGTAATCATACAACCAATGCTTGCAAAAGCCTTGGGGTATGATTCCAACATGTCCGATACCAAACATGCCTGTGTTCGGAGTTACCATTATGTAGCTGGACATAATAGTAGTGACCTATGTCCAGTACATGCGTATAATGTCGCCCCGCACTCACGAAGTACGAGCAAATGGTGCTGGAGATCATGGGGGCACCTCTGCTAGTGCAGGGTGCCCTCACACACAGGTACTTTGCACCCTGTAAATGTAACATATGAGGCACTTGCTATAGTATAGCATAAATTAAATAATTAGTATCAAATCTAAGTGAAACAAATTCTTTAGAACCTGTAAAGGAGATTCAAATGTACATTACTATAGCCAAATGTCATGATCTTCACTTGGAATCCATTCAAGAGAAGAGAAACATATTGAGTCTTCAGTGTGATCCATCAATCTTTATGATTTATTGCATTCAATTGCACAGTTCGTTCCCCAATGTATGTAGATCAATGTTTAGCCATTACATTACAGTATCCCTCTGCCACAGCCCATTAGCATATTCTCACATCCTTCTGTTACAGCAGAACAGCCACACGTGTTTCGTCTTGGGGAGGACCCCCTAGACTTCCTCAAGTCTGAAATGTCATCAAAATAACTCCATATGAGCATAACATTACATGATCATAATCCGTAATGAACCTTCGCCTTAGCCCAGTGGGACTGGAGACCGTGAGAGAGCGTAGTTTAAATAACACATATTAAATGAAATGCTCATATCAATGCTTAACGATGTTGCATAGAAAACGACAATAATAGTGAGTTTGCTTAAACGTGCATTTGAATTATGACTATAACGTGTGTGGCAACCAATGTATATGCAAACTAATAAATAGAATCATTAATGCTATGGTTAGTCAAATTATATTAATGATTGCGATATTGCATTTGTATTAAAATCTCACAGGCCTTAAGTTAGCGTGAGCTGTGGGTTTTAGTTGCGTGGCTCTCATATTAAAATAATTTTTCTGTTTTCCAGTGCGCTGACTCGCAAAGGGCCATGACCCTGCAAATGTTCTTTTTCTTCAACTTGGAAGATGATTGTATCAATACAATTCTGTTCTCATCCGCATGCTTGCTGCTTTAGTATAAGTTTTATGTACAAAATTGAAACAAATGTAGATTAATGTAATGTACAAGGACGTTTAAACCATGGACAAAGGAACTCATTACCCGAGAAGACGTGCCAAGATGTGAAGTAACCTCCGGATGTGTCACCTCCGAAGACGTCAATTATGAAGACCAATCAAAGTGTTATGAATTATCCTGGGGTGACAATTAGAATTACCTAATGTATAATTTGATAGGTTAAAGATAGTGGGGTATAGCAAATGTCCAATAAAATTTTGGGGGAAGGTATTATGAAAAAGGGATAAAAACCCATGTCACAGAAGGGTCGAGAGAACTAAGTAGGGAATGCTATTGATTTTATCCAGAAACTCTGTCACTCTGTTTGGTGACTTTGAGACTTATTAAATCATCCTCACCCATAGACTGCCCCTCTAAGCTTCTCCTCCTTATGAGGGAAGTGTTCCCTGTCCTTTAGATAAAGTTTAGACTGATGGCGTTTTGACTGATGTCCTGAAGACGAAGACTGATCCTGTGTGCTGACCTGATCCTTGGAGGGTAATTATGACAATGCAATTTGTAATTTGTCTGTTTGCTTTTCCTTTCTAGGTACCAACTGCTCATTTTGATAGAGACCATAGTTAGATGTTTTCTAAATTGGTGGTCTGAATTGTTTTCGCATGAAGCCCAACATGCTGATGCTAATCTGTGGTTAGGACAGGAGTTCATTTAGACTGACGCAAATAGACAAATGACTGACATTACGCTATGCTGAACTGAGACGTATATGACATTTGCTGTATTCTGATCTATGTTCACGCCGTGCTAATTTCTTATGTTTGTGATTCTTGCATTAATGAAATCATACCACAGTTGCCAAGAAAGGTTTTAGAGAAGACTGAGAAGGGCAGAAAAATCCTATGCTGAGGCTAGATGGGATAACGAGAGTAAAATGTGGAGAAGGGGAATTGTTGACGGACTAAAATTGTTCCCAGCAATAGCACAGGGAGAAGAAACACAGGGAAAGAAAGCCTCCTGTAAGACAGATAAGGACTCAAACAATTCTAAAGAAAATAAAAGACCTTGGGAAGAGGAAGATGATTCAGAAGATGAGGAATTTATGGACAGATTATTACATGATCGCCTGCCACCTTATGCGGTGAGCGACAGTGCTCCAAGCACTAGCATGGATCCTGGGAACCAGACGCAGGAAAAGGGAGTTGCTGATACGGTACAGACTAGTGATACGGTTTCGATACAGAATGCTGTCAGTGTACCCACTGCACCAGACATACCGATACAGTTGCAGCCTCCACCGCAGATACAGAGAATCTACCCAGACGTTCCAGTACTTGAGACTACTACAAATCTGATAGTGCCGCCAGACCCGATATATACGAAATCAAAATGAGTGCAGATTGAGTCAACCCCGAAATTACTGTCTTAGCCACAGCCACAACTGATACCTGGGTACAACCCAGTAGCTGGTCCGCCACTAGTGTCTGACCCGGGTACTTTGGAACAGACCTATGGAGTTACTGCTCCACGAAGTCTGAGACCAGGTCAGACACCTGCCGCCATATCATTGCCGATTACTGTGGGTCCACCAGTGCCATTGTATGCGCAAGGCAAAACTGGCGTGTGTGACCAGGGAGTAATGACTCAAGATGTGATAAGAGGAGGGTCTATGGGAACTCCCCAGATAATGGCCCCAGGAGAACAAGCAGTTGAAAAGCTGAGGTCTTTAATAGACCTTAGCCCAGTGGGAGCACCCATAGAAGCAATGCGTCAAGCAGGGCTGGGGGTTCTAACCCCGCAGACAATGAGTACAAACACCTCACAGTCACCGATGATACATGCAGGGAGCATCTCACTGCAGGGTTTCACTGTTCAACAGCTAAACGAATGGCTAGAAAAGACATATACTTCACAAAAGGCCACAGTAACTACAGTCGAACCAGAAAAGGAAAGGCAAGATGAGTACCTAAACTTTGTAAGGTTAGGTGCAGAAGCTGCTGAATTAGTGGAAGGTACAATGGGGGTAAATAGATTGGAGTCATACACGGAAGCAGAATTGAGATTCCTGTGCCCCAAGATTACCAAAGAAGTAGGCAAGGTGCATCAGAGATTAGCTAACCTGGCAGATAAATATAATGTTGACATCGGAAACACTAAGCACCTGAAAAGAAGTTACAGATTGGAATTTGACTCCAAAGACTTTGAGCACATGAGGTCTGCGGGAATGAAGGCACATTTGAAATAATTGTTGCAAAGTACACAAGTTTGGGGTGCACTGGAAAAATGGGAAGGCAGGTGGGCAAAGAAAAGAGATAAGGAAAAGGGTGACAGTCCAGGGTCTAATCAAGCCAAAGCCTCACCCGTTGTGGAATCAGTAAAAATATTACCCATGAGAGAAACAGCCGGTGGTGTCTTAGTTCATGTGCCATGGACCAGAGGAGACATCCTATCTTTTACTAATGATTATCTTAGATTGAGGGAGAAGCCGATCGAGTGGTACCAACAGACAGACAGGTTTGTGAAACTTGGAAAGTGTCTTTGGGAAGACTTGAATACCTTGTTTGAGATCATTGTTCCGCCTGATTTGTGGCTTGAGTGTAAGAGAGGAGTAGATTGGCCGACGAAGGAGCCGGCAAGGGATAAGGTGACCGGGGCACCCTCTGAAGAGGTGATGAAGTACTATCATAAGGTGATTGAGTTTTTGAAACAAAAGGTGTAGCGGAAGGTGACTGATTGACAGAAGATCGACCGGACCTCTCAAGAGGTTAAGGAGTCAATACATGCTTACTATGAGAGATTGCTAAAGGCATTCAAACACTACAGTGGTACTGAGACTATTGAACCAAAAGACATGAACCACCTTGTGTTCAGATTCGTCGAAGGGCTGAGACCAGAAGTTAGCCAGATGATTACGAATCATTTGATTTGTTGCCAAGTGAAGCCAATTGATGAGGTGTTGTAGTATGCGAAATACTGTAGTGATGAGATTGAGTTAAAGCAGAAAAAGCTGAAAGAGAAAGTGATGGTGATGCAGATAAGAGCTGCACAGGCAGGAATACAGGGAAATGGAGTTCAACAAATGATACAGCAACAACCGCAAATGAATGGTGCGTTTCAGACACAGCCGAGAGGTCGAGGCCGAGGGTTTGTGAATTGCGGTCCAGACTTGATGTCAAAGCCCAGCTCACCTGAGTTCTTGTTCAGTTCTGATGGAGGTTGAAGACAATCCGACCCCACCCTGAAACTGCTTGTTCCAGCACACTAGTTTTTAAAACAGTGCACTAAGAACAGAAGCTCAAGGGAAGGGGGGAAGTGGATAAAATAAAAAAAGGAGAGACAACACCGTTCTTGCGTTTCCACTGTTGAAGTGCTGCACAAATCTGCGGCCCTTTCTGACTTCTGTAGAAACTGGTGCCTAATGAAACATAAACAAAGAACAGATAAGTGCAACCTATTCCTAAATGGGTTCCTGACTATCCCTTTATTTATTGGAAATTCTCTTCTAAAAGTACCTCTTGGATCCTGGTCTCTAGTTTCCAAGTTTGGAATGTGTTACTGCTCTGGGATGTGTTTTCTATTACTGTTAAGCTTCTAAAAAATTAAACAAATACCGTTATCAGAATTACCAATATCAAACACTCATCATAATATAACTAAAGCCTAAATTCCCAATAGCAGACTCACTTTTCGCATATTTCCAGAATCTTTTATAAAACAAATACTGTACTTTTACATCAAAATACAGCATGTAATTTGTGCAAGTCCTTGATTTAGTGTTTTCCTTGCTGTTAATGGTTTCCACTGTTCGATTCCCAAAAGTTCCATGAAAAAAAACAATGTCCGCTTCACAAAGTCCTGCAAAATAATCCTGCAACAAAGAGCCTTAATCACAATGCTCGTGGAAGGCACTTCGCCTCAAACTGTCTATACACGAATCCAGAAATTGCCGTCAAAGCTCCCTCAGGTAATAAAAAGTTTTGCACTTACTTGTTGCTGGCAAGAGATACTGATCAGCCTAACCTTGTCTTCTTTCTCTTTTGCAGGTTACTCGTAGGAGAGAGGCTGAGTCAAGGAGGAACCGGAAACCGGAAGAAGGAAGAGCCAGCAGCTGCGCCAATTGAAGTCAAAGAAAGTCTGTAAAGAGCAGGAGTGCCAGCGCCGAGGGATCTGTTCTCAGGTAAGCGGGAGGTAGACGAGCACAAGCACTGGGTGAGGCTCGGGGGATGCCTTTTATAGACAGGGCTGGGTGTGGTTCGAAGAGCTGGGTGTGGTTTGAAGGGCTGGGTGTGGTCCTCACATGCTGCACATGTTCTTGGAAGGTGTGCAGAGCTGGGTGTGGTTTGAAGGGCTGGGTGTGGTCCTCACATGCTGCACATGTTCTTGAAAGGTGTGCAGAGTTTCAGTTATTATGCAAATGAGTTGGATTAACACATGGCCTAGGGAGGAGTGTTTTAAAGAAGCCTTGGTAAAAGCAAGGCCCAATGTGTAAACAAAACAGCACATTAAACAACATACACAGAAGCCTGGGGGGGGGGGGAAGGTGAGATAACAAGAAAGGCTTTGAATAGTAAGTTTAAAAGGGAGCTATTACAGAACCCACTAGTGCAGTGAGAGGGGACATGCTCTTTGCTGTGTACAAACCCTAACAGTTGCCCCCCTCAAAGGTCCTCCTACAGGATGGGGTTTTCCTGGATTTTTTAAATAAAACCGTCTAATCAGCTGTGGGGCATGTACATATGATGCTGGTTCCCATGAATTCTCAGATTCATCATATCCTTTCCATTCTACTAAATAAAACAGACGTCCACTAATTCTTTTTGAGTCTTTTATGCTTTTCACTTCATATTCCAGATTTCCTTTAATTGGTATGGGTGGAGGTGGTGGTTCAGGTCGGGTTTTTGAGTTGTACGGCTTAAGCAAGGACACATGGAATGTAGTATGTACTGGATATTCTTTTGGTAAATCTAATTTTACTGTTACCCGGGTTTACTATGGCAGTTATACTAAAGGGTCCAATGAAACGTGGTTGCAGCTTTCGGGATCCCTCTATGTTTAGGTTTTTTGTGGAGAGCCATACCTTGTCACCAATTTTATACATTGGGGCCTCAGACCTGTGTTTGTCTGCTTGTCTTTTCATGCTTTCCTTGTACTTTAATAAATGTTTCCTGGCTTTGTCTTGTATGTCACCTAACCTCGTTAGTCTATCCGTTACTGTAGGCAACAGGGAATCTTCTAACAAAATGGGTATAGCTCTTGGATGATACCCCTGCAAGAAATAGAATGGTGAGCAAAGTAGAGCTGAATGCTCAGTATTATTATAAACAAACTCTGCTACAGGAAGAGCTTCCAACCATTCACTAGAATAATCAGCCAATAAACAACGTAGCGTTTGAAGTAAGGTTTGGTTCAGTCGTTCAGTCTGTCCATCTGTCTCTGGGTGGAAAGCAGTGGATAAGGCCACATCTATTTTCAGTTTTTCACATAATTTTTTCCAAAATCTGGAGTTGAACTGGCTCCCTCGGTCTGACACCACTTTGCTTGGAAAACCATGTAAACGCACAATTTCCCTTATAAAAATATCGGCAAATTCTGCCGCCGTGGGTAATTTCCGTAATGGTACAAAATGTGCCATTTTAGATAAAAAATCCACTATAACCAACACTGTTGTGAAGGATTTTACAGGTGGTAAACCTACAATAAAGTCTACGCTCACAGTGTGCCAAGGTTGTTTGGGTGTTGGCATTGGTATTAACAAGCCGTCAGGAGCCTTATGAGAAGATTTATGTCTTGCACAAATTGGACACGTAGTGACAAATTGCTTAATGTCCTTTCTTATAGTGTCCCACCAAAAGTGTTTTTGCACATTTTCCAGGGTTTTTACCCAACCAGGATGACCTGCCAACGGTGAGGCGTGATGCCAAATTATCACCTGTGTTTGTAATTCAGAGGTGGGCACTAACAGCATGTTGTCGTGATACAATAAACCTCGTTGTATTGTGTTATGGGAATCCTTTAACCAATCCTGAGGTGCTATTTGCATGTGTGCATTATATAGATCTGTGATGAAATCCTTCTGTTGTACTGGTGCCAACAACTTTTGGGGAGGAATAATGGGTTCTCCTATTTTATCTTGTTTCATGTCTGAGGTATGTCCGTATCTAGATAACACATCAGATTGAATTTGTTGTGCACCTGGTCTATAGGTTATAACAAAGTCAAATGTGCTAAAAAAATTTAACCAGCGCATCTGACGTGGTGTTAGTGCTTTAAGTGATCCAAAAAACTGTAGGTTCTTATGGTCAGAAAAGATTGTAACTGGGTACTTGGCTCCCATTAAATGGTGCCTCCATTCTGAAAAGGCTACTTTGATAGCTAGTAGTTCCCTTTCAGCCACAGTGTAATTTTGTTCAGCTGGTAATAACTTTTTGGAATAGAAGGCTATAGGATGTAACTGGCCATCTACTGCATCTCGTTGAGAGAGAACTCCTCCTAAAGCTACTTGTAAAGCATCCGCTTCAACAAAAAAGGGCAAGTCAGGATCAGGATGTTTCAGAATTGGGGCTGAAGTGAACTTTTGTTTTAGGAGTTGAAAGGCGTGTGCCGCCTCATCAGTCCAAAGAAATCATTGCCCTTTCCGCAACAAGGTAGTTATTGGGGCTGCAATGTCTGCAAAATGTGCAATAAACCTCCTATAAAAATTGGCGAAACCCAGAAATTTCTGAATATCTTTTACAGAGGATGGTTCTGGCCAATCAGCAATAGCACTGATTTTCTTTACATCCATAGTTATTCCTTGAGGTGACAGGCAGTATCCTAAAAAGTCCACCTTGTTGACATTAAAAGTACACTTTTCTAACTTAGCAAAAATATGATTTTCTTTTAACTTTGATAATACTGCACGAACATGTTGGGTATGTTCTTCTGAGTTCTTAGAGTAAATGAGGATGTCGTCTATGTATACTATGACACAAACGTCCAGGAATTCGTGTAGGACCTCATTTATAAAGAACTGAAAGGCCGCAGGGGCATTACATAACCCAAAGGGCATTACTGTGTACTCAAATAAACCAAACTTTGTCTTGAAAGCTGTCTTCCACTCATCCCCCTCTTTTACTCGGACCAGGTGGTAAGCTCCCCGCAGATCTAGTTTAGTGTATACAGTAGAATGTCTTAATTGATCCAACAACACAGGTATTAGAGGAAGAGGATATTTATTCTTTATTGTAGCCTTATTTAGTCCTCTATAATCGATACACGCGCGCAAGGATTTATCCAGCTTCGGGATAAAAAAGAGTGGAGATGACACTGGAGATGTGGAATGACGGATGAACCCAGACTGTAGTAGGTCATCTAGGTAGGTTCTTAAGTATTTGGTTTCTTCGTCAGTCAAAGCATATACTCTGTTATTAGGTAAAGGGGCCCCTGGGATAAGATCTATACGGCAGTCATAAGACTGATGTGGGGGCAGCACACTAGCCTTTACTGGATCAAAGACGTCTTTAAAGTCGGAGTATTCAGGAGGGAGACTTGGTTCATCTTGTGTAACACTAGCACAGTGTAATACTGTGCTCTGTTCTGTACCTGCTTCTTGATAGCAATTGGTTCTACAGAAAGAGGAATCCAAAGTAACAGTTCTATTCACCCAATCAATTTTTGGGTTATGAGTTGTTAACCAGGGTACCCCGAGAATCAAACCAAAATTAGGAGTATCTATCAGATCAAAGCTAATCACCTCTGTGTGCCCGTTCTGACAGACCATAACAAGTGGACTTGTTTGTTTTGTGATTAATCCAGAGGTCAATTCTGACCCATCCACTGCACATACTGCTTCTGGACAAGGCTTTAGGCACATAGGAAGTCCTAAGATTTCAGCTAACTTATTATCCACAAAATTTCCTGTCGCGCCTGAGTCCAGTAGGACAGGGAGAGAATGCCTCACTTGGGTAGTAACAATTAAAACGACCTGAATTATGAAATGTCTAGGTATGTGCGGTACCCTGAAGGCTGCAGCATTAGAGGTTTGATTAAGATGTTTTCTCGAACAAGTAACCTCTCCCCTTGTCAAGCTTAATCGTTTCCCGATTCAGTTGAGGAGGTGGAGGAAACAGCACCCTTTCGTAGAGTTTTAGGCTTTACTGGACATTCTCTGGCAAAGTGACCTGCCCTGCCACAATATAAACATAATTGAAATGTTCTCCTTCTTTCTTTTTCCTCTGATGTGAGTGGACCTCTGAGTGTCCCTATTTGCATAGGCTCTGGTTCAGGGAGTTTATTATCTGTGTCTTTCTTCTCGTGTCTAATAAAAGTTAACCGTGATTCCAGTTTGTATTTATCTCTCTTTCTTTCACCTAGTCTATGTTCTAATTTCACAACTAAATCTACAAAGTCTGAATAGTCTTTTGGCAAATCAACGATATGAGCCAGCGCGTCTTTTAACTCGTCTCTCAAACCTTTATAAAAAAGGGAGACACGCTTTTCTTCTGGCCACTGTGTCTCGGTGAGTAAACGATTAAAACTAGTGAGATAGGTCAATAAATCCTTGTTACCTTGTTTAAGATTTAAAAGCTCATTATCACTTGCCTGCATGAAAGTGTGTTTTGCAAAAAGGCTGGTCATGGTACGTTTAAATTGATTCCAATTATGGAGGATGGGATCATCTCTATCCACGAAAGGAATTGACCAATTGGCTGCTGTGCCACCCAAATAAGACAAGACGAATGCCACTTTCGTATCATCAGTAGGGAACTGTTGTGGCTTACAAATGAAGTGTAATTGACATTGATTGATAAAAACATGGAATTTGTTACTATCTCCATGAAAACGTTCAGGTGCTGCTAAGGGCACAACATTAGGAACATTAACAGTAACCTCAACTGGGGAAGGCAAAGTTGTATGTTTTGATGGCGCCCCTGTCTCTGAGGAGGTTTTAAACAAAGGCGTAGAAGCTGTGTTCCACTGAGATCCCCATAATTTATACCTGCTTAAATCCTGTTTTAAAGAGGTATTCTCCATCTTTAATCTCTCTATTTCCTCTTGCATATGTTGCAAGATGCCAGACACTGATTCATTATGAGCCAAGTCCTCATTTAGGGCCTGCGCCATATCCGTGACGTCAATGCCCTCTATTTCTTCCCCGGTATTCATCGTCCACCAGAACTGAAATTATTTTTTAAGGCTTGTGCTTCTGTCAAAGCCCAGCTCACCTGAGTTCTTGTTCAGTTCTGATGGAGGTTGAAGACAATCCGACCCCACCCTGAAACTGCTTGTTCCAGCACACTAGTTTTTAAAACAGTGCACTAAGAACAGAAGCTCAAGGGAAGGGGGGAAGTGGATAAAATAAAAAAAGGAGAGACAACACCGTTCTTGCGTTTCCACTGTTGAAGTGCTGCACAAATCTGCGGCCCTTTCTGACTTCTGTAGAAACTGGTGCCTAATGAAACATAAACAAAGAACAGATAAGTGCAACCTATTCCTAAATGGGTTCCTGACTATCCCTTTATTTATTGGAAATTCTCTTCTAAAAGTACCTCTTGGATCCTGGTCTCTAGTTTCCAAGTTTGGAATGTGTTACTGCTCTGGGATGTGTTTTCTATTACTGTTAAGCTTCTAAAAAATTAAACAAATACCGTTATCAGAATTACCAATATCAAACACTCATCATAATATAACTAAAGCCTAAATTCCCAATAGCAGACTCACTTTTCGCATATTTCCAGAATCTTTTATAAAACAAATACTGTACTTTTACATCAAAATACAGCATGTAATTTGTGCAAGTCCTTGATTTACTGTTTTCCTTGCTGTCAATGGTTTCCACTGTTCGATTCCCAAAAGTTCCATGAAAAAAAACAATGTCCGCTTCACAAAGTCCTGCAAAATAATCCTGCAACAAAGAGCCTTAATCACAATGCTCGTGGAAGGCACTTCGCCTCAAACTGTCTATACACGAATCCAGAAATTGCCGTCAAAGCTCCCTCAGGTAATAAAAAGTTTTGCACTTACTTGTTGCTGGCAAGAGATACTGATCAGCCTAACCTTGTCTTCTTTCTCTTTTGCAGGTTACTCGTAGGAGAGAGGCTGAGTCAAGGAGGAACCGGAAACCGGAAGAAGGAAGAGCCAGCAGCTGCGCCAATTGAAGTCAAAGAAAGTCTGTAAAGAGCAGGAGTGCCAGCGCCGAGGGATCTGTTCTCAGGTAAGCGGGAGGTAGACGAGCACAAGCACTGGGTGAGGCTCGGGGGATGCCTTTTATAGACAGGGCTGGGTGTGGTTCGAAGAGCTGGGTGTGGTTTGAAGGGCTGGTTGTGGTCCTCACATGCTGCACATGTTCTTGGAAGGTGTGCAGAGCTGGGTGTGGTTTGAAGGGCTGGGTGTGGTCCTCACATGCTGCACATGTTCTTGAAAGGTGTGCAGAGTTTCAGTTATTATGCAAATGAGTTGGATTAACACATGGCCTAGGGAGGAGTGTTTTAAAGAAGCCTTGGTAAAAGCAAGGCCCAATGTGTAAACAAAACAGCACATTAAACAACATACACAGAAGCCTAGGGGGGGGGGGAAGGTGAGATAACAAGAAAGGCTTTGAATAGTAAGTTTAAAAGGGAGCTATTACAGAACCCACTAGTGCAGTGAGAGGGGACATGCTCTTTGCTGTGTACAAACCCTAACACTTGAATACTGTTGTGGTTCAAAATGACATACAAGGGATGAAAAATATGTCACCGTGTCACACGTGCGGGGGTGGGGCACTGGAAACGGGAGTGCCCGAATATGGTGCAGGATGGTGTTGTTCAGCAAAGCACTAATGTTGGTACATTGCAAAATATAAGAGGCCCAAAAATAAGACATCAAAACCCGAATTTTCAGAACAATCTGGTACAAATGCAAGGGGTACAGCCCATGCAGCAGATGCAAATGCCGCGTTTACAGCCAGCGTAAATGCAACTAGTACAAAAGTAGGTTCCCATGGTACCTAGACAGCAAATGCAATTACCAATGGCTCCAATGAGACAGCAACAGGTGATGCTTCCTCAACAGGTCACAGGCCAGGTAATGAGTCAAAATGGTACAGTACAACAGTTTCCATTGCGAGGTGAAAATGATATGTGCAGGCTTGCAGCATCCTTAGAGGTGGATCAAAGGGGTCCTTATGTGGAAAGCAAGGTGATGGGTTACAAAGTCTTGTTTCTGGTTGACACCGGAGCTACATGCTGTACAGTCAGGAGTGCAGAGGTTCCAAAACTACCACTTTCATGGCGTACCATAAGGGTAGTCGGAGTAGCAAACCAATATCTGACAAACCCGATTACAGATCCAGTACAGGTTGAGATCGGCAACTTCCAGGAGCTACATAGGTTTGTAGTCTGCGATTCAAGCCCGGTATCCCTATTGGGAAGGGACTTATTGTGCAAGACAAAATGCTTGATTACCTGTTCCAATGATGGAATTGAAGTGCAGACAAATAGTGACGATGAAGGAGATGAAGGCCAGTTATCAGAAGAAGAGACAGGAACAACAAATGAGGATTACCCTTTAATTACCCTGTTCCCAATGCTTACCATGTTCGATCTACCTGTTGAGTTACAGGGAACTGTGACAGAGAAGGTGTGGGACCTGACAGGAAAAGAAGTGGGACTAATAAAAGGCGTAGAACCAGTTAGAGTACAGGTAAAGCTGAATGCGGTGTTTCCTCAGGTGCCACAATATCATATGGCACAAGATGTCCTTATCGAAGTTTCACAGATAATTGCAGATTTTCTAAGACAGGGAGTCCTGAAAGAGGTTTTGAGCAGTACGTGTAACTCTCCGATAATGGGTTTAAAGAAGCCCTGTGGAAAAGGTTCGAATTGTGCAGGATTTGAGAAAAATAAACAAGATTGTGGTAAAATGTCGCCCCGTAGTGCCTAATCCAGCAGTGATCATGTTTCAGGTTCCATGGAATGCTGAGTGGTTCACTGTTATAGATCTGACACAAGCTTTATTTTCGATACCTCTCCATGAGGACAACCAATTTTTGTTCAGTTTCAAATTCCTGGATAAGGTGTACAGTTGGTGCAGAATTCCACAAGGGTTTCTGAATCACCGTCCATCTTTAACCAGATACTGAAAAAGGATTTGGAATCCTTAGTACTGCCTTTTAACTCAACTCTAGTGCAGTACATTGATGATTTGCTGATTGCATCTAAAACTAGGGACATCTGTAAATACAATACCATTGCCTTGCTGAATCATTTGGGAAAGAATGGACATAAGGTGTCACCTAAGAAGCTGCAATACTGTCAGAAAGAGGTGAAATATCTAGGGCATCTAATCGAAAAAGGGTCCAGGAGAATATCAAAAGAAAGAATAACAGCTATTTTGCAAATGAACCCTCCAACGACAAAAAGAGATGTCAGGATGTTTTGGGGAATGGTGGGTGGGCTACTGTCGTCAGTGGATACCCAACTTCTCAACCATCTCAAAGCCTTTGATAAAACTGACAGGAAAAGAAATCAAGGATGAGCCGTATACCATAGCTTTGTCCAAAGAGGAGCTTGAGTCATTTATGGAATTGAGAGAATGCATGTGCAGGGCACCAGCGTTAGGCATGCCTGATTACACAAAGCCTTTTCTACTGTTGTCATGAGCGTGTTGCTTGTTCTTTGTCTGTTTTGACACAGGTCCATGGAGGTGCAAATCGCCCTGTAGCATATTTTTCAGCTACCTTGGACCCAGTCGCAGCAGCCTTACCGGGTTGTTTGCGTGCAGTTGCAGCAGTTGGTCAGAGCCTTACGCAGTGTGAAGGCATAGTCATGGGATACCCCCTAACAGTAATGGTTCCGCATTCAGTTGAAATTTTGTTGACTCGAACTAAAACTCAGCACATGACAAATGTTCGTCTCACTAAGTACGAGACAATCATACTGGGGTCACCAAATGTCTCGCTAAAACGATGCACTATATTGAATCCAGCAACTTTACTTCCTGTTGAGAACGCTGAAATTAACAACGAGGAAGAGTTTGAACATGACTGTCTTGAGGTAACCGAATTATGTACCAAACCACGTCCAGATATTCAGCACACACAGTTAAAAGAAAATGACTGCTTCATGTTTGTCGATGGGTCCTGTTTAAGAGATTCTGTTGGGACACTGAGAGCTGGATATGCTGTGTGTACCATAGCTGGTATCATTGAAGCTTCCTGGCTCGAGAAAGTGTTTTCCGCACAAGTGGCAGAATTAATTGCCCTTACCAAGGCATGCTACGCGTCTGTGAATCTGAGAGTCACTATCTATACTGACAGCAGATACGGATTCGGAATTGTACATGATTTTGGCCAACTTTGGTCACAGAGAGGTTTCATGACCTCTTCTGGTTCTCCTGTGAAAAATGGCGAACAAATAAAGGATTTGTTACATGCAATTCAGTTACCTCTTGAAATTGCTGTGGTGAAATGCAATGCTCATGTTAAGTCGCAAGACTTTGTGTCCATGGGAAACGGTTATGCAGATCAAGTCGCGAGGTTTTGCGCATTGAACTGTATATCGTTCAAGGAACAGTGGGAATTGTGACCGCAAACTGACAATGACACATGTTTGAATCTCGCATTAAGGGTGGTCGATACCCTAGATGAGTTAAAAACCTTACAAGGTCGTGCTAGCAAAGAGGAAAAATGTTCCTGGCAAAGAATGCAATGTGTACAAAGGGCTGATGATTTGTGGGTCTGAGAGGAAGGAAAATTAGTCCTACCAAACAGCCTTCTGTCTCAGTTTGCCAGGCTGTATCATGGACAGGCTCACCTTGGGAGGCTTGCAATGATCAGGTCATTTAAAATCGACTGGTTCAACCCAAAATTCAGACATGCTGCAGAGGTTATTTGTCACAGGTGCATCATCTGTCAACAGATGAATGCTGGAAAGGGAACAGTGGTAACCTTGAGCCACATTGGGAGAGCTGGCGGTCCATTCAGCAAAATGCAAATGGATTTCATTGAAATGCCTGTTTGTGGAGGATTGAAATATGTATTGGTGATTATGTGTGTTTTCAGTCACTGGATTGAGGCCTACCCCACACGTAGGAATGACAGTCTTACAGTTGCAAAGCTGCTGCTTAGGGAACTAATACCAAGGTTCAGGTTTCTGGTCTCTATACAGTCAGATGGGGCAGACACTTCGACAATGAGGTGATTAAACTCCTTTGTGCCGCACTCGACATCGAACAGAAGCTGCATTGTAGCTACCGCCCCGAAGCATCAGGACTAGTGGAGCAAATGAATGGTACTTTGAAATCCAGAATGGCAAAAATGTGCACAGCTACTAACATGAAGTGGCCAGATGCATTGCCCTTAGTGCTGATGTCAATGAGAAACACCCCTGATAAGAAAACAGGACTATCCCCCCCATGAGATCCTCATGGGCAGAGCTATGAGATTGCCAGCAGTACCTGCAAATGCTCTAGTGAATATCACAGATGGTATGGTGTTGGACTACTGCAAAGGTTTGGCTGATGTGATTCGCTCTTTCTCTCACCAGGTAGAAGCTAACACATTGCCACCGATTGGAGATCCAGGCCACACCCTACAAGCTGGTGACTGGGTGGTTGTCAAGAAGCAGGTGAGAAAGTCGTGTCTGGAGCCACGTTGGAAAGGTCCATATCAAGTAATCTTGACAACCACTACTGCTGTGAAGTGTGCCGGAGTTCCAAACTGGATACATGCCAGTCACACAAAAAAGGTAACGTGTCCTGTTGAAGAGGAACTTGAAGTTTCCAGCACAACAGCTCCAGGAAGAGAAGTCTCAGAGTTAGAAAACAGTCAAGGAGGAACTGAGACTGCCGGAGGGCCCACTGGGAACAGCCTCGTCCCTCAAATAGTGAATGAGTTTGAGAGAGGCGACAGAGTGCCTATCTCAGTAGAGGTAGCTGGAGAGCTAAGTCAAGACAGATACGGGTTAGAACTTGAACCCGGTACAGATCCAGAAGAAGAAGAAGAAGAAGAAGAAGGAAAAATAATAGAAAAGGATCAGAGTGTGCCAGCTTCTCCTGAACCAGCTGCAGGTCCATCAAGCTAAAACACCATATCACAAGAGGAGGGTGCTGTCCAACGTTCTGAAAAGGCACATCGAAAGAAGACGCATAAGGGTGATAACTGGCCAGAGAAACCAATCTTCAGGATAAGAGACACACCAAATGAAACAATAACAGAGGAGAACAATACATCCCGAGTGGAAGACCTAAGTGAAGGAGAACAGCAAGGTGAACGAAGGCTGAAAAGAAAGAGAGTCGCAAACAGAAGATATAGAGGTCCTGAATGGGCGTATGCTACAACATCTGAGTGGCAACAAGAATTCCTAGCATTCTGTTTTGACCAAGAAGTACCAGGCCAATACTACGGTACTTGAACAAATCAAAAGGAGAAACCTGGTTAAAATCGAAAATTGAAAACTGAAATAAGAGACTTTATAAATTACCGAATGTGACATTAGAACCAAATTGACTTCGAGAAACCTGATTATGACAAGCCGCTAACCTGATTTGACAAAAGGGGGTCCTGGAGTGAGTGAAGACGCTATAAATACACGCAGAGAGCAAGAGAAAATCCTAAATCAATTCTCAAGTTGATTGTTAGTCTACTATCTGATTCTATATAGACGTGGCTTATAATAGAGGTAGTAAAAAGGGAAATAAGGTGTGTGGTTGGTTAGGTCTTATAATAGGTATTGTGTGTGCAATCCTAATTGTGGGAGTGATTGTGGGAATGCCAGGGATAGAGAAAGAGACTATTAACGCTACTTCGAAGCCTGAAACTACAACACTAACACAGTGGGAAAGATTTGAGCAGGATGCAAGACACTTGCATGAGGGAACTAATTCAAAGGAGGAACTTTCTACTAATGTCTTCTATCGATTGCTGAATGAGTATGTGGAGACCATGGATGCGAAAGACTGTTATGTGTGCACTAAAATTCCTTCATCTGTACAGGAAGGAGTTACCTACCATAGCCTTCCTCTAACCTACGGGATTAGCTGTAGTTTGCTACTAACAAGGTTCTATAATCAAGAGCATGTGCAATACTTTTATTCAAATCTGGATGTTGTGTTTTCTTTTGTGCCTGTGATTGAATTCTTGAACAAGTTAGCTAAGGAACATGATATAAAAATAGTTCGAGGATTCTTTGAGCCGACACTTACATTTGGAACTGCTTATGCACATCGCAATAATTTGACTTGTTTGCTATCACCTCTAGAGAAAAGCTTTTTAGATCATACTGATGATAGACGCAAAGCATTGAAAGAAAGACTAGAAAAAGGACTAGAAAAACGCACATATGCAAATGATTATGCTTACACTGCAATCAAGACACAAGGCAAATTAGCTATAGATGCATTACATGTAGGTAGGCTTTGTATATATAGGCCAAAATCTGAGCAGGACAATTTGTTTGTGGGAACGAGTGAATGTAGACATGTGTTTTTGTTTCAGAGTAAATGGAAATTTATGTTGAATGGACAGGATCCAGCGATCCCTGGGATTTATTACATCTGTGGGCTTAATGCTTATTACCGTCTCCCTAAGGGATGGTATGGGACATGTTATTTGGGAATAGTTTTCCCAAAGATTTACCAGATTGATGACTTAAAACAAATACCTAAATGTCTGAATTACAACATGCTAGACAAAAACGAGAATCAGTGTCTGCTGTCATTGGTGACATATTTGGAGCTATAATCACTTCAGTAGGGGTTATCTTGAATTCTATGAAGATTCAAAAGTTGTCTACTATCGTGGATAACATGCTGACAAATTTCACAGGGGCTATACTCCTGATGGATACTGA
Organism: Pleurodeles waltl; assembly: GCF_031143425.1. Lineage (NCBI taxonomy): Eukaryota > Metazoa > Chordata > Amphibia > Caudata > Salamandridae > Pleurodeles > Pleurodeles waltl. The sequence goes on from NC_090439.1 coordinate 405,845,275, forward strand.
ACTTGCTGAAGAAAGAGCTATGACTCTTCAAAATCGACTTGCTTTAGACATTCTTTTAGCAAAGAGTGGAGGGGTCTGCAAGATGCTCAACGAGCATCATTGTTGCTCGTTTATTCCGGACAATAGTAAAAAGATTAGAGGTATGCTTACTAACCTAACTAGAGATAGTGCAGATTTGAAAGACTTGAAGGAACCTGGAGTTTGGGAGAAATTTGGAAAAGGAATTGCCAGAGTAGGGAGCTGGTTTACCAATATTTGGAATGGGGTACTTGCTAAAATACTAATGGGCCTATTAATTGTTCTGGCCTGTCTATTAGGATTATGGGGGGCATGCAAAATCAATGACAAAATTAAGAAAAATTGGACTAAAAGATCCAGAAGAAATGAAGAAAATGAAAGAGAGAAAATGTTCAATGAAATATGGGAAAGTTCACACAAAGGGCAAGATGTTGAAATGGGCATTATGCGCAAAGTGAAAAATTAAATGTGAAAGATCAAAGGGAAAGGTTTGTGTGATGACGAGCGTCATCAGAGGAGGGACTGAGAGAGCGTATTTTAAATAACACATATTAAATGAAATGCTCATAACAATGCTTAACGATGTTGCATAGAAAACGATAATAATAGTGATTTTGCTTAAACGTGCATTTGAATTATGACTATAACGTGTGTGGCAACCAATGTATATGCAAACTAATAAATAGAATCATTAATGTTATGGTTAGTCAAATTATATTAACGATTACGATATTGCATTTGTATTAAAATCTCATAGGCCTTAAGTTAGCGTGAGCTGTGCGTTTTAGTTGCCTGGCTCTCATATTAAAAGCATTTTTCTGTTTTCCAGTGTGCTGACTCGCAAAGGGCCATGACCCTGCAAATGTTCTTTTTCTTCAACTTGGAAGATGATTGTATCAATACAATTCTGTTCTCATCCGCATGCTTGCTGCTCTAGTATAAGTTTTATGCACAAAATTGAAACAAATGTAGATTAATGTAACGTACAAGGACGTTTAAACCGTGGACAAAGGAACTCATGACCCGAGAAGACGTGCCAAGATGTGAAGTAACCTCCGGATGTGCCACCTCCGAAGACGTCAATTATGAAGACCAATCAAAGTGTTATGAATTATCGTGGGGTGACAATTAGAATTACCTAATGTATAATTTGATAGGTTAAAGATAGTGGGGTATAGCAAATGTCCAATAGAATTTTGGGGGAAGGTATTACGAAAAAAGGATAAAAACCCATGTCACAGAAGGGTCGAGAGAACTAGGTAGGGAATGCTATTGATTTTATCCAGAAACTCTGTCACTCTGTTTGGTGACTTTGAGACTTATTAAATCATCCTCACCCATAGACTGCCCCTCTACGCTTCTCCTCCTTATGAGGGAAGTGTTCCCTGTCCTTTAGATAAAGTTTAGACTGATGGCGTTTTGACTGATGTCCTGAAGACGAAGACTGGTCCTGTATGCTGACTTGATCCTTGGAGGGTAATTATGACAATGCAATTTGTAATTTGTCTTTTTGCTTTTCCTTTCTAGGTACCAACTGCTCATTTTGATAGAGACCATAGTTAGATGTTTTCTAAATTGGTGTTCTAAATTGTTTTCGCATGAAGCCCAACATGCTGATGCTAATCTGTGGTTTGGACAGGAGTTCATTTAGACTGACGCAAATAGACAAATGACTGACATTACGCTATGCTGAACTGAGAAGTATATGACATTTGCTGTATTCTGATCTATGTTCACGCCGTGCTATGTTCTTATGTTTGTGATTCTTGCATTAATTAAATCATACCACGATTGCCATATTGTGACTATGCTCTTATGCTTCCTGGTATTAAGATTAACTCTTTTGCTCGCAGATTGTAATCAATAGGGAATAAAATTCATAAAATTCTATCAAAGGTGTGGTGATTCATGGCGGAAAGGTCATGGTTGCGCCGACAATTTGAATAATGTCTCTATCCAAAGTAAAGTGCATTGTGGTGGTAAATATTGATAATATTATTGATATATTGCTTGACATATTGATCAGTTATCTCGTCCTATGGTGTCTCTCCACTGGGTCACAAGATTCATTGACCTAAAACGAGTCCTAATGTGTAATAAATTAACATAGAAGGATGCGTTAACAACCAAAATCATAAGACTAATAAAACCCACACAAAAAAAACTTATATTTAATCACCTTACGTGTGATACTCACAAAATAATGATCAGTTGTAACCCTTAAGAACCAAATCGATAATCACTCCAATATTAAATGTGAAGAAATGAATAAGAATAACAAAAGATGATAATAATAAAGAAACACCCAAGCCTACAACCATTCTAACGAGCTTTATGAGTAATCCAAATAACATTAATAAAAAAATTATATCACCTGGAAGGTCAGAATATTGCAAGTGTTTTTTAATTATAGTGCCAAGTATGTTGGTCAATGGCACAATCCATATGCTCTAAAGTGGCAGTTTGGCGAAACTCAATATCAGCTAACAGGATTCACAATTCATGACGTGTAAGTCTACCAAACAAAATAAAATATGAGCACTTTCCTTGTTTATAACAACGTATATAGCGTGAAAATTGTGTCTAGTTACAACATGTCGATAATACATATCTCATAAAAAGCAGGCCCAATAAATGATCACAACTAATATAGTTGCACGTCACAAGGACTCACATGTATATCCATGACAGAAAAACTAGTGAAGAAAGTCCATGCCGAGCGTATATCGGTCATGAATACTCTAACCGATGTCAACACCGGAAGTGCCTAAATCTAAAGACACCATAGTCATAGAAAACGGACTATTGAGCTCCGAATGACCTGAAGCTCGAAGTGACTGAATAACCTGAACATCCTCCAGAACTAAACTTTTCTCCAACTGCTAATATTATGTTACTTTATGACTACAAATTTAAAAGAAACTCACCCTCCAACAGCGTCTAAACTAAAAGTTAATGCTACAATGCTACAGTGGCAAATCCATTGAAACAGAGGAAGGACAAAACAGTAAATCCTCATTGTGACTGCCATATTTAAATTATAATTTCATGTCAAAACTTTCATGAAGTCCTAAATAGCTATGCCAAATAGTCTTAAGGGAAATGAGTCCAGAACAATTATATCAAAACAAATAAATCTCTATGCATGAGACCGATACCGGTGTCTGTCCATATTATAAAATTGTCACCCTACTACTAAAAGCAGCTCATAGCACAAGTCACAATACCTATACTAATTCCACAATTAAACAAAAGGAGCCTTGTTGTGAGAAACCTGCAGCTGACAACTAACTAACCCACTGATTAACATATGTCAATTATTACATGGAGAGTACTCATTGTCAAATGATAATTTTGATGAAATATCACCAAAAGGTATAAATACAGAAACAAATATACAATAATATACATTGCAAACATCATAATAATATTTAACAAGATGAGTGTGGTTTGCATCCACAAGTATTGATATATCCAAACAAAATAAGCATTCAAGAAAACATGTTTATGGTAAATGTGCCACTCATTATGTCCGTGTGATGGTCAAAAAAGGTTACATTATGTATATAACATTATATCATATCAATCGCCCAAAAGATATTTCAATTCACGATCAGTATTGAGGCCATCCTCCACTGCTCTGAGGCACATTATCCATATTGCCTCCTTTCTCTGCAATGCAAGTTCCCTATTGCCTCCTCTGGGGTCTTTTGGTATGTGTTCAAAACCATAGAACTCAAATGTCTTGTGAGTACCCTGTGCTCTAAAGATTTTCATGTGTGCCACTATCGGATAGCTCTGATCTTCATGTATAACTGCTCTGGCGTGTTCACTGATCCTGACTTTAAGAGGACAAATAGTATTCCCCACATAGATATGAGTACATTTACAAGAAATAATGTAGATAAGAAATGATGTGTTACAGTGTATGGCTGACAATCTTAAAAGTTTGATTCCCTGTACTGGAAAACTCCTTCTTACCACCCTGCCCTCAGGGTTGGAGGGCCTGCTATAGGGGTGACTTAAAGGTGACCAGGTGCAGTGTAAATGGCAGTGAAAGGGTGCTTGTACATTTTCACGCAGGCTGCAATAGCAATCCTGCAGAAGCCTTTGCATGGGCTCCCTATGGGTGGCAAAAGAAATGCAGCAGCCGATAGGGATCCCCTGGAATCCCAATGCCCTGGGTACCTAGGTGGCATATACTAGGGACTTATAAGTGTGCGCCAGTATGCCAATTGTGCGTGAGCTACTGTGTTAACAGTAGCCAACAACCAAATTTAAGGGAGAGAGAGCATAGTCACTGGGGCCCTAGTTAGCAGGATCTCAGTGAACACAGTTGAGCACACTGACATCAGGCAGAAAATGGAGGTAACCATACCAAGAAAGACGGTACTTTCCTACAACTCCCCTATGTAATTTTTATTTTTCCTGAGAGGTAGTATGTCTTCAGAGCCTTCTCAGCATTCAGGTGCAGTGTTGCTGTAGAAAAACCAGAGCCTTGAATGTGTGCTGCTTTTATCTGGTTTTTGGAGCAGGCTTGCAGGTGGCATTGACAGTGTGCAATTACAATGATTCTGGCCCGAGGTTGGATCATCTGCCCTGAGTGTGCATAATCCTCTTGAGTTCAGATGATCCACCCGAGTGTGGATAATCCACCCTAAGTGTAGGTAATCTGCACCGAGTGTGGATGAGCCGCCCTGAGTGCAGATATTCTGCCCTGTAAGCAGACGTAAAGATACTACTTGTAACTTACCCTTTTGAATATTGAAAAGTTGTAAACTTAGACTTTTGGTCTAAACTTAGACCAAAAGTCCAAGTTTATCTTAGTGAATCTGGCCCAAGGTTTCTTGTTGGGTATCAGAAGCAGAAAATAACAAAATAATGTTCATTTTATTTCTATTAAATATTAATTTTCTTTTTTTTTTAGTGAGTGGATTTAGTCGTTGTTAGACCTGGCATCCTTGGGGTGGTTTCCCCTATCTTTTTGCTTCAGCTTACTATGTTTTTGACTGTGTGCTGGACTTTGTTTTTGCTAGTTTTTGGTACTCTGGGCACTTTACCACTGCTGACCACTGCTAACCAGTGCTAAAGTGCAAGTGCTCCCCGTGTAAATTGTGATTACGCTTGGTTATCCCTGCTTGGCATATTTGATTTATCAGTAAGTCCTTAGTAGAGGGTACTAGAGGTGCCCAGGGCATGTCACTCCAATGCTACTAGTGGGTCTGTAGCACTGATTGTTCCACCTATATGAATAGCCCTGCATACATGTCTCAGACCTGCCACTGCAGTGTCTGTGTGTGCAGTTTTACACTGTCAATTCGACCTGACAAGTGTTCCCACTTGCCAGGCCTAAACCTTCCCTTTTACTACAAATACATTGCCCTTAAGGTAGTCCCTAGGTAGCCCCATGGGCAGGTTGCAGTGTATTTAAAAGGTATGCCACATACTGGTGTGTCTTACATGTCCTCATAGTGAAATACTGCTAAATTTGTTTTTCACTATTGCAAGGCCTATCTCTCTGATAGGTTAACATGCCTTTAAATGCATTTTTTAAGTGCAGGTTGCCACTGGGAGCAGAAAGATATGTGGAGTTTGGGGTGTCTGAACTCACAATTAAAAAATACATCTTTTGGTAAAGTTGTTTTTTAGATTGTCAGTTTGAAAATGGCACTTTTAGAAATTGGGCATTTTCTTGCTTAACCATTCTGTGCTTGGGCCTGCCTGTGGAATCCACGTCTGGGTCAGACTGACAGTTGAGTTGTTTGTGAATTCCCTCTAGACCGTGACACAGAGGGAGTTGAGGAGTGTCCTAGATATTCTGATGAGTCTCCTGGGCTAGAGTGGGGAGGGAGGAGCTGATACTTACACCTGAAAGGGGAGTGCCTATTCTCACACAATGCAGTCTCCAACCCACTGGTGTGTGTCTGGGGTTAGCCTGGGCAAGGCAGAATCTAGTGAACAATGGGGACTTTGCTTTGAAATGTGCCTACTTCAAAGGGGGGAATGAACACAAGTAGTGGACCCAAAACCCCAGACTTTTAGAATACTTCTGGATCAAAAGGAGCCTGTGCCAAGGAGAAGAGCTGAAGAGCTGGAGGAGGAGTACTGCCCCTTTGCGTTGTGTGCTTCTGCCTTAAAGATGACAAATACTGGCCTTTCCTGTGTATCCTATAGGATAATTTCTCCAAGGCCTTAGACTAAGCTTGCCCCCTGTTCTGAAGTCTCAGGGCCATGAAAAAACGTCATCTGCCAGTTCCTGGGATCTCTTGCTGAGACCCCTACCCTGCCAAGTTGTGCCACATCCAGTCCCTGGGCCCTATAAAGGAAAAGACGGTGAACTCAAGGTGAAAATCCATGCAATGGAGTCGAGCAGCAGAAAAATCAACTCAGAGCCTACGGCTAAAAAATGGACATATCGCCGGTAAAATTGATGCATCGCCAATTCATCACGGATTTACCATTGCGGTGTGCTTGGAATACGGGTGGTAGAGCATGTAGACATTAAGACAAAGGATTTCATATTTTATCATCAAGATGGGGTGCATTTGACCTTCATGGGGAATGAGTTATATTTGCTGGAGTTACTGGATTTCTTGGCAAAGAAGTTGGCGGTGCCTGAATGATACTATTGAGTTTATGGCTTTTGTGATGACAGCCTATTCATTGGGCAATGTTGGAGGCTGTTAGAGCAACAGCTGGATTCTGAGTCATATCACTTTAATCTAGCTTTTTGCTAAAGATATTGATATGTTGTAATCATACACACTGTTTTTCAACATGGTCGCTATTGTCTCAATGCTACCTACCTTTGCTGTTGCAGTCTCAATAAAGAGGCCATGCATTGAATGGACATGGGGTCTGAAGTACCATTTTTGTGTAGATGTGATGCCAAATGGTGTGAGCATAGTACAACATTAGCACCTGATGGGCAGGAGGAGGAAAACACTCTTGTAGCAGCACAGCAGTCCCTCTTGCTGGTGTGGTATCCCCAGGTCCAGAAGTGTACGGAGTTAGTGGTAGAAGAGGTTCAGGATTTATACCCAGTATGGCCTTTGAAGTGGAGGAGACTTCAAAGGCAGACCTTTGAAGTACATAAATGTCCTTTCCTTCCTAACCTGGCTCCAGACTGACTACAGGGGTTACACATCCCTTTGTGTGGGGATATGACACAGCCTATTTGGGTATAAGTGTGAAGCTATGCCCAGTTCCTTCCTCCCTTCCTGCCCTGGATGGCAGTTTAGGGTGTGGATTGCCCATCAGGTGACACTTAAGCTCCCATTGTGTGTGGCTGTCTAGGAGGAATACACAAAACCCAGCTGTCACCCATCCCAGACAGGCGATCAGAGATAGGCAGCAGGCACCAAGGGCCAGATGTACAAAGCCCTTTTGCATTTCTTAACTATCTGAATCAGTATTTTGGGGCCATTAAGAAATGCAAAACAGCCTTTTCTTATGTACAAAGGCCATTAAAAAAATTGCAAATTGTGAATTCTACCCTGTAGAAATCACAATTTGCGATTCCCAGATTAGGAAATCGCAAACAGGGATTACCTATTTGAGATTCCTATTCTGATGTACCATGCTTTTCCTAAACGTGATTTGGGCATTTTGGGAGATGCAATTACCATCAACTTCAGGTTGGTGGTAACCAGGTACAATTTGAAAAAAGCACCCCAAAGTGCTCTACATGTGCACCCCTATTTTTGGGATGCACCAAGGGGGGCCTTTTGCCCTTTGCCATCCTTGGTTTTGCATTTCCTATATAGTGATTTCTTAATAAGAAATTGCTATTTAGGGAATGCAAAACCAGCCCTTTGACTAAAATGCAATGGGATTTCCTAATACCGACTTCCTAAAAGCGGTTCTTACTTGTAGTAATCGCTATTAGCAAATCAGTATCTCTGCACATAGCATTTTGTCTTTCTTAGATAGTGGTTTCTATGAAGTCGCTATTTAAGAAATGCAAAATTGCATTTTTGTACTTCTCGCCTCAAATGGCTAAAGTAAGAAAGTGGCAACCTTCTAAAAGTGGCATTTTCAGAATTACAATTTAAAATGTGACCTTTCCATAAGTTGAGATTTTAAAATGAGATTCCAGAGACACTAAACTCGGAAAAATTGATCTCTTCCAGAGTGTGTATTACACTTATAAGATGTAATAAGGTAATGCCAGTGTTATCCAATGGGAGAGACCTTGCTTCAGTGAAGAACAACTTTAGGAGGTGTTCAATACTATGACATGTAATACGTAAAAGTATATGCCCTGCCGTTTAAATACATTGCACCCTGCCCTCTGGGTTGTCCAGGGCCTACCTTAGGGTTGACATACATATAAAAAGGAAAGTTTTGGGGCTGGCAAGAGGGTTATTTTGCCAGGTCACCATAGCAGTGTAAGCTGTACATACAGGTTCTGCAATGGCAGTCCGGAGTCATGGTTGGAGGGTTACTTAATTGGGTGACATAATCAGTGCTGCAGGCCCACAAGTAGCAATTATTTCAGAGGCCCTAGGTACATGTGGTACACTGTAAGAGGGACATATCAATAGAGCAAATATGCCAATTGGGGATATGCCAATATTACCATATTTAGGGCAGAGAGCACAGGCACTTTAGCATTGGTTAGCAGTCCTAAAACCAGAAAAGATGAGGTCAGAAAAGTGGAGGAGGTAGGCACAATGTTGAGGGGAAGATCACACTAAGGTTGTCAGGTCTAACAGTCATACATTACTTTGCTTCTCTTGACCTGAGGTATACAATTGTCTAAGCAAGTAAGAAGCAATGTAAAGGGTTGGAGTGGCTTTTTCTCCCTGGTACTGACACAATTTTAGTTTCAAGTAGAGAAAACTGCAGTCAAAAGACCATGGTGTATAGTACATGTTTGAATTGAGTTCCCAGCAGTTTGCCTGCAGTAAGAGAACAAATCAATAGTTGCTGAAGGCTGTGGAAATGCACCAGCTCCTAGATGAGAGGGCCATCCCATTTTACAGTGCTCCACTGATTGTGCTGACATTCTAAAGTTTCCAGCCACAAGAAAGGGACCAAGTGTTGTCAAGGGAATGATCTGAGTATAATGGCTTTGTAGGGAGCCATTTGTCCACGAGGGACCAGTGTATCAATGTTCTAACTAGGCTCAGCCTGAGATGCCGGCCATGGTTTCTACCAATACCAGAAGTTCAAAGATTTTTCTAGAAGGCTTCCGTCAATGTAATTCAAGTGACTGTCTTCGGGAATGCTCACGTATCAACATTTACCCAATGCAATATGTTGCAGCATTTGGCAAAGAGACCGCATGTTGGAAATGTAAACAAAGGTAAAAATATTGTGTTATATCAATAACCCGAGTCCAATCTCTGTGATTCACAGTTGTCAGCATCCTTTAAATGCTGCTCTGATTGTCTGCTCTGTTTGACCTTCAAAAATGTTGAAGGCTTATTATTGTTTGAGTGGTATATTGGTGTGTGAGATAAAAGTACAGAGCTCATCATACTGGCAAGTCCCAAGGTCACCTTGGATAGAAGACATATTGAGCTTCTAAATGTCACACTTTCAGAGGTTATATGAACACCAAACCATTCTCCTGGAAAGAAGGTGAATGACAGTGTGAGAAATTGGGTTGCTGGTTGACTGGGGTATGAGGCCTGGTAAAGCAACAGACACAGTCCCTTACAGGGTTAACCACATAAAGTCACTAAGTTACCTTGTGCTTACCCTGAGTAGCTTGATACAAAAAGCAGCCAAACTTAACTTTGAAGCAAAGTGAAAATCACACAAATGGTAATAAATCCCACACCAATTTTGAAAGATAGAGTAAAGTTTAGTAAATTATTTGACACCAAAATGACAAAAGTCTAATTTGTAGAACCTGAGTTATGAATTGTTAAAGTTTTTATGGAAAACTAGCACCTAGAAGATCAAAGCTCCAACCACAGATATCTAGTCATGCGAAACCGGGTCAAAGTAAAAAAATATGGCAGACCACTATATGAGCGAGGTTCAAATACAAAAAGTGGATTGGACCCTGTCAGTGCTTACCTTCAGACTTACTCGAAGTGAAGGTGCCTACGTTCTGACTTCGTCTCTTCTTTGGAATTTGAGAATCTCCAACAGGATGAAGCAGGAGGCTGTAGCTGAAGATAGTTCCAGGAACTTGGATACCCCTTTGGCAAAGGACCCGTGAACAGGATTTGCTGCTGTGAAGACAAAAATAGCATGAAAAGCAATGAAATCAGTCTGATTGGTGATGAACCAGAGGTGGTTAAGAAAGCTAGCAGGTTTAGGTCTCCTCTCAGTTCTCAGAGTAGTTTTTAGAAAAACATGTTCAGTCCTCAGTTTTGGTATTTGGCCATTTGTAAACCTCTAGTCTTTAGCACCACAACCAAGGTTCCAGGGCTGGTGCGACACCACTGGGGGTTCAGGAATCAATCAAGCTGGGTCGAGGAGCAGGTTCAAGGCAATGAGAGCCTTTTGTTTTGACGTTGCTCTGAACAGGAGTGCAGCACAATAGCCTATGGAGTCACTCAGGTAGTACTGAGTTCAAGTAAAGATGCAGGGCTTAACATTAGAGCTGGTCTCTTAGGGTTCAAGGCAGGCTCCAGACAGGCTCCAGACAGTGAAGTATCTTTTCAGGTACTGCAAAGTAGTGTTACAGAGTGCACAGCAGGTCACAGCATCAGACAGTGCTCTGAGAGTCCTTCCGCAGGTCTAGGAGTAAACTGAACAGTAGGTCTGATGGTCCTATTTTTACAGCCTAGCATACTTCCTCTGGGAGAAGCTCCTAGAAAGGTTCTTTAAAATGGATGGAATTCCTCAACTCCCCAGCTGTGGCTCCAAGTTGGCTGCAGAGACAATGTGGAGGTGATAAGTCCTTATTTTGTTCAATTCTACTCCCTATCCTGCCAAGAGATGGCCCATTCATACCTAATTCATCTATTGTGTGACTATCCTGGTTAACTGTCCCAGATAGTTTGTCAGTTACACCCAGTCATTTGACTCAAGAAATACAGCAGGCACAAAAGGGCTAAGGACAGGAAAATGCCAACTAGAGTAACACAAATGATGGACAGAATGTGGAACCAATCAAACATTCACCCTCAGTCACAGATCTGGGTTTAATCCATCAATTCTTTTGCTCACCATGTCACCATGGTTTGGATCCAGCCATGTAAAAATCAGTCTTCACCCTGTTCCCCATGAAACAGTCCAGCCCGAACTGCAAGGCCAAGTCCTCCCTGGACCAGAAACAAGCATCCTGCGACCAGTTTCTGGGTATCACCCTTCATCAGCTAGGCTAGCTTGAATCCAGTGGGACAGTGAGCCCGGGACCAACGTCTGGGCATACCTGGCACACTTATGGCGACAAAAGCAAAGAAACACAAATGTTATTTTTGCATTTGTCACCCCAAGTGGGAAGAGTATGCGCAGACGTGGGTCCCATGCTCAGTATGCCACCAGATTCAAGCTAGCCTGGCTGAAGAGGTGTGATACCCTGCAAACGGTCCCAGGATGCTTGTTTCTGGTAGTTGGAGGATATTATATATTAACAATAGGAAAACTCAGTTCAAGCCCTTGGAAAACCTTGGAAAGCAAGATGTTGAAATCAGAGTCCAGTCCTTTCACTGCCAGGGCAGAAGCACTAAGCATCAGGCCAGGACAAGGATGGAACAGGCAGAGAGGTAGTTCCTCCTACAGCATCCAACTGTTGAGCCTGCGAACCCGAATGTGCCCCAGTAAAAACTTCTGAGTTGATCATTTTCCTTTACAGGGACCAATGCTTGTTTACCGAGACCAATGCTTGTTTGCAAAGACCAATGCTTTTTGGAACTAATGCTTGTTAGAGACCAATGCTTGTTCAGAAACATGTGGTGCACAAGCTTCCACCATCTCTATGACTCAGACTGGGTGTGGCTGGAGGCAGAAGGTATTTAAACCACACCCAGTCTGAGTGAATTGCTTGCTGTAAAGGTCACCGGCTGCAGAGAAGGAATCTCTGCTCCTCCGATTTTAATCTTTACGTTCTGTTCTGTTCAGCATCTTGGAAACAGCTTCTGGAAGAAGAAGAGACTGAGGAAATTAACCCTTAAAAAGGCAGTAACATGCTGTGCGCGATTTATTAAGAATATTTATTGCTAAAATTTGATACTTGCTGACTTGAAACTTGATAAGCAAATGTTCAAGGATGTGATATGCCTAAAAGGGCACATCTTTGGGTTTTAAGGTCATTGGGATGTTTGCCACTTGTCATGCTATAACCCAGTGTCAATATCATTGGGTGACTCCAGGGGTGAGTGAGAACATAGCGGTGAACTGTCACAGCAACTGGTAACAGTCCCTCTGCTGTTCTAGGGTCAGAGTAGGGGATAGGTTCACGCCCTCTATTGACCCATCCTGCTCTTTGACAGATATGGGGTCAGGGAGAGGCTCCCTCTCCTCCTCCATGGCATTCTCAATGACCAATAGTATGGTCAACTCAGACCTCTCAAAATATTGCTTGAGGTAATTCATGTGCAGGATCATCAAGGGGTCCTTGGAGTCTGCATGTCCACCAGGCAGATGACATTACTCTTGCGCTCCTTCACTTCAAAAGACCCAGACCAATGGTCTTGGAGAGCACAGGCTCTACCAGGGCCATCACATACACCTCTGGCCGGGCTAAAGCTCAACCTGAGTGGTATTCTGACTGTACAATGTTTCATGTCCTCCTGGCTAGCCTCCAAATTATTTTGGGTGAGTTTGCAGGATCTCTAGTTCCTGAAGGCCAGCATGTGACTGAATGCACCCTGAGGTGGCTTCTTGGGAGCTTCTCCCAGCCTTCTTTCACCAAACTGAGAGGCCCTCTCACAGGGTGCCGATGCAGAAGTTTAAAAGGGCTGAAGCCAACACCCTTTTGCAGTACCTCCCAGTAGGCAATAAGCAGCCATGGTAACAGGCCATCCCACTTACACCTCATGGGAATCTGAGAAACCCATAAACATGCCCTTCAGGCTATGGTTGAATATCTCAACCAGCCCATTTCTTTTGGGGATGGTAAGGTATGGCAAACCAGTAGGTAACACCACATGCCTTCCACATGGCCTTCCTGTACACCAAAATTAAATTGGTACCCCTGTGAGATATCACCTCCTTGGGGAACCATGTAGGAGGCTGGCCTGGCTTATAGTGTGTACCTATTGGTACTTACACCTTGTGCCAGGTCCAGTTATCCCTTATTAGTAGATTAGTAGTGCTCTAGCAGCTTAGGCTGATAGAGGTAACTATAGCAGAGCAGCTTAGGCTGAACTAGGAGACACGCAAAGCTCCTACTATACCACTTATATCATATAGCACTATATCATAAGAAGCACAATACTCAGAATTACTAAAAATAAAGGTACTTTATTTTATTGACAATGTGCCAAAAATATCTCAGAGGATATACTCCCTTAGGAGGTAAGTAAAGTACACAAACTATACACACAAACCAAAATCAGGTAAGTAAACAGTTAGAAAAGTAGTGCAAAAACTGTAGAATACAGTAGGATGCAATAGGCCTAGGGGCAACACAAACCATATACTAAGAAAGTGGAATGTGAACCACTTAGGGACCCTAGGCCTAGTGTAGTGTGTGGAGGGTCACTGGGAGTGTAAGAAAACACTAAAGGTGTCCAAGATATCCCACCCTAAGACTCTGAAAAGTAGGAGCAAAGTGACCCTACTTCCCCAGAAATACACTAAAGATGTGATAGGAGATTTTGCAAAGACCACAACTGACTGCAAAGCACTCAAGATGGATTCCTGGACCTGAGGACCTGTAAAGGAAGGGGACCAAGTCCAAGAGTCTCGAAAGTGTCCGGGGGGCAGGATCCCACTAAACCCCAGATGAAGGTGCAAAATGGCTGCCTCTGGGTAGAAGAAGCTGAAGATTCTGCAACAACAGGAGATGCCAGGAACTTCTCCTTCGCACAGGAGATGTCCCACGAAGTCGGAGTCCAACTCAGCAAGTTGGGCAATGCAGGACAGAGTGCTGGGGACCTGGGCTGCGCTGTGCATGAAGGATTCCTTGTAAAAGTGCACAGAAGCCCTAGCAGCTGCAGTTCACACAGTACACAGGATTACTGTCTGGCGTGGGGAGGCAAGGACTTACCTCCACCAAATCAAATTTTCCAGCAAAGAGCCCTGGTAATGCCAAACTAACTCTCTGGGGTTTTCTCTGCAGCTACCGCTGCTGCCAACCCTCAGACAGGTTTCTGCCCCCCTGGGGTGTGGGCAGCCCAGTCCCAATACCACTATCAGCCTAAGCTGCTAGAACACCTCTAGTCTACTAATAAGGGATAACCTGACCTGGCACAAGGTGTAAGTACAACAAGGTACCCACTATAAGCCAGGCCAGCCTCCTACATTGGTGGTAGCGGTGTGATAGGTACTTGTAACTGATTTACCACTTTGTCATTGGTGCTTTTCATTAAAAAAACATATACTAAATACTTCAGAATATAAACAGTAACCTAATCAGTTTAACTTTCCTTCTTTAAAACTTTCTGAAGAGTTTCTGAAAACTTTCTAAAGTTTCCAAAAGTTTGAAAAAGTTTTTCTTTGTTCTTTTAAAAAGTTCCAAAAACATTTTTTTCTCTCTCTGTCCTAAACCTTTTCTCTCATATCTGCAGTAGAACTTACTCCCACAGTTGTCCAGGCAACATATGGGAATCTAAACTTTAAAAGTTTGAGGGGTGTCTGCATTGAAAGAGGTTTAGCAATTGGTAAGAATCCTACAAAAGTTCTTCTCCTCAGCCTTCTCCTAGAAAGTGACCAGAACCAGTCTGGCTCATCCCAGGATCAGGAGGTAGAGGAGGTGGGTACCCAGTCAGACTCAGAGGAGCCCCCTCAGGTTGCTGGGGAGTGTTCTTCCAAGGACCTGTCAGCTAGCAGGCCACCTAGTGACACTGGTAGTGGGAGGGGGGTCACACATTAGTAGGGCACCATTCACTCCTAAAGGCCAGGTAATTAGAGTCCAGCCAGTTAGAGATAGGTCCACTTCTGACAACTCCCACATTTCTTCTGTGTCTCAGAATTCTCGAGCCTCCCACCCTGAGGATAACACCCTAAAGAGGGAACTCAGAAAGCTGAGGTTGGAAGATACCAGACTGAAGCTGAGACAGCAACAGTTGGCCTTAGACAGGGAAGTAGAGAGGGAAAGGAAGAGGTTGGGGTTTGTTCCCCATGGTGGCAGCAGCAGTGTTTTGATAGTAATCCTGTTAGAGAGCAAAATTCCACAAACCTGCAAAAGATAGTCCCCCCTTACAAAGGAGGGGGATGATATTAACCAGTTGTTTGCTGCACTTTAGAGGGCCTGTATGGTACAGTTGGTCCCACAAAGGCAGTGGGCTGTTATCTTGTGGCTATCTTTCACTGGTAAGGGTAGGGATAGGCTCCTTACTGTCAGAGAAAGTGATGCTAATAACTACAAAGTTTTGAAAGATGCATTCTTGGATGGATTTGGCTTAACCACTGAACAATACAGGATTAAGTTCAGAGACACCAGAAAAGAGTCATCTGAAGACTGGACAGACTTTGTAGACTGTTCAGTGAAGGCATTGGAAGGTTGGTTACATGGCAGTAAGGTGACTGACTATGAAAGCCTGTATAATCTAATCCTGAGAGAGCATATTTTGCACAATTGTGTGTCTGATTTGATGCACCAGTATGTGGTAGACTCAGATCTGACCTCTCCCCAAGAATTGGGAAAGAAGGCAGACAAATGGGTCAGAACAAGAATGAACAGAAACGTTCATACAGGGGGTGACAAGGATGTCAAGAACAAGGATGGTAAGACTTCTAACAAGGGTGGGGACAAAGATAAAAAACATTCTGAGCCTTCATCAGGCCCACAAAAATCCTCTGGGGGTGGTGGGTCCAAATCCTCTTCTGACAATCAGAAAACACCTTGGTGTTATTTATGTATAGGAAAAGGCCATTGGGAAAGTGATGCCACTTGTCCAAAGAAAAACAACAAACCTCCCACCACCACAACCCCAACTGCAAACTCTAGTGTCCCTAGTAATAGCGGTGGTGGTGGGAAGTCTGCTACAATTAGCCAATCCCAGGGTGTAGCTGGGCTCACTATTGGCAGTGTAGTTGGGATTGGTCTTGTTAGGGAGACCACAGAGGCTGTTTTAGTCTCTGATGGTGGCATTTACTTTGCCACCTTGGTTGCTTGTCCCCTTAATATGGGTAAGTACAAGCAACTACCCCTAATTAACAGTGTTGAGGTTGAGGCCTACAGGGACACGGGAGCCAGTGTAACTATGGTTATAGAGAAACCGGTTCACCCTGATCAACACCTACTTGGTCAGCACTACCAAGTGACTGATGCTCACAATAACACACTTTGCCACCCCATGGCTATTGTGAATCTCAACTGGGGGGGTTACTGGTCCAAAGAAAGTTGTAGTAGCCACTGAATTACCTATAGATTGATTACTAGGCAATGGTTTGGAGACATCAGCTTGGGCTGAAGTGGAGTTGGAGGCTCATGCAGCAATGCTGGGCATTCCTGGTCATATGTGTGCTTTAACCAGGTCTCAGGCCAAAAAGCAAAAAGGACAGGGAAACTTGGACCCTGGAACAATGTACCAAGTGTTCCCAAAGGCTAGGGGTAGGAAGGGTAAATCCTTGCCCACTATCCCTCTCTCACCAGAAGAATCCCCTTTTGAGGAAGATAAATCCTCTCCCTATGCAGAACCTATACCAGATGAGCTGGCAGCAGACACTGCTGAGCTTTTGGGTGCAGGGGGGCCAGCTAGGGAAGAGCTTTAGTGTGGCACAGCAGACCTGTCCCACACTAGAGGGTTTGAGACAGCAAGCTGTCAAGCAGCAGAATGGGGATGTCAGTGATAGCCATAAGGTGTATTGGGAAGACAACCTCCTGTATACTGAGTCAAGGGACCCTAAAACTGGAGCTGCCAGGAGATTGGTCATCCCTTTGCAATACAGATAGTTTCTTCTTACCTTGGCACATGACATTCCCTTGGCTGGGCATTTGGGCCAAAGTAAAACTTGGGACAGGCTTGCTCCCCTGTTTCACTGGCCTCATATGTCAGAGGACACCAAAGAGTTTTGTCGCTCTTGTGTGACATACCAGGCCAGTGGCAAAACTGGTGGCACTCCAAAGGCCCCCTTAAATCAACTTCCAGTGGTTGGGGTGCCCTTTGAAAGGGTAGGGGTTGACATAGTTGTCCCCCTTGACCCTCCACCACCTTCAGGCAATAGGTTTATCCTAGTGGTAGTGGACCATAACACTAGGTACCCTGAAGCCATCCCCTTAAGGACCACTACAGCTCCTGCTGTGGCAAAGGCCCTCCTAGGAATCTTTTCCAGGGTGGGCTTCCCTAAGGAAGTAGTGTCAGACAGAGGTAGTAACTTCATATCTGCATCCCTCAAGGCAATGTGGAAGGAGCGTAGTGTAACATACAAGTTCACTACTCCTTGCCATCCACAAACAAATGGCCTGGTAGAGAGGTTTAATACAACTCTCAAAGGTATGATAATGGGACTCCCTGAAAAACTCAGAAGGAGATGGAATGTCCTGTTACCTTGCCTCCTTTTTGCTTACAGGGAGGTACCCCAAAAAGGAGTGGGCTTTAGCCCCTTTAAACTCCTCTGTGGACACCCTGTGAGAGGTTCCCTTGCACTTGTTAAGCAGGGTTGGGAACAACCTTTAAAAGCTCCTAAACAGGACATTGTGGATTATGTACTTGGCCTAAGATCAAGAATGGCTGAGTACATGAGAAAAACCAGTAAAAGCCTTCAGGCCAGCCAGAGCTGCAAAAGGAATGGCATGACCAGAAGGCTGTCCTGACCCAGTACCACCCAGGACAGAAGGTGTGGGTATTGGAACCTGTGGTCCCAAGAGCACTCCAGGACAAATGGAGTGGAACCCATCTAATTGTAGAGAAAAAGGGTAAGGTTACCTACCTGATAGACCTCGGCACTGCCAGGAGACCCCTTAGGGTGCTCTATGTCAACCACCTAAAACCCTACTATGACAGGGCTGATCTTATCCTGCTCATGGTAACCGATGAGGGACAGGAAGAAGAGAGTGACCCTCTCCCTGATATCTTCTCCACCACTGAAGCTGATGGCTTAGTGGAGGGAGTAGTACTTGCAGATTGTCTTACTGCTGAGCAGAAAGATAACTGTGTAAATCTTTTAAGTCAGTTTTCTGATCTCTTCTCACTAAAACCAGGCTTTCTCTGCAGCTACCGCTGCTGCCAACCCTCAGACAGGTTTCTGCCCCCCTAGGGCATGGGCAGCCCAGTCCCAGGAAGGCAGAACAAAGGGTTTCCTCTGAGAGAGGGTGTTACACCCTCTCCCTTTGGAAATAGGTGTGAAGGGCCTGAGAGGAGTAGCCTCTCCTGGCCTCTGGAAATGCTTTGAAGGGCACAGATGGTGACCTCCTTGTATAAGCCAGTCTACACCGGTTCAGGGATCCCCCCAGCCCTGCTCTGGCGCAAAACTGGACAAAGGAAAGGGGAATGGCCTCTCCTGTGACAAGCATCTCCCAAGGGGAGATGCAAAGAGCTCCTCCAGTGTGTCCCAGACCTCTGCCATCTTGAATGCAGAGGTGTGAGGGCACAATGGAGATCTCTGAGTGGCCAGTGCCAGCATGTGACGTCAGAGATCCCTCCTGATAGGTGCTTACCTTTTTCTGTAGCCAATCCTCCTCTGAGGGCTATTTAGGGTCTCTCCTCTGGGTATCTCACCAGATAACGAATGCAAGAGCTCACAAGAGTTCCTCTGCACTTTCCTCTTCGACTTCTGCAAAGGATCGACCGCTGACTGCTCCATGACGCCTGCAAAACCGCAACAAAGTAGCAAGAAGACTACCAGCAACATTGTAGCGCCTCATCCTGCTGGCTTTCTCAACTGTTTCCTGGTGGTGCATGCTCTCAGGCCTGTCTGCCTTCACCCTGCACTGGAAACCAAGAAGAAATCTCCAGTGGGTCGACGGAATCTTCCTCCTGCCAATGCAGTCACCAAACTTCTGCATCACCAGTCCTCTGGGTCCCCTCTCATCTTGACGTGCATGGTCCCTGGAGCACATGAGCCTGATCCAAGTGTTCCCGACAGTCCAGTGGCCCTTCTGTCCAAATTTGGTGGAGGTAAGTCCTTGCCTTCCCACGCAAGACAGTAATCCTGTGTACTGCATTAACTGCAGCTGATAGGGCTTCTGTGCACTTTTGCAAGACTTCCTTTGTGTACAGCCTAGCCCAGGTCCCCAGCACTCTGTCCTGCATTGCCCAACTCACTGAGTTTGACTCCGACTTCGTGGGACCCTCTTTTGTTGTGCTGAGTCGACTGTTTTGCTCAGATCTTCTGAATGCCTGTTCAGGTGTTTCTGTGGGTGCTGCCTGCTTCTGCATTGGCTCTCTGTGTTGCTGAGCGCCCCCTCTGTCTCCTCCTCCAAGGGGCGATCTCCTGGTCCTTCCTGGGCCCTGGCAGCACCCAAAATCCTCAACTGCGACACTTGCAGCTAGCAAGGCTTGTTTGAAGTCTTTCTGTGTGGAAACAACTCTGCATCCTCAAGCACGCCGTGGGACATCTTCTGACCAAAGGAGAAGTTTCTGGCACCTTCCGTTATTGCAGAATCTTTGGCTTCTTCTACCCAGAGGCAGCCCTTTTGCACCTTCATCCGGGGTTTAGTGGGCCCCTGCCCCCCCGGACACTTGCGTGACTCTTGGACTTGGTCCCCTTCCTTTGCAGGTCCTCAGGTAAAGGAATACATCTTCAGTGCTGTCTTTCTGGGGTAGTAGGGTAACTTTACTCCTACTTTTCAGGGTCTTGGGGTGGGGTATCGTGGACACCCTTAGTGTTTTCTTACACGCCCAGCGACCTTCTACACACTACACTAGGCCTGGGGTCCCTTTGTGGTTCGCATTCCACTTTTGGAGTATTTGATTTGTGTTGCCCCTAGGTCTATTGTCTCCTATTGCATTCTATTGTGTTCTACAGTGTTTGCACTACTTTTCTAACTGTTTACTTACCTGATTTTGGTTTGTGTGTATATTTTGTGTATATTACTTACCTCTTAAGGGAGTATATCCTCTGAGATACTTTTGGCATATTGTCACTAAAATAAAGTACCTTTATTTTTAGTAACTCTGAGTATTGTGTTTTCTTATGATATAGTGCTAAGTGATATAAGTGGTATAGTAGGAGCTTTGCATGTCTCCTAGTTCAGCCTAAGCTGCTCTGCTATAGCTACCTCTATCAGCCAAAGCTGCTAGAACACCTCTAATTTAGTACTAAGGGATAACTGGACCTGGCACAAGGTGTAAGTACCACAAGGTACCCACTATAAGCCAGGCAAGCCACTTACAGTATCTCCTTCAGGTTCAGTCTCTTCACAGACTGTGGGAATCTCAGGAGGAGGTTTCCCACGCCCCTTGCCCCTCCACCTCCTGGCAAGCACCTGGGCCACTGTTTTAGGCTCCAGGTCCTTTTGATCACCCTCTCTGGCAGCCATTGATCACGTGGTCATGCATTTCCTCTCTGGCAATCCTAACATTTCCAAGTATGACCTGAGCTCTACCTCTTTATATGTGGTATGCTCCAGGTCATTCCCTCGCAGACAGTCAACAGTGATGGATGGACTCACAGCTACCCTCAAGGAACCTAAGACCCCCCCATTCAAAGGGAACCTGAGCTACCTAGCATTGGTGCTCACTGTTGTCTACTGCTACATCTCTGTGGACTGCATTAGGGATTACCTCCTCTTGAGACACCAGATGACAGGCGACTCTTATCATTCTGGTTCCTGTGTCTCTCAGAGCCCACACCCACCTCCCATTGATGGCCACTCACTACCTGTACTTTTTAGTATTGTCTGACATAAGAGTTCTCTGGATCAACTCACCCAGGGAGTCTGAGGTCAACTCAGCGGGACCCCCACCACGAACTGAGGCCAACTCCTCCCAAAGCACTACATTCATCGCCCTTAGTGTATGCCCACCAGTGGGGGACTGAGTCTGTTTGGGACACTTGGGAGTCCCCATAAAATGCCCTTCCTGGGAACATGTGAAGAACTTCAGGAATTTCTTCCCTGCAGGTTTTCTTGAAGGGAACTAACTTTTCTTCTCAACATTGGGTTGGGAATCCCCTGGAATCCCAATGCCCTGGGTACCTAGGTGGCATATACTAGGGACTTATAAGTGTGCACCAGTATGCCAATTGTGCGTGAACTACTGTGTTAACAGTAGCCAACAACCAAATTTAAGGGAGAGAGAGCATAATCACTGGGGCCCTGGTTAGCAGGATCTCAGTGAACACAGTTGAGCACACTGACATCAGGCAGAAAATGGAGGTAACCATACCAAGAAAGACGGTACTTTCCTACAACTCCCCTATGTAATTTTTATTTTTCCTGAGAGGTAGTATGTCTTCAGAGCCTTCTCAGCATTCAGGTGCAGTGTTGCTGTAGAAAAACCAGAGCCTTGAATGTGTGCTGCTTTTATCTGGTTTTTGGAGCAGGCTTGCAGGTGGCATTGACAGTGTGCAATTACAATGATTCTGGCCCGAGGTTGGATCATCTGCCCTGAGTATGCATAATCCTCTTGAGTTCAGATGATCCACCCGAGTGGGGATGAGCCACCTTGAGTGCGGATGATCTGCCCTGAGTGTGGATAATCCACCCTAAGGTTAGGTAATCTGCACCGAGTGTGGATGAGCCGCCCTGAGTGCAGATATTCTGCCCTGTAAGCAGACGTAAAGATACTACTTGTAACTTACCCTTGTGAATATTAAAAAGTTGTAAACTTAGACTTTCGGTCTAAACTTAGACCAAAAGTCCAAGTTTATCTTGGTGAATCTGGCCCAAGGTTTCTTGTCGGGTATCAGAAGCAGAAAATAACAAAATAATGTTCATTTTATTTCTATTAAATATTAATTTTCTTTTTTTTTTAGTGAGTGGATTTAATCGTTGTTAGACCTGGCATCCTTGGGGTGGTTTCCCCTGTCTTTTTGCTCCAGCTTACTATGTTTTTGACTGTGTGCTGGACTTTGTTTTTGCTAGTTTTTGGTACTCTGGGCATTTTACCACTGCTAACCAGTGCTAAAGTGCAAGTGCTCCCCGTGTAAATTGTGATTACGCTTGGTTATCCCTGCTTGGCATATTTGATTTATCAGTAAGTCCTTAGTAGAGGGTACTAGAGGTGCCCAGGGCATGTCACTCCAATGCTACTAGTGGGTCTGTAGCACTGATTGTTCCACCTATATGAATAGCCCTGCATACATGTCTCAGACCTGCCACTGCAGTGTCTGTGTGTGCAGTTTTACACTGTCAATTCGACCTGACAAGTGTTCCCACTTGCCAGGCCTAAACCTTCCCTTTTACTACAAATACATTGCCCTTAAGGTAGTCCCTAGGTAGCCCCATGGGCAGGTTGCAGTGTATTTAAAAGGTATGCCACATACTGGTGTGTCTTACATGTCCTCATAGTGAAATACTGCTAAATTTGTTTTTCACTATTGCAAGGCTTATCTCTCTGATAGGTTAACATGCCTTTAAATGCATTTCTTAAGTGCAGGTTGCCACTGGGAGCAGATAGATATGTGGAGTTTGGGGTGTCTGAACTCACAATTAAAAAATACATCTTTTGGTAAAGTTGTTTTTTAGATTGTCAGTATGAAAATGGCACTTTTAAAAATTGGGCATTTTCTTGCTTAACCATTCTGTGCTTGGGCCTGCCTGTGGAATCCACGTCTGGGTCAGACTGACAGTTGAGTTGTTTGTGAATTCCTTCTAGACCGTGACACAGAGGGAGTTGAGGAGTGTCCTAGATATTCTGATGAGTCTCCTGGGCTAGAGTGGGGAGGGAGGAGCTGATACTTACACCTGAAAGGGCAGTGCCTATTCTCACACAATGCAGTCTCCAACCCACTGGTGTGTGTCTGGGGTTAGCCTGGGCAAGGCAGAATCTAGTGAACAATGGGGACTTTGCTTTGAAATGTGCCTACTTCAAAGGGAGGAATGAATACAAGTAGTGGACCCAAAACCCCAGACTTTTAGAATACTTCTGGATCAAGAGGAGCCTGTACCAAGGAGAAGAGCTGAAGAGCTGGAGGAGGAGTACTGCCCCTTTGCGTTGTGTGCTTCTGCCTTAAAGATGACAAATACTGGCCTTTCCTGTGTATCCTATAGGATAATTTCTCCAAGGCCTTAGACTAAGCTTGCCCCCTGTTCTGAAGTCTCAGGGCCATGAAAAAACTTCATCTGCCAGTACCTGGGATCTCTTGCTGAGACCCCTACCCTACCAAGTTGTGCCACATCCAGTCCCTGGGCCCTATAAAGGAAAAGATGGTGAACTCAAGGTGAAAATCCATGCACTGGAGTCGAGCAGTAGAAAAATTAACTCAGAGCCTACGGCTAAAAAATGGACATATCGCCGGTAAAATTGATGCATCGCCAATTCATCACGGATTTACCATTGCGGTGTGCTTGGAATACGGGTGGTAGAGCATGTAGACATTAAGACAAAGGATGTCATGTTTTATCATCAAGATGGGGTGCATTTGACCTTCATGGGGAATGAGTTATATTTGCTGGAGTTACTGGATTTCTTGGCAAAGAAGTTGGCGGTGCCTGAATGATACTATTGAGTTTATGGCTTTTGTGATGACAGCCTATTCATTGGGCAATGTTGGAGGCTGTTAGAGCAACAGCTGGATTCTGAGTCATATCACTTTAATCTAGCTTTTTGCTAAAGATATTGATATGTTGTAATCATACACACTGTTTTTCACCATGGTCGCTATTGTCTCAGTGCGACCTACCTTTGCTGTTGCAGTCTCAATAAAGAGGCCATGCATTGAATGGACATGGGGTCTGAAGTACCATTTTTGAGAAGATGTGATGCCAAATGGTGTGAGCATACTACAACATTAGCACCTGATGGGCAGGAGGAGGAAAACACTCTTGTAGCAGCACAGCAGTCCCTCTTGCTGGTGTGGTATCCCCAGGTCCAGAAGTGTACGGCGTTAGTGGTAGAAGAGGTTCAGGATTTATTCCCAGTATGGCCTTTGAAGTGGAGGAGACTTCAAAGGCAGAACTTTGAAGTACATAAATGTCCTTTCCTTCCTAACCTGGCTCCAGACTGACTACAGGGGTTACACAGCCCTTTGTGTGGGGATATGACACAGCCTATTTGGGTATAAGTGTGAAGCTATGCCCAGTTCC
The DNA here is from genome assembly GCF_031143425.1 of Pleurodeles waltl. NCBI lineage: Eukaryota > Metazoa > Chordata > Amphibia > Caudata > Salamandridae > Pleurodeles > Pleurodeles waltl. Next base: position 405,869,498 of record NC_090439.1, read on the forward strand.
TCCCTCCCTTCCTGCCCTGGATGGCAGTTTAGTGTGTGGATTGCCCATCAGGTGACACTTAAGCTCCCATTGTGTGTGGCTGTCTAGGAGGAATACACAAAACACAGCTGTCACCCATCCCAGACAGGCGATCAGAGATAGGCAGCAGGCACCAAGGGCCAGATGTACAAAGCCCTTTTGCATTTCTTAACTATCTGAATCAGTATTTTGGGGCCATTAAGAAATGCAAAACAGCCTTTTCTTATGTACAAAGGCCATTAAAAAAATTGCAAATTGTGAATTCTACCTTGTAAAAATCACAATTTGCGATTCCCAGATTAGGAAATCGCAAACAGGGATTACCTATTTGAGATTCCTATTCTGATGTACCATGCTTTTCCTAAATGTGATTTGGGCATTTTGGGAGATGCAATTACCATCAACTTCAGGTTGGTGGTAACCAGGTACAATTTGAAAAAAGCACCCCAAAGTGCTCTACATGTGCACCCCTATTTTTGGGATGCACCAAGGGGGGCCTTTTGCCCTTTGCCATCCTTGGTTTTGAATTTCCTATATAGTGATTTCTTAAAAAGAAATTGCTATTTAGGGAATGCAAAACCAGCCCTTTGACTAAAATGCAATGGGATTTCCTAATACCGACTTCCTAAAAGCGGTTCTTTCTTTGTAGTAATCGCTATTAGTAAATCAGTATCTCTGCACATAGCATTTTGTCTTTCTTAGATAGTGGTTTCTATGAAGTCGCTATTTAAGAAATGCAAAATTGCATTTTTGTACTTCTCACCTCAAATGGCTAAAGTAAGAAAGTGGCAACCTTCTAAAAGTGGCATTTTCAGAATTACAATTTAAAATGTGACCTTTCCATAAGTTGAGATTTTAAAATGAGATTCCAGAGACACTAAACTCGGAAAAATGATCTCTTCCAGAGTGTGTATTACACTTATAAGATGTAATAAGGTAATGCCAGTGTTATCCAATGGGAGAGGCCTTGCTTCAGTGAAGAACAACTTTAGGAGGTGTTCACTACTATGACATGTAATACGTAAAATACATGTCCTGCTGTTTAAATACATTGCACCCTGCCCTCTGGGTTGTCCATGGCCTACCTTAGTGGTGACATACATATAAAAAGGAAAGTTTTGGGGCTGGCAAGAGGGTTATTTTGCCAGGTCACCATAGCAGTGTAAGCTGTACATACAGGTTCTGCAATGGCAGTCCGGAGTCATGGTTGGAGGGTTACTTAATTGGGTGACATAAACAGTGCTGCAGGCCCACAAGTAGCAATTATTTCAGAGGCCCTAGGTACATGTGGTACACTGTAAGAGGGACTTATCAATAGAGCAAATATGCCAATTGGGGATATGTCAATATTACCATATTTAGGGCAGAGAGCACAGGCACTTTATCATTGGTTAGCAGTCCTAAAAACAGAAAAGATGAGGTCAGAAAAGTGGAGGAAGTAGGCACAAAGTTGAGGGGAAGATCACACTAAGGTTGTCAGGTCTAACAGTCATACATTACTTTGCTTCTCTTGACCTGAGGTATGCAATTGTCTAAGCAAGTAAGAAGCAATGTAAAGGGTTGGAGTGGCTTTTTCTCCCTGGTACTGACACAATTTTAGTTTCAAGTAGAGAAAACTGCAGTCAAAAGACCTTGGTGTATAGCACATGTTTGAATTGAGTTCCCAGCAGTTTGCCTGCAGTAAGAGAACAAATCAATAGTTGCTGAAGGCTGTGGAAATGCACCAGCTCCTAGATGAGAGGGCCATCCCATTTTACAGTGCTCCACTGATTGTTCTGAGATTCTAAAGTTTCCAGCTGCAAGAAAGGGACCAAGTGTTGTCATGGGAATGATCTGAGTATAATGGCTTTGTAGGGAGCCATTTGCCCACGAGGGACCAGTGTATCAATGTTCTAACTAGACTCAGCCTGAGATGCCGGCCATGGTTTCTACCAATACCAGAAGTTCAAAGATTTTTCTAGAAGGCTTCAGTCAATGTAATTCAATTGACTGTCTTCGGGAATGCTCGCGTATCAACATTTACCCAATGCAATATGTTGCAGCATTTGGCAAAGAGACCCCATGTTGGAAATGTAAACAAAGGTAAAAATATTGGGGGTCATTCCAACTTCGGCAGGCGGCGGAGGCCGCCCGCCAAAGTTCCCCCGCCAGAAGACCGCACCGCGGTCAAATGACCGCGGCGGTCATTCTGACTTTCCCGCTGGGCGGGCGGGCGACCGCCAAAAGGCCGCCTGCCCGCCCAGCGGGAAAGACCCAGCAACGATGAAGCCGGCTCCGAATGGAGCCGGCGGAGTTGCTGGGGTGCGACGGGTGCAGTGGCACCCGTTGCGATTTTCAGTGTCTGCTAAGCAGACACTGAAAATCATTATGGGGCCCTGTTAGGGGGCCCCTGCACTGCCCATGCCAGTGGCATGGGCAGTGCAGGGGCCCCCAGGGGCCCCACGACACCCGTTCCCACCATCCTGTTCCTGGCGGTAAGAACCGCCAGGAACAGGATGGCGGGAAGGGGGTCGGAATCCCCATGGCGGCGCTACTTGCAGCGCCGCCATGGAGGATTCCTATGGCCAGGGGAAAACCGGCGGGAAACCGCCGGTTTCCCTTTTCTGACCGCGGCTTTACCGCCGCGGTCAGAATTGGCCAGGAAGCACCGCCAGCCTGTTGGCGGTGCTTCCGCGGTCGTTGGCCCTGGCGGTCCATGACCGCCAGGGTCAGAATGACCCCCATTGTGTTATATCAATAACCCGAGTCCAATCTCTGTGATTCACAGTTGTCAGCATCCTTTAAATGCTGCTCTGATTGTCTGCTCTGTTTGACCTTCAAAAATGTTGAAGGATTATTGTTGTTTGAGTGGTATATTGGTGTGTGAGATAAAAGTACAGAGCTCATCATACTGGCAAGTCCCAAAGGTCACCTTGGATAGAAGACATATTGAGCTTCTAAATGTCACACTTTCAGAGGGTATATGAACACCAAACCATTCTCCTGGAAAGAAGGTGAATGACAGTGTGAGAAATTGGGTTGCTGGTTGACTGGGGTATGAGGCCTGGTAAAGCAACAGACACAGTCCCTTACAGGGTTAACCACATAAAGTCACTAAGTTACCTTGTGCTTACCCTGAGTAGCTTGATACAAAAAGCAGCCAAACTTAACTTTGAAGCAAAGTGAAAATCACACAAATGGTAATAAATCCCACACCAATTTTGAAAGATAGAGTAAAGTTTAGTAAATTAAAAACATAGCATGAAAAGCAATGAAATCAGTCTGATTGGTGATGCACCAGAGGTGGTTAAGAAAGCTAGCAGGTTTAGGTCTCCTCTCAGTTCTCAGAGTAGGTTTTAGCAAAACATGTTCAGTCCTCAGTTTTGGTATTTGGCCATTTGTAAACCTCTAGTCTTTAGCACCACAACCAAGGTTCCAGGGCTGGTGCGACACCACTTGGGGGTTCAGGAATCAATCAGGCTGGGTCGAGGAGCAGGTTCAAGGCAATGAGAGCCTTTTGTTTTCACGTTGCTCTGAACAGGAGTGCAGCAAAATAGCCTACGGAGTCACTCAGGTAGTACTGAGTTCAAGTAAAGATGCAGGGCTTAACATTAGAGCTGGTCTCTTAGGGTTCAAGGCAGGCTCCAGACAGTGAAGTATCTTTTCAGGTACTGCAAAGTAGTGTTACAGAGTGCACAGCAGGTCACAGCATCAGACAGTGCTCTGAGAGTCCTTCCGCAGGTCTAGGAGTAAACTGAACAGTAGGTCTGATGGTCCTATTTTTACAGCCTAGCATACTTCCTCTGGGAGAAGCTCCTAGAAAGGTTCTTTAAAATGGATGGAATTCCTCAACTCCCCAGTTGTGGCTCCAAGTTGGCTGCAGAGACAATGTGGAGGTGATAAGTCCTTATTGTGTTCAATTCTACTCCCTATCCTGCCAAGAGATGGCCCATTCATACCTAATTCATCTATTGTGTGACTATCCTGGTTAACTGTCCCAGATAGTCTGTCAGTTACACCCAGTCATTTGACTCAAGAAATACAGCAGGCACAAAAGGGCTAAGGACAGGAAAATGCCAACTAGAGTAACACAAATGATGGACAGAATGTGGAACCAATCAAACATTCACCCTCAGTCACAGATCTGGGTTTAATCCATCAATTCTTTTGCTCACCATGTCACCATGGTTTGGATCCAGCCATGTAAAAATCAGTCTTCACCCTGTTCCCCATGAAACAGTCCAGCCCGAACTGCAAGGCCAAGTCCTCCCTGGACCAGAAACAAGCATCCTGTGACCAGTTTCTGGGTATCACCCTTCATCAGCTAGGCTAGCTTGAATCCAGTGGGACAGTGAGCCTGGGACCAACGTCTGGGCATACCTGGCACACTTATGGCGACAAAAGCAAAGAAACACAAATGTTATTTTTGCATTTGTCACCCCAAGTGGGAAGAGTATGCCCAGACGTGGGTCCCATGCTCAGTATGCCACCAGATTCAAGCTAGCCTGGCTGAAGAGGTGTGATACCCTGCAAACGGTCCCAGGATGCTTGTTTCTGGTAGTTGGAGGATATTATATATTAACAATAGGAAAACTCAGTTCAAGCCCTTGGAAAACCTTGGAAAGCAAGATGTTAAAATCAGAGTCCAGTCCTTTCACTGCCAGGGCAGAAGCACTAAGCATCAGGCCAGGACAAGGATGGAGCAGGCAGAGTGGTAGTTCCTCCTACAGCATCCAACTGTTGAGCCTGCAAACCCGAATGTGCCCCAGTAAAAACTTCTGAGTTGATCATTTTCCTTTACAGGGACCAATGCTTGTTTACCGAGACCAATGCTTGTTTGCAAAGACCAATGCTTTTTGGAACTAATGCTTGTTAGAGACCAATGCTTGTTCAGAAACATGTGGTGCACAAGCTTCCACCATCTCTATGACTCAGACTGGGTGTGGCTGGAGGCAGAAGGTATTTAAACCACACCCAGCCTGAGTGAATTGCTTGCTGTAAAGGTCACCGGCTGTACTATACCACTTATATCATATAGCACTATATCATAAGAAGCACAATACTCAGAGTTTCTAAAAATAAAGGTACTTTATTTTATTGACAATGTGCCAAAAATATCTCAGATGATATACTCCCTTAGGAGGTAAGTAAAGTACACAAACTATACACACAAACCAAAATCAGGTAAGTAAACAGTTAGAAAAGTAGTGCAAACACTGTAGAATACAGTAGGATGCAATAGGCCTAGGGGCAACACAAACCATATACTAAGAAAGTGGAATGTGAACCACTTAGGGACCCCAGGCCTAGAGTAGAGTGTAGAGGGTCACTGGGAGTGTAAGAAAACAGTAAAGGTGTCCAAGATACCCCACCCTAAGACCCTGAAAAGTAGGAGCAAAGTGACCCTACTTCCCCAGAAATACACTAAAGATGTGATAGGAGATTTTGCAAAGACCACAACTGACTGCAAAGCACTCAATACGGATTCCTGTACCTGAGGACCTGTAAAGGAAGGGGACCAAGTCCAAAAGTCTCGAAAGTGTCCAGGGGGGCAGGATCCCACTAAACCCCAGATGAAGGTGCAAAATGGCTGCCTCTGGGTAGAAGAAGCTGAAGTTTCTGCAACAACAGGAGATGCCAGGAACTTCTCCTTCGCACAGGAGATGTCCCACGAAGTCGGAGTCCAACTCAGCAAGTTGGGCAATGCAGGACAGAGTGCTGGAGACCTGGGCTGCGCTGTGCATGAAGGATTCCTTGCAAAAGTGCACAGAAGCCCTAGCAGCTGCAGTTCACACAATACACAGGATTACTGTCTGGCGTGGGGAGGCAAGGACTTACCTCCACCAAATCAAATTTTCCAGCATAGAGCCCTGGTACTGCCAAACTAACTCTCTGGGGTTTTCTCTGCAGCTAATGCTGCTGCCAACCCTCAGACAGGTTTCTGCCCCCCTGGGGTGTGGGCAGCCCAGTCCCAGTACCACTATCAGCCTAAGCTGCTAGAACACCTCTAGTCTACTAATAAGGTATAACTGGTCCTGGCACAAGGTGTAAGTACCACAAGGTACCCACTATAAGCCAGGCCAGCCTCCTACATTGGTGGTAGCGGTGTGATAGGTACTTGTAACTGCTTTACCACTTTGTCATTGGTGCTTTTCATTAAAAAAACATATACTAAATACTTCAGAATATACACAGTAACCTAAACAGTTTAACTTTCCTTCTTTAAAACTTTCTGAAGAGTTTCTGAAAACTTTCTAAAGTTTCCAAAAGTTTGAAAAAGCTTTTCTTTGTTCTTTTAAAAAGTTCCAAAAACATGTTTTTCTCTCTCTGTCCTAAACCTTTTCTGTCATGTCTGCAGTAGAACTTACTCCCACAGTTGTCCAGGCAACATATGGGAATCTAAACTTTAAATGTTTGAGGGGTGTCTGCATTGAAAGAGGTTTAGCAATTTGTAAGAATCCTACAAAAGTTCTTCTCCTCAGCCTTCTCCTAGAAAGTGACCAGAACCAGTCTGGCTCATCCCAGGATCGGGAGGTAGAGGAGGTGGGTACCCAGTCAGACTCAGAGGAGCCCCCTCAGGTTGCTGGGGAGTGTTCTTCCAAGGACCTGTCAGCTAGCAGGCCACCTAGTGACACTGGTAATGGGAGGGGGTCACACATTAGTAGGGCACCATTCACTCCTAAAGGCCAGGTAATTAGAGTCCAGCCAGTTAGAGATAGGTCCACTTCTGACAACTCCCACATTTCTTCTGTGTCTCAGAATTCTCGAGCCTCCCACCCTGAGGATAACACCCTAAAGAGGGAACTCAGAAAGCTGAGGTTGGAAGATGCCAGACTGAAGCTGAGACAGCAACAGTTGGCCTTAGACAGGGAAGTAGAGAGGGAAAGGAAGAGGTTGGGATTTGATCCCCATGGTGGCAGCAGCAGTGTTTTGATAGTAATCCTGTTAGAGAGCAAAATTCCAAAAACCTGCAAAAGATAGTCCCCCCTTACAAAGGAGGGGAATGATATTAACCAGTGGTTTGCTGCACTTGAGAGGGCCTGTATGGTACAGTTGGTCCCTCAAAGGCAGTGGGCTGTTATCTTGTGGCTATCTTTCACTGGTAAGGGTAGGGATAGGCTCCTTACTGTCAGAGAAATTGATGCTAATAACTACAAAGTTTTGAAAGATGCATTCTTGGATGGATTTGGCTTAACCACTGAACAATACAGGATTAAGTTCAGAGACACCAGAAAAGAGTCATCTGAAGACTGGACAGACTTTGTAGACTGTTCAGTGAAGGCCTTGAAAGGTTGGTTACATGGCAGTAAGGTGATTGACTATGAAAGCCTGTATAATCTAATCTTGAGAGAGCATATTTTGCACAATTGTGTGTCTGATTTGATGCACCAGTATGTGGTAGACTCAGATCTGACCTCTCCCCAAGAATTGGGAAAGAAGGCAGACAAATGGGTCAGAACAAGTATGAACAGAAACGTTCATACAGGGGGTGATAAGGATGGCAAGAACAAGGATGGTAAGTCTTCTAGCAAGGGTGGGGACAAAGATAAAAAACATTCTGAGCCTTCATCAGGCCCACAAAAATCCTCTGGGGGTGGTGGGTCCAAATCCTCTTCTGACAATCAGAAAACGCCTTGGTGTTATTTATGTATAGGAAAAGGCCATTGGGCAAGTGATGCCACTTGTCCAAAGAAAAACAACAAACCTCCCACCACCACAACCCCAACTGCAAACTCTAGTGTCCCTAGTAATAGCGGTGGTGGTGGAAAGTCTGCTACAATTAGCCAATCCCAGGGTGTAGCTGGGCTCACTATTGGCAGTGTAGTTGGGATTGGGCTTGTTAGGGAGACCACAGAGGCTGTTTTAGTCTCTGATGGTGGCATTTACTTTGCCTCCTTGGTTGCTTGTCCCCTTAATATGGGTAAGTGCAAGCAACTACCCCTAATTAACAGTGTTGAGGTTGAGGTTGAGACCTACAGGGACACAGGAGCCAGTGTAACTATGGTTATAGAGAAACCGGTTCACCCTGATCAACACCTACTTGGTCAGCACTACCAAGTGACTGATGCTCACAATAACACACTTTGCAACCCCATGGCTATTGTGAATCTCAACTGGGGGGGTTACTGGTCCAAAGAAAGTTGTGGTAGCCACTGAATTACCTATAGATTGCTTACTAGGCAATGGTTTGGAGACATCAGCTTGGGCTGAAGTGGAGTTGGAGGCTCATGCAGCAATGCTGGGCATTCCTGGGCATATGTGTGCTTTAACCAGGTCTCAGGCCAAAAAGCAAAAAGGACAGGGAAACTTGGACCCTGGAACAATGTACCAAGTGTTCCCAAAGGCTAGGGGTAGGAAGGGTAAATCCTTGCCCACTATCCCTCTCTCACCAGAAGAATCCCCTTTTGAGGAAGATAAATTCTCTCCCTGTGCAGAACCTATACCAGATGAGCTGGCAGCAGACACTGCTGAGCTTTTGGGTGCAGGGGGGCCAGCTAGGGAAGAGCTTTAGTGTGGCACAGCAGACCTGTCCCACACTAGAGGGTTTGAGACAGCAAGCTGTCAAGCAGCAGAATGGGGATGTCAGTGATAGGTGTATTGGGAAGACAACCTCCTGTATACTGAGTCAAGGGACCCTAAAACTGGAGCTGCCAGGAGATTGGTCATCCCTTTGCAATACAGAGAGTTTATTCTTACCTTGGCACATGACATTCCCTTGGCTGGGTATTTGGGCCAAAGTAAAACTTGGGGCAGGCTTGTTCCCCTGTTTCACTGGCCTCATATGTCAGAGGACACCAACGAGTTTTGTCGCTCTTGTGTGACCTACCAGGCCAGTGGCAAAACTGGTGGCACTCCAAAGGCCCCCTTAAATCCACTTCCAGTGGTTGGGGTGCCCTTTGAAAGGGTAGGGGTTGACATAGTTGTCCCCCTTGACCCTCCACCAGCTTCAGGCAATAGGTTTATCCTAGTGGTAGTGGACCATAACACTAGGTACCCTGAAGCCATCCCCTTAAGGACCACTACAGCTCCTGCTGTGGCAAAGGCCCTCCTAGGAATCTTTTCCAGGGTGGGCTTCCCTAAGGAAGTGGTGTCAGACAGAGGTAGTAACTTCATATCTGCATACCTCAAGGCAATGTGGAAGGAGCGTAGCGTAACATACAAGTTCACTACTCCTTACCATCCACAAACAAATGGCCCGGTAGAGAGGTTTAATACAACTCTCAAAGGTATGATAATGGGACTCCCTGAAAAACTCAGAAGGAGATGGGATGTCCTGTTACCTTGCCTCCTTTTTGCTTTCAGGGAGGTACCCCAAAAAGGAGTGGGCTTTAGCCCCTTTAAACTCCTCTTTGGACACCCTGTGAGAGGTTCCCTTGCACTTGTTAAGCAGGGTTGGGAACAACCTTTAAAAGCTCCTAAACAGGACATTGTGGATTATGTACTTGGCCTAAGATCAAGAATGGCTGAATACATGAGAAAAACCAGTAAAAGCCTTCAGGCCAGCCAGAGCTGGAAAAGCAATGGCATGACCAGAAGGCTGTCCTGACCCAGTACCACCCAGGACAGAAGGTGTGGGTATTGGAACCTGTGGTCCCAAGAGCACTCCAGGACAAATGGAGTGGAACCCATCTAATTGTAGAGAAAAAGGGTAAGGTTACCTACCTGATAGACCTCGGCACTGCCAGGAGACCCCTTAGGGTGCTCTATGTCAACCACCTAAAACCCTACTATGACAGGGCTGATCTCATCCTGCTCATGGTAACCGATGAGGGACAGGAAGAAGAGAGTGACCCTCTCCCTGATATCTTCTCCACCACTGAAGCTGATGGCTTAGTGGAGGGAGTAGTACTTGCAGATTGTCTTACTGCTGAGCAGAAAGATAACTGTGGAAATCTTTTAAGTCAGTTTTCTGATCTCTTCTCACTAAAACCAGGTACCGCTACTTGGTGTGAGCATTCGATGAATACTGGAGACAGTTTAGTAAGATTTATAGGCAGCCTGACCATGTCATGGACTGCATTAAACAAGAATTTCAGAAAATGTTGGACTTAGGAGTGATTGAGCCTTCAGAAAGCCCATGGGCTAGCCCAGTGGTGCTGGTTCCAAAACCTCACAGTAAGGATGGTAAAAGAGAGATGAGGTTTTGTGTTGACTATAGAGGGCTCAACCAAGGAACCAAGACAGATGCTCACGTATACCCAGGGCAGATGAGCTGATTGATACACTGGCTTCTGCCAAGTATCTGAGCACTTTTGACTTAACTGCAGGGTATTGGCAGATTAAGTTGTTAGAAGATGCAAAACCTAAAACTGCATTCTCAACCTTTGGAGGGCACTATCAATTCACTGTGATGCCCTTTGGTCTGAGGAATGCACCTGCCACTTTTCAAAGGTTGGTGAGCGCAGTCCTGCAAGGGTTGGAAGCTTTTAGTGCAGCATATCTGGATGATATAGCTGCCTTTAGCTCCACCTTGGATGATCACTTGGTCCACCTGTGGAAAGTTTTGGAGGCCCTGCAAAAGGCAGGTCTCACTATCAAGGCCTCAAAGTGCCAGATATGGCAGGGGAAAGTGGTTTATCTGGGCCACTTGGTAGGTGGGGGACAGATTGCACGACTGCAGGGGAAGATCAAGACTATTATAGAATAGGCTCCCCCTACAACTCAAACCCAGGTGAGAGCCTTTTTAGGCCTCACAGGGTACTATAGGACGTTTATTAAGAATTATGTATCCATTGCAGCTCCTCTTAATGACCTCACTAGTAAGAAGATGCCTAAAACGGTATTATGGACAGCTCGCTGTCAAAAAGCTTTGGATGAGCTCAAACAGGCCATGTGCTCTGCACTTGTCCTTAAAAGCCCTTGCTACTCCAAAAAGTTCATAGTCCAGACTGATGCTTCTGAATTGGGGGTTGGGGCAGTGCTATCACAGCTTAATACTGAGGGCCAGGATCAACCTGTTGCTTTTATCAGCAGGAGGTTGACCCCTAGAGAAAAGCATTGGTCTGCCATAGAGAGGGAGGCCTTTGCTGTGGTCTGGGCACTGAAAACGTTGAGACCCTACCTGTTTGGTATTCACTTTATTGTTCAAACAGACCACAAACCTCTACTTTGGCTAAAACAAATGAAAGGTGAAAACCCTCAATTGTTGAGGTGGTCCATATCCCTACAGGGAATGGACTATACAGTGGAACATAGACCTGGGAGTACCCACTCCAATGCAGATGGACTCTCCAGATATTTCCACTTAGACAAGGTAGATTCATCTGGGCAAGGTTAGCCTTATTGTCCCTCGTTTGAGGGGGGTTGTGTAGGAAAGTACCATCTTGCCTGGCATGTTACCCCCATTTTTACTGTATGCATGTTTGTTTTTGCCTGTGTCACTGGGATCCTGCTAGCCAGTACCCCAGTGCTCATAAAGTATGCCCTGTATGTGTTCCCTGTGTGGTGCCTAACTGTATCACTGAGGATCTGCTAATCAGATCCTCAGTGTTTATGCTCTCTCTGCTTTAAAAAATTGCCACTGCAGGCTAGTGTCTAATTTTACCAATTCTGATTGGCACACTGGAACACCCTTATAATCCCATAGTATATGGTACCTAGGTACCCAGGGCATTGGGGTTCCAGGAGATCCCTCTGGGCTGCAGCATTTCATTTGCCACCCATAGGGAACTCAGACAATTCTTGCACAGAACTGCCACTGCAGCCTGAGTGAAATAACATCCACGTTATTTCACAGCCAATTTACACTGCACTTAAGTAACGTATAAGTCACCTATATGTCTAGCCCTCACTTAGTGAAGGTTAGGTGCAAAGTTACTTAGTGTGAGGGCACCCTGGCACCAGCCAAGGTGCCCCCACATTGTTCAGGGCAATTTCCCCGGACTTTGTGAGTGCGAGGACACCATTATGCGCATGCACTACATATAGGTCGATACCTATATGTAGCGTTACAATGGTAACTCCAAACATGGTCATGTAACATGTCTAGGATCATGGAATTGTCACCCCAATACCATTCTGCTGTTGGGGGGGACATTTCCATGCATCCCCGGGGCTCCAGCATAGAGCCCGGGTACTGCCAAACTAACTCTCCGGGGCTTTCTCTGCAGCTACCGCTGCTGCCAACCCTCAGACAGGTTTCTGCCCCCCTAGGGCATGGGCAGCCCAGTCCCAGGAAGGCAGAACAAAGGGTTTCCTCTGAGAGAGGGTGTTACACCCTCTCCCTTTGGAAATAGGTGTGAAGGGCCTGAGAGGAGTAGCCTCTCCTGGCCTCTGGAAATGCTTTGAAGGGCACAGATGGTGACCTCCTTGCATAAGCCAGTCTACACCGGTTCAGGGATCCCCCCAGCCCTGCTCTGGTGCAAAACTGGACAAAGGAAAGGGGAGTGACCTCTCCCGTGACAAGCATCTCCCAAGGGGAGGTGCACAGAGCTCCTCCAGTGTGTCCCAGACCTCTGCCATCTTGAATGCAGAGGTGTGAGGGCACAATGGAGATCTCTGAGTGGCCAGTGCCAGCATGTGACGTCAGAGATCCCTCCTGATAGGTGCTTACCTTTTTCTGTAGCCAATCCTCCTCTGAGGGCTATTTAGGGTCTCTCCTCTGGGTATCTCACCAGATAACGAAAGCAAGAGCTCACAAGAGTTCCTCTGCACTTCCCTCTTCGACTTCTGCCAAGGATCGACCGCTGACTGCTCCATGATGCCTGCAAAACCGCAACAAAGTAGCACGAAGACTACCAGCAACATTGTAGCGCCTCATCCTGCTGGCTTTCTGAACTGTTTCCTGGTGGTGCATGCTCTCAGGCCTGTCTGCCTTCACCCTGCACTGGAAGCCAAGAAGAAATCTCCAGTGGGTCGACGGATTCTTCCTCCTGCCATTGCAGTCACCAAACTTCTGCATCACCAGTCCTCTGGGTCCCCTCTCATCTTGACGTGCATGGTCCCTGGAGCACAGGAGCCTGTTCCAAGTGTTCCCGACAGTCCAGTGGCCCTTCTGTCCACATTTGGTGGAGGTAAGTCCTTGCCTCCCCACGCCAGACAGTAATCCTGTGTACTGCATTAACTGCAGCTGATAGGGCTTCTGTGCACTTTTGCAAGACTTCCTTTGTGCACAGCCTAGCCCAGGTCCCCAGCACTCTGTCCTGCATTGCCCAACTCACTGAGTTGGACTCCGACTTCGTGGGACCCTCTTTTGTTGTACTGAGTCGACTGTTTTGCTCTGATCTTCCGAATGCCTGTTCAGGTGTTTCTGTGGGTTCTGCCTGCTTCTGCATTGGCTCTCTGTGTTGCTGAGCGCCCCCTCTGTCTCCTCCTCCAAGGGGCGATCTCCTGGTCCTTCCTGGGCCCTGGCAGCACCCAAAGTCCTCAACTGCGACACTTGCAGCTAGCACGGCTTGTTTGAAGTCTTTCTGTGTGGAAACAACTCTGCATCCTCCAGCACGCCGTAGGACATCTTCTGACCAAAGGAGAAGTTTCTGGCACCTTCCGTTATTGCAGAATCTTTGGCTTCTTCTACCCAGAGGCAGCCCTTTTGCACCTTCATCTGGGGTTTAGTGGGCCCCTGCCCCCCCGAACACTTGCGTGACTCTTGGACTTGGTCCCCTTCCTTTGCAGGTCCTCAGGTAAAGGAATACATCTTCAGTGCTGTCTTTCTGGGGTAGTAGGGTAACTTTACTCCTACTATTCAGGGTCTTGGGGTGGGGTATCGTGGACACCCTTAGTGCTTTCTTACACTCCCAGCGACCCTCTACACACTACACTAGGCCTGGGGTCCCTTTGTGGTTCGCATTCCACTTTTGGAGTATTTGATTTGTGTTGCCCCTAGGTCTATTGTCTCCTATTGCATTCTATTGTGTTCTACAGTCTTTGCACTACTTTTCTAACTGTTTACTTAGCTGATTTTGGTTTGTGTGTATATTTTGTGTATATTACTTACCTCTTAAGGGAGTATATCCTCTGAGATACTTTTGGCATATTGTCACTAAAATAAAGTACCTTTATTTTTAGTAACTCTGAGTATTGTGTTTTCTTATGATTTAGTGCTAAGTGATATAAGTGGTATAGTAGGAGCTTTGCATGTCTCCTAGTTCAGCCTAAGCTGCTCTGCTATAGCTACCTCTATCGGCCAAAGCTGCTAGAATACCTCTAATCTAGTACTAAGGGATAACTGGACCTGGCACAAGGTGTAAGTACCACAAGGTACCCACTATAAGCCAGGCAAGCCACTTACAGTATCTCCTTCAGGTTCAGTCTCTTCACAGACTGTGGGAATCTCAGGAGCAGGTTTCCCACGCCCCTTGCCCCTCCACCTCCTGGCAAGCACCTGGGCCACTGTTTTAGGCTCCAGGTCCTTCTGATCACCCTCTCTGGCAGCCATTGATCACGTGGTCATGCACTTCCTTTCTGGCAATCCTAACATTTCCAAGTATGATCTGAGCTCTACCTCTTTATATGTGGTATGCTCCAGGTCATTCCCTCGCAGACAGTCAACAGTGATGGATGGACTCACAGCTACCCTCAAGGAACCTAAGACCCCCCATTCAAAGGGAACCTGAGCTACCTAGCATTGGTGCTCACTGTTGTCTACTGCTACATCTCTGTGGGCTGCATTAGGGATATAAGAGTTCTCTGGATCAACTCATCCAGGGAGTCTGAGGTCAACTAAGCGGGACCCCCACCACTAACTGAGGCCAACTCCTCCCAAAGCACTACATTCATCGCCCTTAGTGTATGCCCACCAGTGGGGGACTGTGTCTGTTTGGGACACTTGGAAGTCCCCATAAAATGCCCTTCTAAAAGTGGCATTTTCAGAATTACAATTTAAAATGTGACCTTTCCATAAGTTGAGATTTTAAAATGAGATTCCAGAGACACTAAACTCTGAAAAATGATCTCTTCCAGAGTGTGTATTACACTTATAAGATGTAATAAGGTAATGCCAGTGTTATCCAATGGGAGAGGCCTTGCTTCACTGAAGAACAACTTTAGGAGGTGTTCACTACTATGACATGTAATACGTAAAAGTACATGTCCTGCCGTTTAAATACATTGCACCCTGCCCTCTGGGTTGTCCAAGGCCTACCTTAGGGGGTGACATACATATAAAAAGGAAAGTTTTGGGGCTGGCAAGAGGGTTATTTTGCCAGGTCACCATAGCAGTGTAAGCTGTACATACAGGTTCTGCAATGGCAGTCCGGAGTCATGGTTGGAGGGTTACTTAATTGGGTGACATAATCAGTGCTGCAGGCCCACAAGTAGCAATTATTTCAGAGGCCCTAGGTACATGTGGTACACTGTAAGAGGGACTTATCAATAGAGCAAATATGCCAATTGGGGATATGTCAATATTACCATATTTAGGGCAGAGAGCAGAGGCACTTTATCATTGGTTAGCAGTCCTAAAAACAGAAAAGATGAGGTCAGAAAAGTGGAGGAAGTAGGCACAAAGTTGAGGGGAAGATCACACTAAGGTTGTCAGGTCTAACAGTCATACATTACTTTGCTTCTCTTGACCTGAGGTATGCAATTGTCTAAGCAAGTAAGAAGCAATGTAAAGGGTTGGAGTGGCTTTTTCTCCCTGGTACTGACACAATTTTAGTTTCAAGTAGAGAAAACTGCAGTCAAAAGACCATGGTGTATAGCACATGTTTGAATTGAGTTCCCAGCAGTTTGCCTGCAGTAAGAGAACAAATCAATAGTTGCTGAAGGCTGTGGAAATGCACCAGCTCCTAGATGAGAGGGCCATCCCATTTTACAGTGCTCCACTGATTGTTCTGAGATTCTAAAGTTTCCAGCTGCAAGAAAGGGACCAAGTGTTGTCATGGGAATGATCTGAGTATAATGGCTTTGTAGGGAGCCATTTGCCCACGAGGGACCAGTGTATCAATGTTCTAACTAGACTTAGCCTGAGATGCCGGCCATGGTTTCTACCAATACCAGAAGTTCAAAGATTTTTCTAGAAGGCTTCAGTCAATGTAATTCAATTGACTGTCTTCGGGAATGCTCGCGTATCAACATTTACCCAATGCAATATGTTGCAGCATTTGGCAAAGAGACCCCATGTTGGAAATGTAAACAAAGGTAAAAATATTGGGGGTCATTCCAACTTCGGCAGGCGGCGGAGGCCGCCCGCCAAAGTTCCCCCGCCAGATGACCGCACCGCGGTCAAATGACCGCAGCGGTCATTCTGACTTTCCCGCTGGGCGGGCGGGCGACCGCCAAAAGGCCGCCCGCCCACCCAGCGGGAAAGACCCAGCAACGATGAAGCCGGCTCCGAATGGAGCCGGCGGAGTTGCTGGGGTGCGACCGATCCCCATGGCGCTACTACCACATAAAGTCACTAAGTTACCTTGTGCTTACCCTGAGAAGCTTGATACAAAAAGCAGCCAAACTTAACTTTGAAGCAAAGTGAAAATCACACAAATGGTAATAAATCCCACACCAATTTTGAAAGATAGAGTAAAGTTTAGTAAATTATTTGACACCAAAATGACAAAAGTCTAATTTGTAGAACCTGAGTTATGAATTGTTAAAGTTTTTATGGAAAACTAGCACCTAGAAGATCAAAGCTCCAACCACAGATATCTAGTCATGCGAAACCGGGTCAAAGTAAAAAAATATGGCAGACCACTATATGAGCTAGGTTCAAATACAAAAAGTGAATTGGACCCTGTCAGTGCTTACCTTCAGACTTACTCAAAGTGAAGGTGCCTACGTTCTGACTTCCTCTCTTCTGTGGAATTTGAAAATCTCCAACAGGACGAAGCAGGAGGCTGTAGCTGAAGATAGTTCCAGGAACTTGGATACCCCTTTGGCAAAGGACCCGTGAACAGGATTTGCTGCTGTGAAGACAAACATAGCATGAAAAGCAATGAAATCAGTCTGATTGGTGATGCACCAGAGGTGGTTAAGAAAGCTAGCAGGTTTAGGTCTCCTCTCAGTTCTCAGAGTAGTTTTTAGCAAAACATGTTCAGTCCTCAGTTTTGGTATTTGGCCATTTGTAAACCTCTAGTCTTTAGCACCACAACCAAGGTTCCAGGGCTGGTGCGACACCACTTGGGGGTTCAGGAATCAATCAGGCTGGGTCGAGGAGCAGGTTCAAGGCAATGAGAGCCTTTTGTTTTCACGTTGCTCTGAACAGGAGTGCAGCAAAATAGCCTATGGAGTCACTCAGGTAGTACTGAGTTCAAGTAAAGATGCAGGGCTTAACATTAGAGCTGGTCTCTTAGGGTTCAAGGCAGGCTCCAGACAGTGAAGTATATTTTCAGGTACTGCAAAGTAGTGTTACAGAGTGCACAGCAGGTCACAGCATCAGACAGTGCTCTGAGAGTCCTTCCGCAGGTCTAGGAGTAAACTGAACAGTAGGTCTTATGGTCCTATTTTTACAGCCTAGGATACTTCCTCTGGGAGAAGCTCCTAGAAAGGTTCTTTAAAATGGATGGAATTCCTCAACTCCCCAGTTGTGGCTCCAAGTTGGCTGCAGAGACAATGTGGAGGTGATAAGTCCTTATTGTGTTCAATTCTACTCCCTATCCTGCCAAGAGATGGCCCATTCATACCTAATTCATCTATTGTGTGACTATCCTGGTTAACTGTCCCAGATAGTCTGTCAGTTACACCCAGTCATTTGACTCAAGAAATACAGCAGGCACAAAAGGGCTAAGGACAGGAAACTGCCAACTAGAGTAACACAAATGATGGACAGAATGTGGAACCAATCAAACATTCACCCTCAGTCACAGATCTGGGTTTAATCCATCAATTCTTTTGCTCACCATGTCACCATGGTTTGGATCCAGCCATGTAAAAATCAGTCTTCACCCTGTTCCCCATGAAACAGTCCAGCCCGAACTGCAAGGCCAAGTCCTCCCTGGACCAGAAACAAGCATCCTGCGACCAGTTTCTGGGTATCACCCTTCATCAGCTAGGCTAGCTTGAATCCAGTGGGACAGTGAGCCTGGGACCAACGTCTGGGCATACCTGGCACACTTATGGCGACAAAAGCAAAGAAACACAAATGTTATTTTTGCATTTGTCACCCCAAGTGGGAAGAGTATGC
This sequence comes from Pleurodeles waltl, assembly GCF_031143425.1. NCBI lineage: Eukaryota > Metazoa > Chordata > Amphibia > Caudata > Salamandridae > Pleurodeles > Pleurodeles waltl. Next base: position 405,887,553 of record NC_090439.1, read on the forward strand.
CCAGATGTGGGTCCCATGCTCAGTATGCCACCAGATTCAAGCTAGCCTGGCTGAAGAGGTGTGATACCCTGCAAACGGTCCCAGGATGCTTGTTTCTGGTAGTTGGAGGATATTATATATTAACAATAGGAAAACTCAGTTCAAGCCCTTGGAAAACCTTGGAAAGCAAGATGTTAAAATCAGAGTCCAGTCCTTTCACTGCCAGGGCAGAAGCACTAAGCATCAGGCCAGGACAAGGATGGAGCAGGCAGAGTGGTAGTTCCTCCTACAGCATCCAACTGTTGAGCCTGCAAACCCAAATGTGCCCCAGTAAAAACTTCTGAGTTGATCATTTTCCTTTACAGGGACCAATGCTTGTTTACCGAGACCAATGCTTGTTTGCAAAGACCAATGCTTTTTGGAACTAATGCTTGTTAGAGACCAATGCTTGTTCAGAAACATGTGGTGCACAAGCTTCCACCATCTCTATGACTCAGACTGGGTGTGGCTGGAGGCAGAAGGTATTTAAACCACACCCAGCCTGAGTGAATTGCTTGCTGTAAAGGTCATCGGCTGTACTATTCCACTTATATCATATAGCACTATATCATAAGAAGCACAATACTCAGAGTTTCTAAAAATAAAGGTACTTTATTTTATTGACAATGTGCCAAAAATATCTCAGAGGATATACTCCCTTAGGAGGTAAGTAAAGTACACAAACTATACACACAAACCAAAATCAGGTAAGTAAACAATTAGAAAAGTAGTGCAAACACTGTAGAATACAGTAGGATGCAATAGGCCTACAGGCAACACAAACCATATACTAAGAAAGTGGAATGTGAACCACTTAGGGACCCCAGGCCTAGAGTAGAGTGTAGAGGGTCACTGGGAGTGTAAGAAAACAGTAAAGGTGTCCAAGATACCCCACCCTAAGACCCTGAAAAGTAGGAGCAAAGTGACCCTACTTCCCCAGAAATACACTAAAGATGTGATAGGAGATTTTGCAAAGACCACAACTGACTGCAAAGCACTCAATACGGATTCCTGTACCTGAGGACCTGTAAAGGAAGGGGACCAAGTCCAAAAGTCTCGAAAGTGTCCAGGGGGGCAGGATCCCACTAAACCCCAGATGAAGGTGCAAAATGGCTGCCTCTGGGTAGAAGAAGCTGAAGTTTCTGCAACAACAGGAGATGCCAGGAACTTCTCCTTCGCACAGGAGATGTCCCACGAAGTCGGAGTCCAACTCAGCAAGTTGGGCAATGCAGGACAGAGTGCTGGAGACCTGGGCTGCGCTGTGCATGAAGGATTCCTTGCAAAAGTGCACAGAAGCCCTAGCAGATGCAGTTCACACAATACACAGGATTACTGTCTGGCGTGGGGAGGCAAGGACTTACCTCCACCAAATCAAATTTTCCAGCATAGAGCCCTGGTACTGCCAAACTAACTCTCTGGGGTTTTCTCTGCAGCTACTGCTGCTGCCAACCCTCAGACAGGTTTCTGCCCCCCTGGGGTGTGGGCAGCCCAGTCCCAGTACCACTATCAGCCTAAGCTGCTAGAACACCTCTAGTCTACTAATAAGGTATAACTGGTCCTGGCACAAGGTGTAAGTACCACAAGGTACCCACTATAAGCCAGGCCAGCCTCCTACATTGGTGGTAGCGGTGTGATAGGTACTTGTAACTGCTTTACCACTTTGTCATTGGTGCTTTTCATTAAAAAAACATATACTAAATACTTCAGAATATACACAGTAACCTAAACAGTTTAACTTTCCTTCTTTAAAACTTTCTGAAGAGTTTCTGAAAACTTTCTAAAGTTTCCAAAAGTTCGAAAAAGCTTTTCTTTGTTCTTTTAAAAAGTTCCAAAAACATGTTTTTCTCTCTCTGTCCTAAACCTTTTCTGTCATGTCTGCAGTAGAACTTACTCCCACAGTTGTCCAGGCAACATATGGGAATCTAAACTTTAAATGTTTGAGGGGTGTCTGCATTGAAAGAGGTTTAGCAATTTGTAAGAATCCTACAAAAGTTCTTCTCCTCAGCCTTCTCCTAGAAAGTGACCAGAACCAGTCTGGCTCATCCCAGGATCGGTAGGTAGAGGAGGTGGGTACCCAGTCAGACTCAGAGGAGCCCCCTCAGGTTGCTGGGGAGTGTTCTTCCAAGGACCTGTCAGCTAGCAGGCCACCTAGTGACACTGGTAATGGGAGGGGGTCACACATTAGTAGGGCACCATTCACTCCTAAAGGCCAGGTAATTAGAGTCCAGCAAGTTAGAGATAGGTCCACTTCTGACAACTCCCACATTTCTTCTGTGTCTCAGAATTCTCGAGCCTCCCACCCTGAGGATAACACCCTAAAGAGGGCACTCAGAAAGCTGAGGTTGGAAGATGCCAGACTGAAGCTGAGACAGCAACAGTTGGCCTTAGACAGGGAAGTAGAGAGGGAAAGGAAGAGGTTGGGGTTTGATCCCCATGGTGGCAGCAGCAGTGTTTTGATAGTAATCCTGTTAGAGAGCAAAATTCCAAAAACCTGCAAAAGATAGTCCCCCCTTACAAAGGAGGGGGATGATATTAACCAGTGGTTTGCTGCACTTGAGAGGGCCTGTATGGTACAGTTGGTCCCTCAAAGGCAGTGGGCTGTTATCTTGTGGCTATCTTTCACTGGTAAGGGTAGGGATAGGCTCCTTACTGTCAGAGAAAGTGATGCTAATAACTACAAAGTTTTGAAAGATGCATTCTTGGATGGATTTGGCTTAACCACTGAACAATACAGGATTAAGTTCAGAGACACCAGAAAAGAGTCATCTGAAGACTGGACAGACTTTGTAGACTGTTCAGTGAAGGCCTTGAAAGGTTGGTTACATGGCAGTAAGGTGATTGACTATGAAAGCCTGTATAATCTAATCTTGAGATAGCATATTTTACACAATTGTGTGTCTGATTTGATGCACCAGTATGTGGTAGACTCAGATCTGACCTCTCCCCAAGAATTGGGAAAGAAGGCAGACAAATGGGTCAGAACAAGAATGAACAGAAACGTTCATACAGGGGGTGACAAGGATGGCAAGAACAAGGATGGTAAGTCTTCTAGCAAGGGTGGGGACAAAGATAAAAAACATTCTGAGCCTTCATCAGGCCCACAAAAATCCTCTGGGGGTGGTGGGTCCAAATCCTCTTCTGACAATCAGAAAACGCCTTGGTGTTATTTATGTATAGGAAAAGGCCATTGGGCAAGTGATGCCACTTGTCCAAAGAAAAACAACAAACCTCCCACCACCACAACCCCAACTGCAAACTCTAGTGTCCCTAGTAATAGCGGTGGTGGTGGGAAGTCTGCTACAATTAGCCAATCCCAGGGTGTAGCTGGGCTCACTATTGGCAGTGTAGTTGGGATTGGGCTTGTTAGGGAGACCACAGAGGCTGTTTTAGTCTCTGATGGTGGCATTTACTTTGCCACCTTGGTTGCTTGTCCCCTTAATATGGGTAAGTGCAAGCAACTACCCCTAATTAACAGTGTTGAGGTTGAGGCCTACAGGGACACAGGAGCCAGTGTAACTATGGTTATAGAGAAACCGGTTCACCCTGATCAACACCTACTTGGTCAGCACTACCAAGTGACTGATGCTCACAATAACACACTTTGCAACCCCATGGCTATTGTGAATCTCAACTGGGGGGGTTACTGGTCCAAAGAAAGTTGTGGTAGCCACTGAATTACCTATAGATTGCTTACTAGGCAATGGTTTGGAGACATCAGCTTGGGCTGAAGTGGAGTTGGAGGCTCATGCAGCAATGCTGGGCATTCCTGGGCATATGTGTGCTTTAACCAGGTCTCAGGCCAAAAAGCAAAAAGGACAGGGAAACTTGGACCCTGGAACAATGTACCAAGTGTTCCCAAAGGCTAGGGGTAGGAAGGGTAAATCCTTGCCCACTATCCCTCTCTCACCAGAAGAATCCCCTTTTGAGGAAGATAAATTCTCTCCCTGTGCAGAACCTATACCAGATGAGCTGGCAGCAGACACTGCTGAGTTTTTGGGTGCAGGGGGGCCAGCTAGGGAAGAGCTTTAGTGTGGCACAGCAGACCTGTCCCACACTAGAGGGTTTGAGACAGCAAGCTGTCAAGCAGCAGAATGGGGATGTCAGTGATAGCCATAAGGTGTATTGGGAAGACAACCTCCTGTATACTGAGTCAAGGGACCCTAAAACTGGAGCTGCCAGGAGATTGGTCATCCCTTTGCAATACAGCGAGTTTATTCTTACCTTGGCACATGACATTCCCTTGGCTGGGTATTTGGGCCAAAGTAAAACTTGGGCAGGCTTGTTCCCCTGTTTCACTGGCCTCATATGTCAGAGGACACCAAAGAGTTTTGTCGCTCTTGTGTGACATACCAGGCCAGTGGCAAAACTGGTGGCACTTCAAAGGCCACCTTAAATCCACTTCCAGTGGTTGGGGTGCCCTTTGAAAGGGTAGGGGTTGACATAGTTGTCCCCCTTGACCCTCCACCAGCTTCAGGCAATAGGTTTATCCTAGTGGTAGTGGACCATAACACTAGGTACCCTGAAGCCATCCCCTTAAGGACCACTACAGCTCCTGCTGTGGCAAAGGCCCTCCTAGGAATCTTTTCCAGGGTGGGCTTCCCTAAGGAAGTGGTGTCAGACAGAGGTAGTAACTTCATATCTGCATACCTCAAGGCAATGTGGAAGGAGCGTAGCGTAACATACAAGTTCACTACTCCTTACCATCCACAAACAAATGGCCCGGTAGAGAGGTTTAATACAACTCTCAAAGGTATGATAATGGGACTTCCTGAAAAACTCAGAAGGAGATGGGATGTCCTGTTACCTTGCCTCCTTTTTGCTTTCAGGGAGGTACCCCAAAAAGGAGTGGGCTTTAGCCCCTTTAAACTCCTCTTTGGACACCCTGTGAGAGGTTCCCTTGCACTTGTTAAGCAGGGTTGGGAACAACCTTTAAAAGCTCCTAAACAGGACATTGTGGATTATGTACTTGGCCTAAGATCAAGAATGGCTGAGTACATGAGAAAAACCAGTAAAAGCCTTCAGGCCAGCCAGAGCTGGAAAAGCAATGGCATGACCAGAAGGCTGTCCTGACCCAGTACCACCCAGGACAGAAGGTGTGGGTATTGGAACCTGTGGTCCCAAGAGCACTCCAGGACAAATGGAGTGGAACCCATCTAATTGTAGAGAAAAAGGGTAAGGTTACCTACCTGATAGACCTCGGCACTGCCAGGAGACCCCTTAGGGTGCTCTATGTCAACCACCTAAAACCCTACTATGACAGGGCTGATCTCATCCTGCTCATGGTAACCGATGAGGGACAGGAAGAAGAGAGTGACCCTCTCCCTGATATCTTCTCCACCACTGAAGCTGATGGCTTAGTGGAGGGAGTAGAAAGATAACTGTGTAAATCTTTTAAGTCAGTTTTCTGATCTCTTCTCACTAAAACCAGGTACCGCTACTTGGTGTGAGCATTCGATGAATACTGGAGACAGTTTAGTAAGATTTATAGGCAGCCTGACCATGTCATGGACTGCATTAAACAAGAATTTCAGAAAATGTTGGACTTAGGAGTGATTGAGCCTTCAGAAAGCCCATGGGCTAGCCCAGTGGTGCTGGTTCCAAAACCTCACAGTAAGGATGGTAAAAGAGAGATGAGGTTTTGTGTTGACTATAGAGGGCTCAACCAAGGAACCAAGACAGATGCTCACCGTATACCCGGGGCAGATGAGCTGATTGATACACTGGCTTCTGCCAAGTATCTGAGCACTTTTGACTTAACTGCAGGGTATTGGTAGATTAAGTTATTAGAAGATGCAAAACCTAAAACTGCATTCTCAACCTTTGGAGGGCACTATCAATTCACTGTGATGCCCTTTGGTCTGAGGAATGCACCTGCCACTTTTCAAAGGTTGGTGAACGCAGTCCTGCAAGGGTTGGAAGCTTTTAGTGCAGCATATCTGGATGATATAGCTGCCTTTAGCTCCACCTTGGATGATCACTTGGTCCACCTGTGGAAAGTTTTGGAGGCCCTGCAAAAGGCAGGTCTCACTATCAATGCCTCAAAGTGCCAGATATGGCAGGGGAAAGTGGTTTATCTGGGCCACTTGGTAGGTGGGGGACAGATTGCACGACTGCAGGGGAAGATCAAGACTATTATAGAATAGGCTCCCCCTACAACTCAAACCCAGGTGAGAGCCTTTTTAGGCCTCACAGGGTACTATAGGACGTTTATTAAGAATTATGTATCCATTGCAGCTCCTCTTAATGACCTCACTAGTAAGAAGATGCCTAAAACGGTATTATGGACAGCTCGCTGTCAAAAAGCTTTGGATGAGCTCAAACAGGCCATGTGCTCTGCACTTGTCCTTAAAAGCCCTTGCTACTCCAAAAAGTTCATAGTCCAGACTGATGCTTCTGAATTGGGGGTTGGGGCAGTGCTATCACAGCTTAATACTGAGGGCCAGGATCAACCTGTTGCTTTTATCAGCAGGAGGTTGACCCCTAGAGAAAAGCATTGGTCTGCCATAGAGAGGGAGGCCTTTGCTGTGGTCTGGGCACTGAAAACCTTGAGACCATACCTGTTTGGTATTCACTTTATTGTTCAAACAGACCACAAACCTCTACTTTGGCTAAAACAAATGAAAGGTGAAAACCCTCAATTGTTGAGGTGGTCCAAATCCCTACAGGGAATGGACTATACAGTGGAACATAGACCTGGGAGTACCCACTCCAATGCAGATGGACTCTCCAGATATTTCCACTTAGACAAGGTAGATTCATCTGGGCAAGGTTAGCCTTATTGTCCCTCGTTTGAGGGGGGTTGTGTAGGAAAGTACCATCTTGCCTGACATGTTACCCCCATTTTTACTGTATGCATGTTTGTTTTTGCCTGTGTCACTGGGATCCTGCTAGCCAGTACCCCAGTGCTCATAAAGTGTGCCCTGTATGTGTTCCCTGTGTGGTGCCTAACTGTATCACTGAGGCTCTGCTAATCAGAACCTCAGTGTTTATGCTCTCTCTGCTTTAAAAAATTGCCACTGCAGGCTAGTGTCTAATTTTACCAATTCTGATTGGCACACTGGAACACCCTTATAATCCCATAGTATATGGTACCTAGGTACCCAGGGCATTGGGGTTCCAGGAGATCCCTCTGGGCTGCAGCATTTCATTTGCCACCCATAGGGAACTCAGACAATTCTTGCACAGAACTGCCACTGCAGCGTGAGTGAAATAACATCCACGTTATTTCACAGCCAATTTACACTGCACTTAAGTAACGTATAAGTCACCTATATGTCTAGCCCTCACTTAGTGAAGGTTAGGTGCAAAGTTACTTAGTGTGAGGGCACCCTGGCACCAGCCAAGGTGCCCCCACATTGTTCAGGGCAATTTCCCCGGACTTTGTGAGTGCGAGGACACCATTATGCGCATGCACTACATATAGGTCGATGCCTATATGTAGCGTTACAATGGTAACTCCAAACATGGTCATGTAACATGTCTAGGATCATGGAATTGTCACCCCAATACCATTCTGCTGTTGGGGGGGACATTTCCATGCATCCCCGGGGCTCCAGCATAGAGCCCGGGTACTGCCAAACTAACTCTCCGGGGCTTTCTCTGCAGCTACCGCTGCTGCCAACCCTCAGACAGGTTTCTGCCCCCCTAGGGCATGGGCAGCCCAGTCCCAGGAAGGCAGAACAAAGGGTTTCCTCTGAGAGAGGGTGTTACACCCTCTCCCTTTGGAAATAGGTGTGAAGGGCCTGAGAGGAGTAGCCTCTCCTGGCCTCTGGAAATGCTTTGAAGGGCACAGATGGTGACCTCCTTGCATAAGCCAGTCTACACCGGTTCAGGGATCCCCCCAGCCCTGCTCTGGTGCAAAACTGGACAAAGGAAAGGGGAGTGACCTCTCCCGTGACAAGCATCTCCCAAGGGGAGGTGCACAGAGCTCCTCCAGTGTGTCCCAGACCTCTGCCATCTTGAATGCAGAGGTGTGAGGGCACAATGGAGATCTCTGAGTGGCCAGTGCCAGCATGTGACGTCAGAATCCCTCCTGATAGGTGCTTACCTTTTTCTGTAGCCAATCCTCCTCTGAGGGCTATTTAGGGTCTCTCCTCTGGGTATCTCACCAGATAACGAATGCAAGAGCTCACAAGAGTTCCTCTGCACTTCCCTCTTCGACTTCTGCGAAGGATCGACCGCTGACCGCTCCATGATGCCTGCAAAACCGCAACAAAGTAGCAAGAAGACTACCAGCAACATTGTAGCGCCTCATCCTGCTGGCTTTCTCAACTGTTTCCTGGTGGTGCATGCTCTCAGGCCTGTCTGCCTTCACCCTGCACTGGAAGCCAAGAAGAAATCTCCAGTGGGTCGACGGATTCTTCCTCCTGCCAATGCAGTCACCAAACTTCTGCATCACCAGTCCTCTGGGTCCCCTCTCATCTTGACGTGCGTGGTCCCTGGAGCACAGGAGCCTGTTCCAAGTGTTCCCGACAGTCCAGTGGCCCTTCTGTCCACATTTGGTGGAGGTAAGTCCTTGCCTCCCCACGCCAGACAGTAATCCTGTGTACTGCATTAACTGCAGCTGATAGGGCTTCTGTGCACTTTTGCAAGACTTCCTTTGTGCACAGCCTAGCCCAGGTCCCCAGCACTCTGTCCTGCATTGCCCAACTCACTGAGTTGGACTCCGACTTCGTGGGACCCTCTTTTGTTGTACTGAGTCAACTGTTTTGCTCAGATCTTCTGAATGCCTGCTCAGGTATTTCTGTGGGTGCTGCCTGCTTCTGCATTGGCTCTCTGTGTTGCTGAGTGCCCCCTCTGTCTCCTCCTCCAAGGGGCGATCTCCTGGTCCTTCCTGGGCCCTGGCAGCACCCAAAGTCCTCAACTGCGACACTTGCAGCTAGCAAGGCTTGTTTGAAGTCTTTCTGTGTGGAAACAACTCTGCATCCTCCAGCACGCCGTGGGACATCTTCTGACCAAAGGAGAAGTTTCTGGCACCTTCCGTTATTGCAGAATCTTTGGCTTCTTCTACCCAGAGGCAGCCCTTTTGCACCTTCATCTGGGGTTTAGTGGGCCCCTGCCCCCCCGAACACTTGCGTGACTCTTGGACTTGGTCCCCTTCCTTTGCAGGTCCTCAGGTAAAGGAATACATCTTCAGTGCTGTCTTTCTGGGGTAGTAGGGTAACTTTACTCCTACTATTCAGGGTCTTGGGGTGGGGTATCGTGGACACCCTTAGTGCTTTCTTACACTCCCAGCGACCCTCTACACACTACACTAGGCCTGGGGTCCCTTTGTGGTTCGCATTCCACTTTTGGAGTATTTGATTTGTGTTGCCCCTAGGTCTATTGTCTCCTATTACATTCTATTGTGTTCTACAGTCTTTGCACTACTTTTCTAACTGTTTACTTAGCTGATTTTGGTTTGTGTGTATATTTTGTGTATATTACTTACCTCTCAAGGGAGTATATCCTCTGAGATACTTTTGGCATATTGTCACTAAAATAAAGTACCTTTATTTTTAGTAACTCTGAGTATTGTGTTTTCTTATGATTTAGTGCTAAGTGATATAAGTGGTATAGTAGGAGCTTTGCATGTCTCCTAGTTCAGCCTAAGCTGCTCTGCTATAGCTACCTCTATCGGCCAAAGCTGCTAGAACACCTCTAATCTAGTACTAAGGGATAACTGGACCTGGCACAGGGTGTAAGTACCACAAGGTACCCACTATAAGCCAGGCAAGCCACTTACAGTATCTCCTTCAGGTTCAGTCTCTTCACAGACTGTGGGAATCTCAGGAGCAGGTTTCCCACGCCCCTTGCCCCTCCACCTCCTGGCAAGCACCTGGGCCACTGTTTTAGGCTCCAGGTCCTTCTGATCACCCTCTCTGGCAGCCATTGATCACGTGGTCATGCACTTCCTTTCTGGCAATCCTAACATTTCCAAGTATGATCTGAGCTCTACCTCTTTATATGTGGTATGCTCCAGGTCATTCCCTCGCAGACAGTCAACAGTGATGGATGGACTCACAGCTACCCTCAAGGAACCTAAGACCCCCCATTCAAAGGGAACCTGAGCTACCTAGCATTGGTGCTCACTGTTGTCTACTGCTACATCTCTGTGGGCTGCATTAGGGATATAAGAGTTCTCTGGATCAACTCATCCAGGGAGTCTGAGGTCAACTAAGCGGGACCCCCACCACTAACTGAGGCCAACTCCTCCCAAAGCACTACATTCATCGCCCTTAGTGTATGCCCACCAGTGTGGGACTGTGTCTGTTTGGGACACTTGGAAGTCCCCATAAAATGCCCTTCTAAAAGTGGCATTTTCAGAATTACAATTTTAAATGTGACCTTTCCATAAGTTGAGATTTTAAAATGAGATTCCAGAGACACTAAACTCGGAAAAATGATCTCTTCCAGAGTGTGTATTACACTTATAAGATGTAATAAGGTAATGCCAGTGTTATCCAATGGGAGAGGCCTTGCTTCAGTGAAGAACAACTTTAGGAGGTGTTCACTACTATGACATGTAATACGTAAAAGTACATGTCCTGCCGTTTAAATACATTGCACCCTGCCCTCTGGGTTGTCCAAGGCCTACCTTAGGGGGTGACATACATATAAAAAGGAAAGTTTTGGGGCTGGCAAGAGGGTTATTTTGCCAGGTCACCATAGCAGTGTAAGCTGTACATACAGGTTCTGCAATGGCAGTCCGGAGTCATGGTTGGAGGGTTACTTAATTGGGTGACATAATCAGTGCTGCAGGCCCACAAGTAGCAATTATTTCAGAGGCCCTAGGTACATGTGGTACACTGTAAGAGGGAGTTATCAATAGAGCAAATATGCCAATTGGGGATATGTCAATATTACCATATTTAGGGCAGAGAGCACAGGCACTTTATCATTGGTTAGCAGTCCTAAAAACAGAAAAGATGAGGTCAGAAAAGTGGAGGAAGTAGGCACAAAGTTGAGGGGAAGATCACACTAAGGTTGTCAGGTCTAACAGTCATACATTACTTTGCTTCTCTTGACCTGAGGTATGCAATTGTCTAAGCAAGTAAGAAGCAATGTAAAGGGTTGGAGTGGCTTTTTCTCCCTGGTACTGACACAATTTTAGTTTCAAGTAGAGAAAACTGCAGTCAAAAGACCATGGTGTATAGCACATGTTTGAATTGAGTTCCCAGCAGTTTGCCTGCAGTAAGAGAACAAATCAATAGTTGCTGAAGGCTGTGGAAATGCACCAGCTCCTAGATGAGAGGGCCATCCCATTTTACAGTGCTCCACTGATTGTTCTGAGATTCTAAAGTTTCCAGCTGCAAGAAAGGGACCAAGTGTTGTCATGGGAATGATCTGAGTATAATGGCTTTGTAGGGAGCCATTTGCCCACGAGGGACCAGTGTATCAATGTTCTAACTAGACTCAGCCTGAGATGCCGGCCATGGTTTCTACCAATACCAGAAGTTCAAAGATTTTTCTAGAAGGCTTCAGTCAATGTAATTCAATTGACTGTCTTCGGGAATGCTCGCGTATCAACATTTACCCAATGCAATATGTTGCAGCATTTGGCAAAGAGACCCCATGTTGGAAATGTAAACAAAGGTAAAAATATTGGGGGTCATTCCAACTTCGGCAGGCGGCGGAGGCCGCCCGCCAAAGTTCCCCCGCCAGAAGACCGCACCGCGGTCAAATGACCGCGGCGGTCATTCTGACTTTCCCGCTGGGCGGGCGGGCGACCGCCAAAAGGCCGCCCGCCCGCCCGCCCGCCCAGCGGGCGACCGCCAAAAGGCCGCCCGCCCGCCCGCCCGCCCAGCGGGAAAGACCCAGCAACGATGAAGCCGGCTCCGAATGGAGCCGGCGGAGTTGCTGGGGTGCGACGGGTGCAGTGGCACCCGTTGCAATTTTCAGTGTCTGCTAAGCAGACACTGAAAATCATTATGGGGCCCTGTTAGGGGGCCCCTGCACTGCCCATGCCAGTGGCATGGGCAGTGCAGGGGCCCCCAGGGGCCCCACGACACCCGTTCCCGCCATCCTGTTCCTGGCGGTAAGAACCGCCAGGAACAGGATGGCGGGAAGGGGGTCGGAATCCCCATGGCGGCGCTACTTGCAGCGCCGCCATGGAGGATTCCTATGGCCAGGGGAAAACCAGCGGGAAACCGCCGGTTTCCCTTTTCTGACCGCGGCTTTACCGCCGCGGTCAAAATTGGCCAGGAAGCACCGTCAGCCTGTTGGCGGTGCTTCCGCGGTCGTTGGCCCTGGCGGTCCATGACCGCCAGGGTCAGAATGACCCCCATTGTGTTATATCAATAACCTGAGTCCAATCTCTGTGATTCACAGTTGTCAGCATCCTTTAAATGCTGCTCTGATTGTCTGCTCTGTTTGACCTTCAAAAATGTTGAAGGCTTATTGTTGTTTGAGTGGTATATTGGTGTGTGAGATAAAAGTACAGAGCTCATCATACTGGCAAGTCCCAAGGTCACCTTGGATAGAAGACATATTGAGCTTCTAAATGTCACACTTTCAGAGGTTATATGAACACCAAACCATTCTCCTGGAAAGAAGGTGAATGACAGTGTGAGAAATTGGGTTGCTGGTTGACTGGGGTATGAGGCCTGGTAAAGCAACAGACACAGTCCCTTACAGGGTTAACCACATAAAGTCACTAAGTTACCTTGTGCTTACCCTGAGAAGCTTGATACAAAAAGCAGCCAAACTTAACTTTGAAGCAAAGTGAAAATCACACAAATGGTAATAAATCCCACACCAATTTTGAAAGATAGAGTAAAGTTTAGTAAATTATTTGACACCAAAATGACAAAAGTCTAATTTGTAGAACCTGAGTTATGAATTGTTAAAGTTTTTATGGAAAACTAGCACCTAGAAGATCAAAGCTCCAACCACAGATATCTAGTCATGCGAAACCGGGTCAAAGTAAAAAAATATGGCAGACCACTATATGAGCTAGGTTCAAATACAAAAAGTGGATTGGACCCTGTCATTGCTTACCTTCAGACTTACTCAAAGTGAAGGTGCCTACGTTCTGACTTCGTCTCTTCTTTGGAATTTGAAAATCTACAACAGGACGAAGCAGGAGGCTGTAGCTGAAGATAGTTCCAGGAACTTGGATACCCCTTTGGCAAAGGACCCGTGAACAGGATTTGCTGCTGTGAAGACAAACATAGCATGAAAAGCAATGAAATCAGTCTGATTGGTGATGCACCAGAGGTGGTTAAGAAAGCTAGCAGGTTTAGGTCTCCTCTCAGTTCTCAGAGTAGTTTTTAGCAAAACATGTTCAGTCCTCAGTTTTGGTATTTGGCCATTTGTAAACCTCTAGTCTTTAGCACCACAACCAAGGTTCCAGGGCTGGTGCGACACCACTTGGGGGTTCAGGAATCAATCAGGCTGGGTCGAGGAGCAGGTTCAAGGCAATGAGAGCCTTTTGTTTTCACGTTGCTCTGAACAGGAGTGCAGCAAAATAGCCTATGGAGTCACTCAGGTAGTACTGAGTTCAAGTAAAGATGCAGGGCTTAACATTAGAGCTGGTCTCTTAGGGTTCAAGGCAGGCTCCAGACAGTGAAGTATCTTTTCAGGTACTGCAAAGTAGTGTTACAGAGTGCACAGCAGGTCACAGCATCAGACAGTGCTCTGAGAGTCCTTCCACAGGTCTAGGAGTAAACTGAACAGTAGGTCTGATGGTCCTATTTTTACAGCCTAGCATACTTCCTCTGGGAGAAGCTCCTAGAAAGGTTCTTTAAAATGGATGGAATTCCTCAACTCCCCAGTTGTGGCTCCAAGTTGGCTGCAGAGACAATGTGGAGGTGATAAGTCCTTATTGTGTTCAATTCTACTCCCTATCCTGCCAAGAGATGGCCCATTCATACCTAATTCATCTATTGTGTGACTATCCTGGTTAACTGTCCCAGATAGTCTGTCAGTTACACCCAGTCATTTGACTCAAGAAATACAGCAGGCACAAAAGGGCTAAGGACAGGAAAATGCCAACTAGAGTAACACAAATGATGGACAGAATGTGGAACCAATCAAACATTCACCCTCAGTCACAGATCTGGGTTTAATCCATCAATTCTTTTGCTCACCATGTCACCATGGTTTGGATCCAGCCATGTAAAAATCAGTCTTCACCCTGTTCCCCATGAAACAGTCCAGCCCGAACTGCAAGGCCAAGTCCTCCCTGGACCAGAAACAAGCATCCTGCGACCAGTTTCTGGGTATCACCCTTCATCAGCTAGGCTAGCTTGAATCCAGTGGGACAGTGAGCCTGGGACCAACGTCTGGGCATACCTGGCACACTTATGGCGACAAAAGCAAAGAAACACAAATGTTATTTTTGCATTTGTCACCCCAAGTGGGAAGAGTATGCCCAGACGTGGGTCCCATGCTCAGTATGCCACCAGATTCAAGCTAGCCTGGCTGAAGAGGTGTGATACCCTGCAAACGGTCCCAGGATGCTTGTTTCTGGTAGTTGGAGGATATTATATATTAACAAAAGGAAAACTCAGTTCAAGCCCTTGGAAAACCTTGGAAAGCAAGATGTTAAAATCAGAGTCCAGTCCTTTCACTGCCAGGGCAGAAGCACTAAGCATCAGGCCAGGACAAGGATGGAGCAGGCAGAGTGGTAGTTCCTCCTACAGCATCCAACTGTTGAGCCTGCAAACCCGAATGTGCCCCAGTAAAAACTTCTGAGTTGATCATTTTCCTTTACAGGGACCAATGCTTGTTTACCGAGACCAATGCTTGTTTGCAAAGACCAATGCTTTTTGGAACTAATGCTTGTTAGAGACCAATGCTTGTTCAGAAACATGTGGTGCACAAGCTTCCACCATCTCTATGACTCAGACTGAGTGTGGCTGGAGGCAGAAGGTATTTAAACCACACCCAGCCTGAGTGAATTGCTTGCTGTAAAGGTCACCGGCTGTACTATTCCACTTATATCATATAGCACTATATCATAAGAAGCACAATACTCAGAGTTTCTAAAAATAAAGGTACTTTATTTTATTGACAATGTGCCAAAAATATCTCAGAGGATATACTCCCTTAGGAGGTAAGTAAAGTACACAAACTATACACACAAACCAAAATCAGGTAAGAAAACAGTTAGAAAAGTAGTGCAAACACTGTAGAATACAGTAGGATGCAAGAGGCCTAGGGGCAACAAAAACCATATACTAAGAAAGTGGAATGTGAACCACTTAGGGACCCCAGGCCTAGAGTAGAGTGTAGAGGGTCACTGGGAGTGTAAGAAAACAGTAAAGGTGTCCAAGATACCCCACCCTAAGACCCTGAAAAGTAGGAGCAAAGTGACCCTACTTCCCCAGAAATACACTAAAGATGTGATAGGAGATTTTGCAAAGACCACAACTGACTGCAAAGCACTCAATACGGATTCCTGTACCTGAGGACCTGTAAAGGAAGGGGACCAAGTCCAAAAGTCTCGAAAGTGTCCAGGGGGGCAGGATCCCACTAAACCCCAGATGAAGGTGCAAAATGGCTGCCTCTGGGTAGAAGAAGCTGAAGTTTCTGCAACAACAGGAGATGCCAGGAACTTCTCCTTCGCACAGGAGATGTCCCACGAAGTCGGAGTCCAACTCAGCAAGTTGGGCAATGCAGGACAGAGTGCTGGAGACCTGGGCTGCGCTGTGCATGAAGGATTCCTTGCAAAAGTGCACAGAAGCCCTAGCAGATGCAGTTCACACAATACACAGGATTACTGTCTGGCGTGGGGAGGCAAGGACTTACCTCCACCAAATCAAATTTTCCAGCATAGAGCCCTGGTACTGCCAAACTAACTCTCTGGGGTTTTCTCTGCAGCTACTGCTGCTGCCAACCCTCAGACAGGTTTCTGCCCCCCTGGGGTGTGGGCAGCCCAGTCCCAGTACCACTATCAGCCTAAGCTGCTAGAACACCTCTAGTCTACTAATAAGGTATAACTGGTCCTGGCACAAGGTGTAAGTACCACAAGGTACCCACTATAAGCCAGGCCAGCCTCCTACATTGGTGGTAGCGGTGTGATAGGTACTTGTAACTGCTTTACCACTTTGTCATTGGTGCTTTTCATTAAATAAACATATACTAAATACTTCAGAATATACACAGTAACCTAAACAGTTTAACTTTCCTTCTTTAAAACTTTCTGAAGAGTTTCTGAAAACTTTCTAAAGTTTCCAAAAGTTTGAAAAAGCTTTTCTTTGTTCTTTTAAAAAGTTCCAAAAACATGGTTTCTCTCTCTGTCCTAAACCTTTTCTGTCATGTCTGCAGTAGAACTTACTCCCACAGTTGTCCAGGCAACATATGGGAATCTAAACTTTAAATGTTTGAGGGGTGTCTGCATTGAAAGAGGTTTAGCAATTTGTAAGAATCCTACAAAAGTTCTTCTCCTCAGCCTTCTCCTAGAAAGTGACCAGAACCAGTCTGGCTCATCTCAGGATCGGGAGGTAGAGGAGGTGGGTACCCATTCAGACTCAGAGGAGCCCCCTCAGGTTGCTGGGGAGTGTTCTTCCAAGGACCTGTCAGCTAGCAGGCCACCTAGTGACACTGGTAATGGGAGGGGGTCACACATTAGTAGGGCACCATTCACTCCTAAAGGCCAGGTAATTAGAGTCCAGCCAGTTAGAGATAGGTCCACTTCTGACAACTCCCACATTTCTTCTGTGTCTCAGAATTCTCGAGCCTCCCACCCTGAGGATAACACCCTAAAGAGGGAACTCAGAAAGCTGAGGTTGGAAGATGCCAGACTGAAGCTGAGACAGCAACAGTTGGCCTTAGACAGGGAAGTAGAGAGGGAAAGGAAGAGGTTGGGGTTTGATCCCCATGGTGGCAGCAGCAGTGTTTTGATAGTAATCCTGTTAGAGAGCAACATTCCAAAACCCTGCAAAAGATAGTCCCCCCTTACAAAGGAGGGGGATGATATTAACCAGTGGTTTGCTGCACTTGAGAGGGCCTGTATGGTACAGTTGGTCCCTCAAAGGCAGTGGGCTGTTATCTTGTGGCTATCTTTCACTGGTAAGGGTAGGGATAGGCTCCTTACTGTCAGAGAAAGTGATGCTAATAACTACAAAGTTTTGAAAGATGCATTCTTGGATGGATTTGGCTTAACCACTGAACAATACAGGATTAAGTTCAGAGACACCAGAAAAGAGTCATCTGAAGACTGGACAGACTTTGTAGACTGTTCAGTGAAGGCCTTGAAAGGTTGGTTACATGGCAGTAAGGTGATTGACTATGAAAGCCTGTATAATCTAATCTTGAGAGAGCATATTTTGCACAATTGTGTGTCTGATTTGATGCACCAGTATGTGGTAGACTCAGATCTGACCTCTCCCCAAGAATTGGGAAAGAAGGCAGACAAATGGGTCAGAACAAGAATGAACAGAAACGTTCATACAGGGGGTGACAAGGATGGCAAGAACAAGGATGGTAAGTCTTCTAGCAAGGGTGGGGACAAAGATAAAAAACATTCTGAACCTTCATCAGGCCCACAAAAATCCTCTGGGGGTGGTGGGTCCAAATCCTCTTCTGACAATCAGAAAACGCCTTGGTGTTATTTATGTATAGGAAAAGGCCATTGGGCAAGTGATGCCACTTGTCCAAAGAAAAACAACAAACCTCCCACCACCACAACCCCAACTGCAAACTCTAGGGTCCCTAGTAATAGCGGTGGTGGTGGGAAGTCTGCTACAATTAGCCAATCCCAGGGTGTAGCTGGGCTCACTATTGGCAGTGTAGTTGGGATTGGGCTTGTTAGGGAGACCACAGAGGCTGTTTTAGTCTCTGATGGTGGCATTTACTTTGCCACCTTGGTTGCTTGTCCCCTTAATATGGGTAAGTGCAAGCAACTACCCCTAATTAACAGTGTTGAGGATGAGGCCTACAGGGACACAGGAGCCAGTGTAACTATGGTTATAGAGAAACCGGTTCACCCTGATCAACACCTACTTGGTCAGCACTACCAAGTGACTGATGCTCACAATAACACACTTTGCAACCCCATGGCTATTGTGAATCTCAACTGGGGGGGTTACTGGTCCAAAGAAAGTTGTGGTAGCCACTGAATTACCTATAGATTGCTTACTAGGCAATGGTTTGGAGACATCAGCTTGGGCTGAAGTGGAGTTGGAGGCTCATGCAGCAATGCTGGGCATTCCTGGGCATATGTGTGCTTTAACCAGGTCTCAGGCCAAAAAGCAAAAAGGACAGGGAAACTTGGACCCTGGAACAATGTACCAAGTGTTCCCAAAGGCTAGGGGTAGGAAGGGTAAATCCTTGCCCACTATCCCTCTCTCACCAGAAGAATCCCCTTTTGAGGAAGATAAATTATCTCCCTGTGCAGAACCTATACCAGATGAGCTGGCAGCAGACACTGCTGAGCTTTTGGGTGCAGGGGGGCCAGCTAGGGAAGAGCTTTAGTGTGGCACAGCAGACCTGTCCCACACTAGAGGGTTTGAGACAGCAAGCTGTCAAGCAGCAGAATGGGGATGTCAGTGATAGCCATAAGGTGTATTGGGAAGACAACCTCCTGTATACTGAGTCAAGGGACCCTAAAACTGGAGCTGCCAGGAGATTGGTCATCCCTTTGCAATACAGAGAGTTTATTCTTACCTTGGCACATGACATTCCCTTGGCTGGGTATTTGGGCCAAAGTAAAACTTGGGGCAGGCTTGTTCCCCTGTTTCACTGGCCTCATATGTCAGAGGACACCAAAGAGTTTTGTCGCTCTTGTGTGACCTACCAGGCCAGTGGCAAAACTGGTGGCACTCCAAAGGCCCCCTTAAATCCACTTCCAGTGGTTGGGGTGCCCTTTGAAAGGGTAGGGGTTGACATAGTTGTCCCCCTTGACCCTCCACCAGCTTCAGGCAATAGGTTTATCCTAGTGGTAGTGGACCATAAGACTAGGTACCCTGAAGCCATCCCCTTAAGGACCACTACAGCTCCTGCTGTGGCAAAGGCCCTCCTAGGAATCTTTTCCAGGGTGGGCTTCCCTAAGGAAGTGGTGTCAGACAGAGGTAGTAACTTCATATCTGCATACCTCAAGGCAATGTGGAAGGAGCGTAGCGTAACATACAAGTTCACTACTCCTTACCATCCACAAACAAATGGCCCGGTAGAGAGGTTTAATACAACTCTCAAAGGTATGATAATGGGACTCCCTGAAAAACTCAGAAGGAGATGGGATGTCCTGTTACCTTGCCTCCTTTTTGCTTTCAGGGAGGTACCCCAAAAAGGAGTGGGCTTTAGCCCCTTTAAACTCCTCTTTGGACACCCTGTGAGAGGTTCCCTTGCACTTGTTAAGCAGGGTTGGGAACAACCTATAAAAGCTCCTAAACAGGACATTGTGGATTATGTACTTGGCCTAAGATCAAGAATGGCTGAGTACATGAGAAAAACCAGTAAAAGCCTTCAGGCCAGCCAGAGCTGGAAAAGCAATGGCATGACCAGAAGGCTGTCCTGACCCAGTACCACCCAGGACAGAAGGTGTGGGTATTGGAACCTGTGGTCCCAAGGGCACTCCAGGACAAATGGAGTGGAACCCATCTAATTGTAGAGAAAAAGGGTAAGGTTACCTACCTGATAGACCTCGGCACTGCCAGGAGACCCCTTAGGGTGCTCTATGTCAACCACCTAAAACCCTACTATGACAGGGCTGATCTCATCCTGCTCATGGTAACCGATGAGGGACAGGAAGAAGAGAGTGACCCTCTCCCTGATATCTTCTCCACCACTGAAGCTGATGGCTTAGTGGAGGGAGTAGTACTTGCAGATTGTCTTACTGCTGAGCAGAAAGATAACTGTGTAAATCTTTTAAGTCAGTTTTCTGATCTCTTCTCACTAAAACCAGGTACCGCTACTTGGTGTGAGCATTCGATGAATACTGGAGACAATTTAGTAAGATTTATAGGCAGCCTGACCATGTCATGGACTGCATTAAACAAGAATTTCAGAAAATGTTGGACTTAGGAGTAATTGAGCCTTCAGAAAGCCCATGGGCTAGCCCAGTGGTGCTGGTTCCAAAACCTCACAGTAAGGATGGTAAAAGAGAGATGAGGTTTTGTGTTGACTATAGAGGGCTCAACCAAGGAACCAAGACAGATGCTCACTGTATACCCAGGGCAGATGAGCTGATTGATACACTGGCTTCTGACAAGTATCTGAGCACTTTTGACTTAACTGCAGGGTATTGGCAGATTAAGTTATTAGAAGATGCAAAACCTAAAACTGCATTCTCAACCTTTGGAGGGCACTATCAATTCACTGTGATGCCCTTTGGTCTGAGGAATGCACCTGCCACTTTTCAAAGGTTGGTGAACGCAGTCCTGCAAGGGTTGGAAGCTTTTAGTGCAGCATATCTGGATGATATAGCTGCCTTTAGCTCCACCTTGGATGATCACTTGGTCCACCTGTGGAAAGTTTTGGAGGCATTGCAAAAGGCAGGTCTCACTATCAAGGCCTCAAAGTGCCAGATATGGCAGGGGAAAGTGGTTTATCTGGGCCACTTGGTAGGTGGGGGACAGATTGCACGACTGCAGCGGAAGATCAAGACTATTATAGAATAGGCTCCCCCTACAACTCAAACCCAGGTGAGAGCCTTTTTAGGCCTCATAGGGTACTATAGGACGTTTATTAAGAACTATGTATCCATTGCAGCTCCTCTTAATGACCTCACTAGTAAGAAGATGCCTAAAACGGTATTATGGACAGCTTGCTGTCAAAAAGCTTTGGATGAGCTCAAACAGGCCATGTGCTCTGCACTTGTCCTTAAAAGCCCTTGCTACTCCAAAAAGTTCATAGTCCAGACTGATGCTTCTGAATTGGGGGTTGGGGCAGTGCTATCACAGCTTAATACTGAGGGCCAGGATCAACCTGTTGCTTTTATCAGCAGGAGGTTGACCCCTAGAGAAAAGCATTGGTCTGCCATAGAGAGGGAGGCCTTTGCTGTGGTCTGGGCACTGAAAACATTGAGACCATACCTATTTGGTATTCACTTTATTGTTCAAACAGACCACAAACCTCTACTTTGGCTAAAACAAATGAAAGGTGAAAACCCTCAATTGTTGAGGTGGTCCATATCCCTACAGGGAATGGACTATACAGTTGAACATAGACCTGGGAGTACCCACTCCAATGCAGATGGACTCTCCAGATATTTCCACTTAGACAAGGTAGATTCATCTGGGCAAGGTTAGCCTTATTGTCCCTCGTTTGAGGGGGGTTGTGTAGGAAAGTACCATCTTGCCTGGCATGTTACCCCCATTTTTACTGTATGCATGTTTGTTTTTGCCTGTGTCACTGGGATCCTACTAGCCAGTACCCCAGTGCTCATAAAGTGTGCCCTGTATGTGTTCCCTGTGTGGTGCCTAACTGTATCACTGAGGCTCTGCTAATCAGAACCTCAGTGTTTATGCTCTCTCTGCTTTAAAAAATTGCCACTGCAGGCTAGTGTCTAATTTTACCAATTCTGATTGGCACACTGGAACACCCTTATAATCCCATAGTATATGGTACCTAGGTACCCAGGGCATTGGGGTTCCAGGAGATCCCTCTGGGCTGCAGCATTTCATTTGCCACCCATAGGGAACTCAGACAATTCTTGCACAGAACTGCCACTGCAGCCTGAGTGAAATAACATCCACGTTATTTCACAGCCAATTTACACTGCACTTAAGTAACGTATAAGTCACCTATATGTCTAGCCCTCACTTAGTGAAGGTTAGGTGCAAAGTTACTTAGTGTGAGGGCACCCTGGCACCAGCCAAGGTGCCCCCACATTGTTCAGGGCAATTTCCCCGGACTTTGTGAGTGCGAGGACACCATTACGCGCATGCACTACATATAGGTCGATACCTATATGTAGCGTTACAATGGTAACTCCAAACATGGTCATGTAACATGTCTAGGATCATGGAATTGTCACCCCAATACCATTCTGCTGTTGGGGGGGACATTTCCATGCATCCCCGGGGCTCCAGCATAGAGCCCGGGTACTGCCAAACTAACTCTCCGGGGCTTTCTCTGCAGCTACCGCTGCTGCCAACCCTCAGACAGGTTTCTGCCCCCCTAGGGCATGGGCAGCCCAGTCCCAGGAAGGCAGAACAAAGGGTTTCCTCTGAGAGAGGGTGTTACACCCTCTCCCTTTGGAAATAGGTGTGAAGGGCCTGAGAGGAGTAGCCTCTCCTGGCCTCTGGAAATGCTTTGAAGGGCACAGATGGTGACCTCCTTGCATAAGCCAGTCTACACCGGTTCAGGGATCCCCCCAGCCCTGCTCTGGTGCAAAACTGGACAAAGGAAAGGGGAGTGACCTCTCCCGTGACAAGCATCTCCCAAGGGGAGGTGCACAGAGCTCCTCCAGTGTGTCCCAGACCTCTGCCATCTTGAATGCAGAGGTGTGAGGGCACAATGGAGATCTCTGAGTGGCCAGTGCCAGCATGTGACGTCAGAGATCCCTCCTGATAGGTGCTTACCTTTTTCTGTAGCCAATCCTCCTCTGAGGGCTATTTAGGGTCTCTCCTCTGGGTATCTCACCAGATAACGAATGCAAGAGCTCACAAGAGTTCCTCTGCACTTCCCTCTTCGACTTCTGCCAAGGATCGACTGCTGACTGCTCCATGATGCCTGCAAAACCGCAACAAAGTAGCAAGAAGACTACCAGCAACATTGTAGCGCCTCATCCTGCTGGCTTTCTCAACTGTTTCCTGGTGGTGCATGCTCTCAGGCCTGTCTGCCTTCACCCTGCACTGGAAGCCAAGAAGAAATCTCCAGTGGGTCGACGGATTCTTCCTCCTGCCAATGCAGTCACCAAACTTCTGCATCACCAGTCCTCTGGGTCCCCTCTCATCTTGACGTGCGTGGTCCCTGGAGCACAGGAGCCTGTTCCAAGTGTTCCCGACAGTCCAGTGGCCCTTCTGTCCACATTTGGTGGAGGTAAGTCCTTGCCTCCCCACGCCAGACAGTAATCCTGTGTACTGCATTAACTTCAGCTGATAGGGCTTCTGTGCACTTTTGCAAGACTTCCTTTGTGCACAGCCTAGCCCAGGTCCCCAGCACTCTGTCCTGCATTGCCCAACTCACTGAGTTGGACTCCGACTTCGTGGGACCCTCTTTTGTTGTACTGAGTCGACTGTTTTGCTCAGATCTTCTGAATGCCTGTTCAGGTGTTTCTGTGGGTGCTGCCTGCTTCTGCATTGGCTCTCTGTGTTGCTGAGCGCCCCCTCTGTCTCCTCCTCCAAGGGGCGATCTCCTGGTCCTTCCTGGGCCCTGGCAGCACCCAAAGTCCTCAACTGCGACACTTGCAGCTAGCAAGGCTTGTTTGAAGTGTTTCTGTGTGGAAACAACTCTGCATCCTCCAGCACGCCGTGGGACATCTTCTGACCAAAGGAGAAGTTTCTGGCACCTTCCGTTATTGCAGAATCTTTGGCTTCTTCTACCCAGAGGCAGCCCTTTTGCACCTTCATCTGGGGTTTAGTGGGCCCCTGCCCCCCCGAACACTTGCGTGACTCTTGGACTTGGTCCCCTTCCTTTGCAGGTCCTCAGGTAAAGGAATACATCTTCAGTGCTGTCTTTCTGGGGTAGTAGGGTAACTTTACTCCTACTATTCAGGGTCTTGGGGTGGGGTATCGTGGACACCCTTAGTGCTTTCTTACACTCCCAGCGACCCTCTACACACTACACTAGGCCTGGGGTCCCTTTGTGGTTCGCATTCCACTTTTGGAGTATTTGATTTGTGTTGCCCCTAGGTCTATTGTCTCCTATTGCATTCTATTGTGTTCTACAGTCTTTGCACTACTTTTCTAACTGTTTACTTAGCTGATTTTGGTTTGTGTGTATATTTTGTGTATATTACTTACCTCTTAAGGGAGTATATCCTCTGAGATACTTTTGGCATATTGTCACTAAAATAAAGTACCTTTATTTTTAGTAACTCTGAGTATTGTGTTTTCTTATGATTTAGTGCTAAGTGATATAAGTGGTATAGTAGGAGCTTTGCATGTCTCCTAGTTCAGCCTAAGCTGCTCTGCTATAGCTACCTCTATCGGCCAAAGCTGCTAGAACACCTCTAATCTAGTACTAAGGGATAACTGGACCTGGCACAAGGTGTAAGTACCACAAGGTACCCACTATAAGCCAGGCAAGCCACTTACAGTATCTCCTTCAGGTTCAGTCTCTTCACAGACTGTGGGAATCTCAGGAGCAGGTTTCCCACGCCCCTTGCCCCTCCACCTCCTGGCAAGCACCTGGGCCACTGTTTTAGGCTCCAGGTCCTTCTGATCACCCTCTCTGGCAGCCATTGATCACGTGGTCATGCACTTCCTTTCTGGCAATCCTAACATTTCCAAGTATGATCTGAGCTCTACCTCTTTATATGTGGTATGCTCCAGGTCATTCCCTCGCAGACAGTCAACAGTGATGGATGGACTCACAGCTACCCTCAAGGAACCTAAGACCCCCCATTCAAAGGGAACCTGAGCTACCTAGCATTGGTGCTCACTGTTGTCTACTGCTACATCTCTGTGGGCTGCATTAGGGATATAAGAGTTCCCTGGATCAACTCATCCAGGGAGTCTGAGGTCAACTAAGCGGGACCCCCACCACTAACTGAGGCCAACTCCTCCCAAAGCACTACATTCATCGCCCTTAGTGCATGCCCACCAGTGGGGGACTGTGTCTGTTTGGGACACTTGGAAGTCCCCATAAAATGCCCTTCTAAAAGTGGCATTTTCAGAATTACAATTTAAAATGTGACCTTTCCATAAGTTGAGATTTTAAAATGAGATTCCAGAAACACTAAACTCGGAAAAATGATCTCTTCCAGAGTGTGTATTACACTTATAAGATGTAATAAGGTAATGCCAGTGTTATCCAATGGGAGAGGCCTTGCTTCAGTGAAGAACAACTTTAGGAGGTGTTCACTACTATGACATGTAATACGTAAAAGTACATGTCCTGCCGTTTAAATACATTGCACCCTGCCCTCTGGGTTGTCCAAGGCCTACCTTAGGGGGTGACATACATATAAAAAGGAAAGTTTTGGGGCTGGCAAGAGGGTTATTTTGCCAGGTCACCATAGCAGTGTAAGCTGTACATACAGGTTCTGCAATGGCAGTCCGGAGTCATGGTTGGAGGGTTACTAAATTGGGTGACATAATCAGTGCTGCAGGCCCACAAGTAGCAATTATTTCAGAGGCCCTAGGTACATGTGGTACACTGTAAGAGGGACTTATCAATAGAGCAAATATGCCAATTGGGGATATGTCAATATTACCATATTTAGGGCAGAGAGCACAGGCACTTTATCATTGGTTAGCAGTCCTAAAAACAGAAAAGATGAGGTCAGAAAAGTGGAGGAAGTAGGCACAAAGTTGAGGGGAAGATCACACTAAGGTTGTCAGGTCTAACAGTCATACATTACTTTGCTTCTCTTGACCTGAGGTATGCAATTGTCTAAGCAAGTAAGAAGCAATGTAAAGGGTTGGAGTGGCTTTTTCTCCCTGGTACTGACACAATTTTAGTTTCAAGTAGAGAAAACTGCAGTCAAAAGACCATGGTGTATAGCACATGTTTGAATTGAGTTCCCAGCAGTTTGCCTGCAGTAAGAGAACAAATCAATAGTTGCTGAAGGCTGTGGAAATGCACCAGCTCCTAGATGAGAGGGCCATCCCATTTTACAGTGCTCCACTGATTGTTCTGAGATTCTAAAGTTTCCAGCTGCAAGAAAGGGACCAAGTGTTGTCATGGGAATGATCTGAGTATAATGGCTTTGTAGGGAGCCATTTGCCCACGAGGGACCAGTGTATCAATGTCCTAACTAGACTCAACCTGAGATGCCGGCCATGGTTTCTACCAATACCAGAAGTTCAAAGATTTTTCTAGAAGGCTTCAGTCAATGTAATTCAATTGACTGTCTTCGGGAATGCTCGCGTATCAACATTTACCCAATGCAATATGTTGCAGCATTTGGCAAAGAGACCCCATGTTGGAAATGTAAACAAAGGTAAAAATATTGGGGGTCATTCCAACTTCGGCAGGCGGCGGAGGCCGCCCGCCAAAGTTCCCCCGCCAGAAGACCGCGGTCAAATGACCGCGGCGGTCATTCTGACTTTCCCGCTGGCCGGGCGGGCGACCGCCAAAAGGCCGCCCGCCCGCCCGCCCGCCCAGCGGGCGACCGCCAAAAGGCCGCCCGCCCGCCCAGCGGGAAAGACCCAGCAACGATGAAGCCGGCTCCGAATGGAGCCGGCGGAGTTGCTGGGGTGCGACGGGTGCAGTGGCACCCGTTGCGATTTTCAGTGTCTGCTAAGCAGACACTGAAAATCATTATGGGGCCCTGTTAGGGGGCCCCTGCACTACCCATGCCAGTGCATGGGCAGTGCAGGGGCCCCAGGGGCCCCACGACACCCGTTCCCGCCATCCTGTTCCTGGCGGTAAGAACCGCCAGGAACAGGATGGCGGGAAGGGGGTCGGAATCCCCATGGCGGCGCTACTTGCAGCGCCGCCATGGAGGATTCCTATGGCCAGGGGAAAACCAGCGTTAAACCACCGGTTTCCCTTTTCTGACCGCGGCTTTACCGCCGCGGTCAAAATTGGCCAGGAAGCACCGCCAGCCTGTTGGCGGTGCTTCCGCGGTCGTTGGCCCTGGCGGTCCATGACCGCCAGGGTCAGAATGACCCCCATTGTGTTATATCAATAACCCGAGTCCAATCTCTGTGATTCACAGTTGTCAGCATCCTTTAAATGCTGCTCTGATTGTCTGCTCTGTTTGACCTTCAAAAATGTTGAAGGCTTATTGTTGTTTGAGTGGCATATTGGTGTGTGAGATAAAAGTACAGAGCTCATCATACTGGCAAGTCCCAAGGTCACCTTGGATAGAAGACATATTGAGCTTCTAAATGTCACACTTTCAGAGGTTATATGAACACCAAACCATTCTCCTGGAAAGAAGGTGAATGACAGTGTGAGAAATTGGGTTGCTGGTTGACTGGGGTATGAGGCCTGGTAAAGCAACAGACACAGTCCCTTACAGGGTTAACCACATAAAGTCACTAAGTTACCTTGTGCTTACCCTGAGAAGCTTGATACAAAAAGCAGCCAAACTTAACTTTGAAGCAAAGTGAAAATCACACAAATGGTAATAAATCCCACACCAATTTTGAAAGATAGAGTAAAGTTTAGTAAATTAAAAACATAGCATGAAAAGCAATGAAATCAGTCTGATTGGTGATGCACCAGAGGTGGTTAAGAAAGCTAGCAGGTTTAGGTCTCCTCTCAGTTCTCAGAGTAGTTTTTAGCAAAACATGTTCAGTCCTCAGTTTTGGTATTTGGCCATTTGTAAACCTCTAGTCTTTAGCACCACAACCAAGGTTCCAGGGCTGGTGCGACACCACTTGGGGGTTCAGGAATCAATCAGGCTGGGTCGAGGAGCAGGTTCAAGGCAATGAGAGCCTTTTGTTTTCACGTTGCTCTGAACAGGAGTGCAGCAAAATAGCCTATGGAGTCACTCAGGTAGTACTGAGTTCAAGTAAAGATGCAGGGCTTAACATTAGAGCTGGTCTCTTAGGGTTCAAGGCAGGCTCCAGACAGTGAAGTATCTTTTCAAGTACTGCAAAGTAGTGTTACAGAGTGCACAGCAGGTCACAGCATCAGACAGTGCTCTGAGAGTCCTTCCGCAGGTCTAGGAGTAAACTGAACAGTAGGTCTGATGGTCCTATTTTTACAGCCTAGCATACTTCCTCTGGGAGAAGCTCCTAGAAAGGTTCTTTAAAATGGATGGAATTCCTCAACTCCCCAGTTGTGGCTCCAAGTTGGCTGCAGAGACAATGTGGAGGTGATAAGTCCTTATTGTGTTCAATTCTACTCCCTATCCTGCCAAGAGATGGCCCATTCATACCTAATTCATCTATTGTGTGACTATCCTGGTTAACTGTCCCAGATAGTCTGTCAGTTACACCCAGTCATTTGACTCAAGAAATACAGCAGGCACAAAAGGGCTAAGGACAGGAAAATGCCAACTAGAGTAACACAAATGATGGACAGAATGTGGAACCAATCAAACATTCACCCTCAGTCACAGATCTGGGTTTAATCCATCAATTCTTTTGCTCACCATGTCACCATGGTTTGGATCCAGCCATGTAAAAATCAGTCTTCACCCTGTTCCCCATGAAACAGTCCAGCCCGAACTGCAAGGCCAAGTCCTCCCTGGACCAGAAACAAGCATCCTGTGACCAGTTTCTGGGTATCACCCTTCATCAGCTAGGCTAGCTTGAATCCAGTGGGACAGTGAGCCTGGGCCAACGTCTGGGCATACCTGGCACACTTATGGCGACAAAAGCAAAGAAACACAAATGTTATTTTTGCATTTGTCACCCCAAGTGGGAAGAGTATGCCCAGACGTGGGTCCCATGCTCAGTATGCCACCAGATTCAAGCTAGCCTGGCTGAAGAGGTGTGATACCCTGCAAACGGTCCCAGGATGCTTGTTTCTGGTAGTTGGAGGATATTATATATTAACAATAGGAAAACTCAGTTCAAGCCCTTGGAAAACCTTGGAAAGCAAGATGTTAAAATCAGAGTCCAGTCCTTTCACTGCCAGGGCAGAAGCACTAAGCATCAGGCCAGGACAAGGATGGAGCAGGCAGAGTGGTAGTTCCTCCTACAGCATCCAACTGTTGAGCCTGCAAACCCGAATGTGCCCCAGTAAAAACTTCTGAGTTGATCATTTTCCTTTACAGGGACCAATGCTTGTTTACCGAGACCAATGCTTGTTTGCAAAGACCAATGCTTTTTGGAACTAATGCTTGTTAGAGACCAATGCTTGTTCAGAAACATGTGGTGCACAAGCTTCCACCATCTCTATGACTCAGACTGGGTGTGGCTGGAGGCAGAAGGTATTTAAACCACACCCAGCCTGAGTGAATTGCTTGCTGTAAAGGTCACCGGCTGTACTATACCACTTATATCATATAGCACTATATCATAAGAAGCACAATACTCAGAGTTTCTAAAAATAAAGGTACTTTATTTTATTGACAATGTGCCAAAAATATCTCAGAGGATATACTCCCTTAGGAGGTAAGTAAAGTACACAAACTATACACACAAACCAAAATCAGGTAAGTAAACAGTTAGAAAAGTAGTGCAAACACTGTAGAATACAGTAGGATGCAATAGGCCTAGGGGCAACACAAACCATATACTAAGAAAGTGGAATGTGAACCACTTAGGGACCCCAGGCCTAGAGTAGAGTGTAGAGGGTCACTGGGAGTGTAAGAAAACAGTAAAGGTGTCCAAGATACCCCACCCTAAGACCCTGAAAAGTAGGAGCAAAGTGACCCTACTTCCCCAGAAATACACTAAAGATGTGATAGGAGATTTTGCAAAGACCACAACTGACTGCAAAGCACTCAATACGGATTCCTGTACCTGAGGACCTGTAAAGGAAGGGGACCAAGTCCAAAAGTCTCGAAAGTGTCCAGGGGGGCAGGATCCCACTAAACCCCAGATGAAGGTGCAAAATGGCTGCCTCTGGGTAGAAGAAGCTGAAGTTTCTGCAACAACAGGAGATGCCAGGAACTTCTCCTTCGCACAGGAGATGTCCCACAAAGTCGGAGTCCAACTCAGCAAGTTGGGCAATGCAGGACAGAGTGCTGGAGACCTGGGCTGCGCTGTGCATGAAGGATTCCTTGCAAAAGTGCACAGAAGCCCTAGCAGCTGCAGTTCACACAATACACAGGATTACTGTCTGGCGTGGGGAGGCACGGACTTACCTCCACCAAATCAAATTTTCCAGCATAGAGCCCTGGTACTGCCAAACTAACTCTCTGGGGTTTTCTCTGCAGCTACTGCTGCTGCCAACCCTCAGACAGGTTTCTGCCCCCCTGGGGTGTGGGCAGCCCAGTCCCAGTACCACTATCAGCCTAAGCTGCTAGAACACCTCTAGTCTACTAATAAGGTATAACTGGTCCTGGCACAAGGTGTAAGTACCACAAGGTACCCACTATAAGCCAGGCCAGCCTCCTACATTGGTGGTAGCGGTGTGATAGGTACTTGTAACTGCTTTACCACTTTGTCATTGGTGCTTTTCATTAAAAAAACATATACTAAATACTTCAGAATATACACAGTAACCTAAACAGTTTAACTTTCCTTCTTTAAAACTTTCTGAAGAGTTTCTGAAAACTTTCTAAAGTTTCCAAAAGTTTGAAAAAGCTTTTCTTTGTTCTTTTAAAAAGTTCCAAAAACATGTTTTTCTCTCTCTGTCCTAAACCTTTTCTGTCATGTCTGCAGTAGAACTTACTCCCACAGTTGTCCAGGCAACATATGGGAATCTAAACTTTAAATGTTTGAGGGGTGTCTGCATTGAAAGAGGTTTAGCAATTTGTAAGAATCCTACAAAAGTTCTTCTCCTCAGCCTTCTCCTAGAAAGTGACCAGAACCAGTCTGGCTCATCCCAGGATCGGTAGGTAGAGGAGGTGGGTACCCAGTCAGACTCAGAGGAGCCCCCTCAGGTTGCTGGGGAGTGTTCTTCCAAGGACCTGTCAGCTAGCAGGCCACCTAGTGACACTGGTAATGGGAGGGGGTCACACATTAGTAGGGCACCATTCACTCCTAAAGGCCAGGTAATTAGAGTCCAGCCAGTTAGAGATAGGTCCACTTCTGACAACTCCCACATTTCTTCTGTGTCTCAGAATTCTCGAGCCTCCCACCCTGAGGATAACACCCTAAAGAGGGAACTCAGAAAGCTGAGGTTGGAAGATGCCAGACTGAAGCTGAGACAGCAACAGTTGGCCTTAGACAGGGAAGTAGAGAGGGAAAGGAAGAGGTTGGGATTTGATCCCCATGGTGGCAGCAGCAGTGTTTTGATAGTAATCCTGTTAGAGAGCAAAATTCCAAAAACCTGCAAAAGATAGTCCCCCCTTACAAAGGAGGGGAATGATATTAACCAGTGGTTTGCTGCACTTGAGAGGGCCTGTATGGTACAGTTGGTCCCTCAAAGGCAGTGGGCTGTTATCTTGTGGCTATCTTTCACTGGTAAGGGTAGGGATAGGCTCCTTACTGTCAGAGAAAGTGATGCTAATAACTACAAAGTTTTGAAAGATGCATTCTTGGATGGATTTGGCTTAACCACTGAACAATACAGGATTAAGTTCAGAGACACCAGAAAAGAGTCATCTGAAGACTGGACAGACTTTGTAGACTGTTCAGTGAAGGCCTTGAAAGGTTGGTTACATGGCAGTAAGGTGATTGGCTATGAAAGCCTGTATAATCTAATCTTGAGAGAGCATATTTTGCACAATTGTGTGTCTGATTTGATGCACCAGTATGTGGTAGACTCAGATCTGACCTCTCCCCAAGAATTGGGAAAGAAGGCAGACAAATGGGTCAGAAGAAGAATGAACAGAAACGTTCATACAGGGGGTGATAAGGATGGCAAGAACAAGGATGGTAAGTCTTCTAGCAAGGGTGGGGACAAAGATAAAAAACATTCTGAGCCTTCATCAGGCCCACAAAAATCCTCTGGGGGTGGTGGATCCAAATCCTCTTCTGACAATCAGAAAACGCCTTGGTGTTATTTATGTATAGGAAAAGGCCATTGGGCAAGTGATGCCACTTGTCCAAAGAAAAACAACAAACCTCCCACCACCACAACCCCAACTGCAAACTCTAGTGTCCCTAGTAATAGCGGTGGTGGTGGAAAGTCTGCTACAATTAGCCAATCCCAGGGTGTAGCTGGGCTCACTATTGGCAGTGTAGTTGGGATTGGGCTTGTTAGGGAGACCACAGAGGCTGTTTTAGTCTCTGATGGTGGCATTTACTTTGCCTCCTTGGTTGCTTGTCCCCTTAATATGGGTAAGTGCAAGCAACTACCCCTAATTAACAGTGTTGAGGTTGAGGTTGAGACCTACAGGGACACAGGAGCCAGTGTAACTATGGTTATAGAGAAACCGGTTCACCCTGATCAACACCTACTTGGTCAGCACTACCAAGTGACTGATGCTCACAATAACACACTTTGCAACCCCATGGCTATTGTGAATCTCAACTGGGGGGGTTACTGGTCCAAAGAAAGTTGTGGTAGCCACTGAATTACCTATAGATTGCTTACTAGGCAATGGTTTGGAGACATCAGCTTGGGCTGAAGTGGAGTTGGAGGCTCATGCAGCAATGCTGGGCATTCCTGGGCATATGTGTGCTTTAACCAGGTCTCAGGCCAAAAAGCAAAAAGGACAGGGAAACTTGGACCCTGGAACAATGTACCAAGTGTTCCCAAAGGCTAGGGGTAGGAAGGGTAAATCCTTGCCCACTATCCCTCTCTCACCAGAAGAATCCCCTTTTGAGGAAGATAAATTCTCTCCCTGTGCAGAACCTATACCAGATGAGCTGGCAGCAGACACTGCTGAGCTTTTGGGTGCAGGGGGGCCAGCTAGGGAAGAGCTTTAGTGTGGCACAGCAGACCTGTCCCACACTAGAGGGTTTGAGACAGCAAGCTGTCAAGCAGCAGAATGGGGATGTCAGTGATAGCCATAAGGTGTATTGGGAAGACAACCTCCTGTATACTGAGTCAAGGGACCCTAAAACTGGAGCTGCCAGGAGATTGGTCATCCCTTTGCAATACAGCGAGTTTATTCTTACCTTGGCACATGACATTCCCTTGGCTGGGTATTTGGGCCAAAGTAAAACTTGGGGCAGGCTTGTTCCCCTGTTTCACTGGCCTCATATGTCAGAGGACACCAAAGAGTTTTGTCGCTCTTGTGTGACATACCAGGCCAGTGGCAAAACTGGTGGCACTCCAAAGGCCCCCTTAAATCCACTTCCAGTGGTTGGGGTGCCCTTTGAAAGGGTAGGGGTTGACATAGTTGTCCCCCTTGACCCTCCACCAGCTTCAGGCAATAGGTTTATCCTAGTGGTAGTGGACCATAACACTAGGTACCCTGAAGCCATCCCCTTAAGGACCACTACAGCTCCTGCTGTGGCAAAGGCCCTCCTAGGAATCTTTTCCAGGGTGGGCTTCCCTAAGGAAGTGGTGTCAGACAGAGGTAGTAACTTCATATCTGCATACCTCAAGGCAATGTGGAAGGAGCGTAGCGTAACATACAAGTTCACTACTCCTTACCATCCACAAACAAATGGCCCGGTAGAGAGGTTTAATACAACTCTCAAAGGTATGATAATGGGACTCCCTGAAAATCTCAGAAGGAGATGGGATGTCCTGTTACCTTGCCTCCTTTTTGCTTTCAGGGAGGTACCCCAAAAAGGAGTGGGCTTTAGCCCCTTTAAACTCCTCTTTGGACACCCTGTGAGAGGTTCCCTTGCACTTGTTAAGCAGGGTTGGGAACAACCTTTAAAAGCTCCTAAACAGGACATTGTGGATTATGTACTTGGCCTAAGATCAAGAATGGCTGAGTACATGAGAAAAACCAGTAAAAGCCTTCAGGCCAGCCAGAGCTGGAAAAGCAATGGCATGACCAGAAGGCTGTCCTGACCCAGTACCACCCAGGACAGAAGGTGTGGGTATTGGAACCTGTGGTCCCAAGAGCACTCCAGGACCAATGGAGTGGAACCCATCTAATTGTAGAGAAAAAGGGTAAGGTTACCTACCTGATAGACCTCGGCACTGCCAGGAGACCCCTTAGGGTGCTCTATGTCAACCACCTAAAACCCTACTATGACAGGGCTGATCTCATCCTGCTCATGGTAACCGATGAGGGACAGGAAGAAGAGAGTGACCCTCTCCCTGATATCTTCTCCACCACTGAAGCTGATGGCTTAGTGGAGGGAGTAGTACTTGCAGATTGTCTTACTGCTGAGCAGAAAGATAACTGTGTAAATCTTTTAAGTCAGTTTTCTGATCTCTTCTCACTAAAACCAGGTACCGCTACTTGGTGTGAGCATTCGATGAATACTGGAGACAGTTTAGTAAGATTTATAGGCAGCCTGACCATGTCATGGACTGCATTAAACAAGAATTTCAGAAAATGTTGGACTTAGGAGTGATTGAGCCTTCAGAAAGCCCATGGGCTAGCCCAGTGGTGCTGGTTCCAAAACCTCACAGTAAGGATGGTAAAAGAGAGATGAGGTTTTGTGTTGACTATAGAGGGCTCAACCAAGGAACCAAGACAGATGCTCACCGTATACCCAGGGCAGATGAGCTGATTGATACACTGGCTTCTGCCAAGTATCTGAGCACTTTTGACTTAACTGCAGGGTATTGGCAGATTAAGTTATTAGAAGATGCAAAACCTAAAACTGCATTCTCAACCTTTGGAGGGCACTATCAATTCACTGTGATGCCCTTTGGTCTGAGGAATGCACCTGCCACTTTTCAAAGGTTGGTGAACGCAGTCCTGCAAGGGTTGGAAGCTTTTAGTGCAGCATATCTGGATGATATAGCTGCCTTTAGCTCCACCTTGGATGATCACTTGGTCCACCTGTGGAAAGTTTTGGAGGCCCTGCAAAAGGCAGGTCTCACTATCAATGCCTCAAAGTGCCAGATATGGCAGGGGAAAGTGGTTTATCTGGGCCACTTGGTAGGTGGGGGACAGATTGCACGACTGCAGGGGAAGATCAAGACTATTATAGAATAGGCTCCCCCTACAACTCAAACCCAGGTGAGAGCCTTTTTAGGCCTCATAGGGTACTATAGGACGTTTATTAAGAATTATGTATCCATTGCAGCTCCTCTTAATGACCTCACTAGTAAGAAGATGCCTAAAACGGTATTATGGACAGCTCGCTGTCAAAAAGCTTTGGATGAGCTCAAACAGGCCATGTGCTCTGCACTTGTCCTTAAAAGCCCTTGCTACTCCAAAAAGTTCATAGTCCAGACTGATGCTTCTGAATTGGGGGTTGGGGCAGTGCTATCACAGCTTAATACTGAGGGCCAGGATCAACCTGTTGCTTTTATCAGCAGGAGGTTGACCCCTAGAGAAAAGCATTGGTCTGCCATAGAGAGGGAGGCCTTTGCTGTGGTCTGGGCACTGAAAACGTTGAGACCATACCTGTTTGGTATTCACTTTATTGTTCAAACAGACCACAAACCTCTACTTTGGCTAAAACAAATGAAAGGTGAAAACCCTCAATTGTTGAGGTGGTCCATATCCCTACAGGGAATGGACTATACAGTGGAAAATAGACCTGGGAGTACCCACTCCAATGCAGATGGACTCTCCAGATATTTCCACTTAGACAAGGTAGATTCATCTGGGCAAGGTTAGCCTTATTGTCCCTCGTTTGAGGGGGGTTGTGTAGGAAAGTACCATCTTGCCTGGCATGTTACCCCCATTTTTACTGTATGCATGTTTGTTTTTGCCTGTGTCACTGGGATCCTGCTAGCCAGTACCCCAGTGCTCATAAAGTGTGCCCTGTATGTGTTCCCTGTGTGGTGCCTAACTGTATCACTGAGGCTCTGCTAATCAGAACCTCAGTGTTTATGCTCTCTCTGCTTTAAAAAATTGCCACTGCAGGCTAGTGTCTAATTTTACCAATTCTGATTGGCACACTGGAACACCCTTATAATCCCATAGTATATGGTACCTAGGTACCCAGGGCATTGGGGTTCCAGGAGATCCCTCTGGGCTGCAGCATTTCATTTGCCACCCATAGGGAACTCAGACAATTCTTGCACAGAACTGCCACTGCAGCCTGAGTGAAATAACATCCACGTTATTTCACAGCCAATTTACACTGCACTTAAGTAACGTATAAGTCACCTATATGTCTAGCCCTCACTTAGTGAAGGTTAGGTGCAAAGTTACTTAGTGTGAGGGCACCCTGGCACCAGCCAAGGTGCCCCCACATTGTTCAGGGCAATTTCCCCAGACTTTGTGAGTGCGAGGACACCATTACGCGCATGCACTACATATAGGTCGATACCTATATGTAGCGTTACAATGGTAACTCCAAACATGGTCATGTAACATGTCTAGGATCATGGAATTGTCACCCCAATACCATTCTGCTGTTGGGGGGGACATTTCCATGCATCCCCGGGGCTCCAGCATAGAGCCCGGGTACTGCCAAACTAACTCTCCGGGGCTTTCTCTGCAGCTACCGCTGCTGCCAACCCTCAGACAGGTTTCTGCCCCCCTAGGGCATGGGCAGCCCAGTCCCAGGAAGGCAGAACAAAGGGTTTCCTCTGAGAGAGGGTGTTACACCCTCTCCCTTTGGAAATAGCTGTGAAGGGCCTGAGAGGAGTAGCCTCTCCTGGCCTCTGGAAATGCTTTGAAGGGCACAGATGGTGACCTCCTTGCATAAGCCAGTCTACACCGGTTCAGGGATCCCCCCAGCCCTGCTCTGGTGCAAAACTGGACAAAGGAAAGGGGAGTGACCTCTCCCGTGACAAGCATCTCCCAAGGGGAGGTGCACAGAGCTCCTCCAGTGTGTCCCAGACCTCTGCCATCTTGAATGCAGAGGTGTGAGGGCACAATGGAGATCTCTGAGTGGCCAGTGCCAGCATGTGACGTCAGAGATCCCTCCTGATAGGTGCTTACCTTTTTCTGTAGCCAATCCTCCTCTGAGGGCTATTTAGGGTCTCTCCTCTGGGTATCTCACCAGATAACGAATGCAAGAGCTCACAAGAGTTCCTCTGCACTTCCCTCTTCGACTTCTGCCAATGATCGACCGCTGACTGCTCCATGATGCCTGCAAAACCGCAACAAAGTAGCAAGAAGACTACCAGCAACATTGTAGCGCCTCATCCTGCTGGCTTTCTCAACTGTTTCCTGGTGGTGCATGCTCTCAGGCCTGTCTGCCTTCACCCTGCACTGGAAGC
This sequence comes from Pleurodeles waltl, assembly GCF_031143425.1. NCBI lineage: Eukaryota > Metazoa > Chordata > Amphibia > Caudata > Salamandridae > Pleurodeles > Pleurodeles waltl. The sequence continues at coordinate 405,924,318 of NC_090439.1, forward strand.
CAAGAAGAAATCTCCAGTGGGTCGACGGATTCTTCCTCCTGCCAATGCAGTCACCAAACTTCTGCATCACCAGTCCTCTGGGTCCCCTCTCATCTTGACATGCGTGGTCCCTGGAGCACAGGAGTCTGTTCCAAGTGTTCCCGACAGTCCAGTGGCCCTTCTGTCCACATTTTGTGGAGGTAAGTCCTTGCCTCCCCACGCCAGACAGTAATCCTGTGTACTGCATTAACTGCAGCTGATAGGGCTTCTGTGCACTTTTGCAAGACTTCCTTTGTGCACAGCCTAGCCCAGGTCCCCAGCACTCTGTCCTGCATTGCCCAACTCACTGAGTTGGACTCCGACTTCGTGGGACCCTCTTTTATTGTACTGAGTCGACTGTTTTGCTCAGATCTTCTGAATGCCTGTTCAGGTGTTTCTGTGGGTGCTGCCTGCTTCTGCATTGGCTCTCTGTGTTGCTGAGCGCCCCCTCTGTCTCCTCCTCCAAGGGGCGATCTCCTGGTCCTTCCTGGGCCCTGGCAGCACCCAAAGTCCTCAACTGCGACACTTGCAGCTAGCAAGGCTTGTTTGAAGTGTTTCTGTGTGGAAACAACTCTGCATCCTCCAGCACGCCGTGGGACATCTTCTGACCAAAGGAGAAGTTTCTGGCACCTTCCGTTATTGCAGAATCTTTGGCTTCTTCTACCCAGAGGCAGCCCTTTTGCACCTTCATCTGGGGTTTAGTGGGCCCCTGCCCCCCCGAACACTTGCGTGACTCTTGGACTTGGTCCCCTTCCTTTGCAGGTCCTCAGGTAAAGGAATACATCTTCAGTGCTGTCTTTCTGGGGTAGTAGGGTAACTTTACTCCTACTTTTCAGGGTCTTGGGGTGGGGTATCGTGGACACCCTTAGTGCTTTCTTACACTCCCAGCGACCCTCTACACACTACACTAGGCCTGGGGTCCCTTTGTGGTTCGCATTCCACTTTTGGAGTATTTGATTTGTGTTGCCCCTAGGTCTATTGTCTCCTATTGCATTCTATTGTGTTCTACAGTCTTTGCACTACTTTTCTAACTGTTTACTTAGCTGATTTTGGTTTGTGTGTATATTTTGTGTATATTACTTACCTCTTAAGGGAGTATATCCTCTGAGATACTTTTGGCATATTGTCACTAAAATAAAGTACCTTTATTTTTAGTAACTCTGAGTATTGTGTTTTCTTATGATATAGTGCTAAGTGATATAAGTGGTATAGTGGAGCTTTGCATGTCTCCTAGTTCAGCCTAAGCTGCTCTGCTATAGCTACCTCTATCGGCCAAAGCTGCTAGAACACCTCTAATCTAGTACTAAGGGATAACTGGACCTGGCACAAGGTGTAAGTACCACAAGGTACCCACTATAAGCCAGGCAAGCCACTTACAGTATCTCCTTCAGGTTCAGTCTCTTCACAGACTGTGGGAATCTCAGGAGCAGGTTTCCCACGCCCCTTGCCCCTCCACCTCCTGGCAAGCACCTGGGCCACTGTTTTAGGCTCCAGGTCCTTCTGATCACCCTCTCTGGCAGCCATTGATCACGTGGTCATGCACTTCCTTTCTGGCAATCCTAACATTTCCAAGTATGATCTGAGCTCTACCTCTTTATATGTGGTATGCTCCAGGTCATTCCCTCGCAGACAGTCAACAGTGATGGATGGACTCACAGCTACCCTCAAGGAACCTAAGACCCCCCATTCAAAGGGAACCTGAGCTACCTAGCATTGGTGCTCACTGTTGTCTACTGCTACATCTCTGTGGGCTGCATTAGGGATATAAGAGTTCTCTGGATCAACTCATCCAGGGAGTCTGAGGTCAACTAAGCGGGACCCCCACCACTAACTGAGGCCAACTCCTCCCAAAGCACTACATTCATCGCCCTTAGTGTATGCCCACCAGTGGGGGACTGTGTCTGTTTGGGACACTTGGAAGTCCCCATAAAATGCCCTTCCTGGGCACATGTGAAGAACTTCAGGAATTTCTTCCCTGCAGGTTTTCTTGAAGGGAACTAACTTTTCATCTCAACATTGGGTTGGGAATCCTTACCCTTGGGAACTAGTTTGGAGTGCTTTTGAGAACTCCTTACTTTATCCTTGTCCCCTCCCATTCTTTTTCTTTTGGAGACCCTGCACACCCTTGGCTGAGTCTCTCACATACAACTTCTTTTGGACCCTGGTGCTGAGTCAGTGGTCCACTTCTTGGTAAGCTTGCAGGGGTCAGTAAGCTTGTTGTCAATCAAGTGCTAGCACAGCTCTGGAAAACAACAACTAGGCAAGTGCTCCCATGCAATCAAATTGTACAGCCCCTGATAGTCTGTTACCTTGCTGCCCTGCACCCAACCATCAAGTGCTCTTCTGAAAGAATCAACATACTCCACCCAAGTTTGGACCCAAGTTTAGCACTCTCCCTGATATTCATCCTATAACTCTCTGGGGTGAGACAATACCTCCTCGTCAGGACTTCCTTCATGGCAGCGTACCTCATCTGATCCTCCGGATCTAATGCCAACAATGTGTCCCTCCCCTACACTGAGAAACACTTTCACAGGCCTGCCGCCCAATCTCTCTCAAGAACCCTGTCCATCCTCAGTGCCACCTCATACTTTCTGAACCACTGTTCAGTGTCATCACCCACAACAAAATCTTTCACCATATCTTTGGGTATATGCACCTTTCCTTCAGACCGCCCTGGAAAACTGGTGCCACCATCTGTGCTGGACCTGCTCTTAAGATCCAGCTCATTCATGCTCAGCTCTTGACCTAAAAGTAATTTATTTTCCTCCATGACAAGTTTATCTTTCTCTGCCTCCCTTTTTATCTTGGCAAGCTCCAGCTGAAGTTCTCTCTCATGCTGCAGCTTGAGCCTCTGCATTTCCATTTGATGCCTTCAGGTCTCCTGCCTGTCCTCTAGCTCCTCTGGGGTCAGACCATTGGAGGAAACACTGCCACTTCCTCTGGAAGGCACCTCTCTCCTAGGCAGATACTGGTTATCCACCAACATATTCTGCAGGTTGTCCGCCTCTCCCTCCATGATAAACTTACCCTCCTCTGCAAGCCCATCAGCTTCCTTTGCTGCCAACCAGACCCTCAGCACCTTTTGCAGGTCTTCCTTTTTATTGAGGCCTTTAATCGGACACTGGAGCTCCTTACAAAACTTTCTGACATGATTGTAAATAAGTCTCAAAAGTTGTAAAGTTAAAGGCAAGAGAAATCCAAAAAAGATACAAAAATAACAGTATGGGGTTGTGTAATGGTCTGCAATAAGACAGTAGTGTACACCAATCACTATATGCAAAGTACAAATACAAGTCCTACCTTCACCACTGATCACCAATGTTTGAAATGGGTCTTTAGTTGGCCGTAAGTTTACAACTTGTCCAAGTAGGGACCCTCACCCTAGTCAGGGTAAAGGAGTCACACACCTAAGATAACCCCGGCTCACCTCCTTGGTAGCTTGGCTCAAGCAGTCAGGCTTATCATCAAAAACAAAGATGATGCAGGCAGCAAAGAAGGTAGTGCATCGGAAAAGCAAGCAATGAGTCAATTATTTTCCCACTGGTTGGCGAGGTATTGATTATTTTCCTCATAGGAAAAGCAATGCGTGGAACCCTTACTGCGGTGCAGCATTGATGAAGAAAATGACACCGAGTGATAATGCATGAAAAATCCAGATGCATGGCCAAGATGAAACCGGGCTGAAGCAGGAGATGCATTGAATCAGCAGCCACAAGACAGGCACTGTGTCAATTTTTTCAGCAGTGGTACAGGTGCTGCTTTGATTTTTCTGCTACAACGGGTCAGTGCATGGATTTTTCTTCAGGTCACAAGCTTCCACTTCCAAGGGCCCAGGGACTGAATTTGGCACCATTTGGCTAGTCAGGACTCTGAGCAGAAGAGACCAGGCGCTTGCAGATGGAGTGTTTGATGTCCCTGAGATCTCTTAACAGGAGGCAAGCTCAGTTCAAGCCCTAGGAGAAACTTGTAAAGCAGGATGTAGAAAGCAAAGTCCAGTCCTTTCACTCACAGGGCAGAAGTAGCAAACAGAAGGCCAGCATAGCAAAGCAACAGGTAGAGTGGCAGTTCCTCCTACAGCATCCAATAGAATGTCCTCAGTCCAGATGTGTTCTGCAGTTGTGGTCTCAGGGGCCCAATACTTATAGTTATTTCTGTCTTTGAAGTAGACAAACTTCAAAGGAAAGTCTGTCTTTCGAAAGACCCTGCCTTTCCTGCCCTGGCCCAAGACACGCCCTAGGGGGGTTGGAGATTGCTTTGTGGAAGAACAGGCACAGCCCTTTTCAGGTGCAAGAGTCAGCTCCTCCATCCACTCTAGCCCAGGAAGTCTGAACAGGATATGCAGGGCACACCTAAGCTCCCTTTGTGCGGCTGTCTAGAGTGAATTCACAAACAGCCCAACTGTCATCCTGACACAGACATGTATTCCACAGCCAGACAGAGGCATAGGATGGTTAAACAAGAAACGTTCCACTTTCTAAAAGTAGCATTTTTAAACTTACAACTTAAAAACTAACTTCACTAAAAGATGTAAAATAAATTGTGATTTTGGAGACTGCAAAGTCCGTATCTGTTTCTGCTCCCGATGGGAAATTACACTTAAAAGAGATTTCAAGGCAACCCCCATGTTAGCCATTGAGATATAAATGCCTTGCAATAGTAAAAAATCTAATTTAGCAGTATTTCACTATCAGGACATCTAAACCACACCAGTGCATGGCCCACCTTTTACATACATTACACCCTGCCCATGCGGTTGCCTTATGCCTACCTGTAGGAAGTTGGCTCTGTATGCACTATTTCAAAGTAAGGAATAGTATGCACAGAGTCCAAGGGTTAACCTTAGAGGTAAGATAGTGGCAAAAAGAGATAATACTAATGCTCTATTTTGTGGTAGTGTGGACGAGCAGTAGGCTTATCAAAGGAGTAGTTTTAAGCATTTGTTGTACATACACACAGGCAATAAATGAGGAACACACACTCAGAGACAATTCCAGGCCAATAGGTTTTTGTATAGAAAAATAACTTTTCTTAGTTTATTTTAAGAACCACAGGTTCAAATTCTACATGCAATACTTTGCATGAAAGGTATTGCAGGTAAGTACTTTAGGAACTTTGAATAATCACAATAGCATATATACTTTTCAAATAAAACACATATAGCTATTTTAAAACTAGACACAGTGCAATTTTCACAGTTCCTAGGGGAGGTAAGTAATTGTTAGTTCTTGCAGGTAAGTAAACCACCTAGGGGGTTCAAGTTTGGGTCCAAGGTAGCCCACCGTTGGGGATTCAGAGCAACCCCAAAGTTACCACACCAGCAGCTCAGGGCCGGTCAGGTGCAGAGTTCAAAGTGGTGCCCAAAACGCATAGGCTTCAATGGAGAAGGGGGTGCCCCGGTTCCAGTCTGCCAGCAGGTAAGTACCCGCGTCTTTGGAGGGCAGACCAGGGGGGTTTTGTAGGGCACCAGGGGGGACACAAGTTAGCACAGAAAGTACACCCTCAGCAGCACGGGGGCGACCGGGTGCAGTGTGCAAACACGCGTCAGGTTTGTAATAGGTTTCAATGGGAGACCAAGGGGTCTCTTCAGCGATGCAGGCAGGCAAGGGGGGGGGCTCCTCGGGGTAGCCACCACCTGGGCAAGGGAGAGGGCCTCCTGGGGGTCACTCCTGCACTGGAGTTCTGATCCTTCAGGTCCTGGGGGCTGCGGGTGCAGGGTCTTTTCCAGGCGTCGAGATCTGAGAGTCAGGCAGTCGCGGTCAGGGGGAGCCTCGGGATTCCCTCTGCAGGCGTCGCTGTGGGGGATCAGGGGGGACAACTTTGGTTACTCACAGTCTCGGAGTCACCGGGGAGTCCTCCCTGAAGTGTTGTTTCTCCACAAGTCGAGCCGGGGGCGTTGGGTGCAGAGTTGCAAGTCTCACGCTTCTGGCGGGAAACGCAGTCGTTTTAAAGTTGCTCCTTTGGAAACAAAGTTGCAGTCTTGGGTGAACAGGGCCGAGTTTCTTGGTCCTTTTAGAGCAGGGCAGTCCTCTGAGGATTCAGAGGTCGCTGTTCCTGGGGAAAGCGTTGCTGGAGAAGTTTTCTTCTGAAGGGGGGAGACAGGCCTGTAGAGCTGGGGCCAAAGCAGTTGGTGTCTCCGTCTTCTCTGCAGGGTTTTTCAGCTCAGCAGTCCTCTTCTTCTTAGGTTGCAGGAATCTCAGTTCCTAGGTTCAGGGGAGCCCTTAAATACTAAATTTAAGGGCGTGTTTAGGTCTGGGGGGTTAGTAGTCAATGGCTACTAGCCCTGAGGGTGGGTACACCCTCTTTGTGCCTCCTCCCAAGGGGAGGAGGTCACATTCCTATCCCTATTGGGGGAATCCTCCATCTGCAAGATGGAGGATTTCTAAAAGTTAGAGTCACCTCAGCACACCTTAGGGGCTGTTCTGACTGGCCAGTGACTCCTCCTTGTTATTCTCATTATTTCCTCCGGCCTTGCCGCCAAAAGTGGGGCTGTGGCCGGAGGGGGCGGGCAACTCCACTAGCTGGAATGCCCTGTGGTGCTGGAACAAAGGGGGTGAGCCTTTGAGGCTCACCTCCAGGTGTTACAGCTCCTGCCTGGGGGAGGTGATAGCATCTCCACCCAGTGCAGGCTTTGTTACTAGCCACAGAGTGACAAAGGCACTCTCCCCATGTGGCCAGCAACATGTCTCGAGTGTGGCAGGCTGCTAAAACCAATCAGCCTACACGGGTAGTTGGTTAAGGTTTCAGGGGGCACCTCTAAGGTGCCCTCTGGGGTGTATTTTACAATAAAATGTACACTGGCATCAGTGTGCATTTATTGTGTTGAGAAGTTTGATACCAAACTTCCCAGTTTTCAGTGTAGCCATTATGGTGCTGTGGAGTTCGTGTTTGACAGACTCCCAGACCATATACTCTTATGGCTACCCTGCACTTACAATGTCTAAGGTTTTGCTTAGACACTGTAGGGGCACAGTGCTCATGCACTGGTGCCCTCACCTATGGTATAGTGCACCCTGCCTTAGGGCTTTAAGACCTGCTAGAGGGGTGACTTATCTATACTGCATAGGCAGTGTGAGGTTGGCATGGCACCCTGAGGGGAGTGCCATGTCGACTTACTCGTTTTGTCCTCACCAGCACACACAAGCTGGCAAGCAGTGTGTCTGTGCTGAGTGAGGGGTCCCCAGGGTGGCATAAGATATGCTGCAGCCCTTAGAGACCTTCCCTGGCATCAGGGCCCTTGGTACCAGGGGTACCAGTTACAAGGGTCTTACCTGGATGCCAGGGTGTGCGAATTGTGAAAACAAAAGTACAGGTTAGGGAAAGAACACTGGTGCTGGGGCCTGGTTAGCAGGCCTCAGCACACTTTCAATTCAAAACATAGCATCAGCAAAGGCAAAAAGTCAGGGGGTAACCATGCCAATGAGGCATTTCCTTACACAACCCCCCCCCCCCAAACGAAAGAGGATGAGACTAACCTTTCCCAAGAGAGTCTTCATTTTCTAAGTGGAAGAACCTGGAAAGGCCATCTGCATTGGCATGGGCAGTCCCAGGTCTGTGTTCCACTATAAAGTCCATTCCCTGTAGGGAGATGGACCACCTCAACAGTTTTGGATTTTCACCTTTCATTTGCATCAGCCATCTGAGAGGTCTGTGGTCAGTTTGAACTACAAAGTGAGTACCAAAGAGGTATGGTCTCAGCTTCTACAGGGACCAAACCACAGCAAAGGCCTCCCTCTCAATGGCACTCCAACGCTGCTCCCTGGGGAGTAACTTCCTGCTAATGAAAGCAACAGGCTGGTCAAGGCCATCATCATTTGTCTGGGACAAAACTGCCCCTATCCCATGTTCAGAGGCATCTGTCACACAATGAACTGCTTGGAGTAATCTGGAGCTTTTAGAACTGGTGCTGTGCACATTGCTTGTTTCAGGGTGTCAAAGGCCTGTTGGTATTCTACAGTCCAGTTTACCTTCTTGGGCATTTTCTTGGAGGGAAGTTCTGTGAGGGCTGTCACTATGGATCCATATCCCTTCACAAACCTCCTGTAATACCCAGTCAAGCCAAGGAATACCCTGACTTGAGTCTGGGTTTTTGGAGCTGCCCAGTCCAGAATAGTCTGGATCTTGGGCTGGAGTGGCTGAACTTGGCCTCCACCTACAAGGTGTCCCAAGTAAACCACAGTTCCCTGCCCTTTCTGGCATTTGGATGCCTTGATAGAGAGGCCTGCTGATTGCAGAGCCTTCAAAACCTTCTTCAGGTGGACCAGGTGATCCTGCCAGCTGGAGCTAAAGACAGCAATATCGTCAAGATAAGCTGCACTAAAGAACTCCAAACCAGCAAGGACTTGATTCACCAACCTTTGGAAGGTGGCAGGGGCATTCTTTAAACCAAAGGGCATAACAGTAAACTGATAATGCCCATCAGGTGTGTAGAATGCTGTCTTTTCTTTTGCTCCAGGTGCCATTTTGATTTGCCAGTACCCTGCTGTTAAGTCAAAGGTACTTAAGAATTTGGCAGCACCTAATTTGTCAATCAGTTCATCAGCCCTAGGAATGGGATGGGCATCTGTCTTGGTGACAGAATTAAGTCCTCTGTAGTCCACACAAAACCTCATCTCTCTCTTCCCATCTTTGGTGTGAGGTTTGGGGACTAAGACCACTGGGCTGGCCCAGGGGCTGTCAGAGTGCTCAATGGCTCCCAATTCCAGCATCTTGTGGACTTCCACTTTGATGCTTTCCTTAACTTGGTCAGACTGTCTGAAAATTTTGTTTTTGACAGGCATGCTGTCTCCTGTGTCCACATCATGGGTACACAGGTGTGTCTGTCCATGGGTTAGGGAAAAGAGCTCAGCAAACTGTTGCAGGACCTTCCTACAATCAGATTGCTGTTGGCTAGAGAGGGTGTCTGAATAGATCACCCCATCAACTGAGCCATCCTTAGGGTTTGATGAGAGGAGATCAGGGAGAGGTTCACTCTCAGCTTCCTGGTCCTCATCTGTTACCATCAACAGATTCACATCAGCCCTATCATGGAAGAGTTTTAGGCGGTTCACATGGATCACCCTCTTGGGGCTCCTGCTAGTGCCTAGGTCCCCCAGGTAGGTGACCTGACTCTTCTTCTCTAGCACTGGGTAAGGGCCACTCCATTTGTCCTGAAGTGCCCTGGGAGCCACAGGCTCCAAAACCCAGACTTTCTGCCCTGGTTGAAATTCAACCATTGCAGCCTTTTGGTCATACCAAAACTTCTGGAGCTGTTAGCTGGCCTCAAGGTTTTTACTTGCCTTTTCCATGTACTCTGCCATCCTTGAACGTAGGCAAAGTACATAGTCCACTATGTCTTGTTTAGGCTCATGGAGAGGTCTCTCCCAGCCTTCTTTCACAAGAGCTAGTGGTCCCCTTACAGGGTGGCCAAACAGAAGTTCAAAGGGTGAGAACCCTACTCCCTTCTGAGGCACCTCTCTGTAAGCGAAAAGAAGACATGGCAGGAGGACATCCCATCTCCTTTTGAGTTTTTCAGGGAGCCCCATGATCATGCCTTTTAATGTCTTGTTGAATATCTCAACAAGGCCATTAGTTTGTGGATGATAGGGTGTAGTGAATTTATAAGTCACTCCACACTCATTCCACATGTGTTTCAGGTATGCTGACATGAAGTTGGTACCTCTGTCAGACACCACCTCCTTAGGGAAGCCCACTCTGGTAAAGATACCAATGAGGCCCTTGGCTACTGCAGGGGCAGTAGTCGACTAAGGGGAATAGCTTAAGGGTATCTAGTAGCATGATCCACTACTACTAGTATGTACATATTCCCTGAGGCTGTGGGAGGTTCAAGTGGACCCACTATGTCCACACCCACTCTTTCAAAGGGGACCCCCACCACTGGAAGTGGAATGAGGGGGGCCTTTGGATGTCCACCTGTTTTACCACTAGCTTGACAGGTGGTACAGGAGACACAAAACTCCTTAACTTTCTGGGACATGTTGGCCCAATAGAAGTGGTTGACTAGTCTCTCCCACGTCTTGGTTTGTCCCAAATGCCCAGCAAGGGGAATATCATGGGCTAAGGTCAGTATGAACTCTCTGAACTCCTGAGGCACTACCACTCTCCTAGTGGCACCAGGTTTGGGATCTCTTGCCTCAGTGTACAGGAGTCCATCTTCCCAATAGACCCTATGTGTTCCAGTTTTCTTGCCATTGGACTCTTCAGCAGCTTGCTGCCTAAGGCCTTCAAGAGAGGGACAGGTTTCTTGCCCCTTACACAACTGCTCCCTTGAGGGTCGCCCTGGGCCTAAGAGCTCAACCTGATAAGGTTCTAACTCCATAGGCTCAGTTCCCTCCGAGGGCAGAACTTCTTCCTGAGAAGAGAGGTTCTCTTTTTGTTGTTGTGTTGCAGCTGGTTTACCAGTTGTCTTTCCTTTCCTCTTGGTAGGCTGGGCCCTTTTTCCAGACTCCAGCTCTACTTTTTCACCCTGAGCCTTGCGCTGTGCCCTTGTCTTGACACACACCAGTTCAGGGATACCCAGCATGGCTGCATGGGTTTTCAGTTCTACCTCAGCCCATGCTGAGGACTCCAGGTCATTTCCAAGCAAACAGTCTACTGGGATATTTGAGGAGACCACCACCTGTTTCAGGCCATTGACCCCTCCCCACTCTAAAGTTACCATAGCCATGGGATGTACTTTAGTTTGATTGTCAGCATTGGTGACTGGATAAGTTTGTCCAGCCAGGTATTAACAAGGGGAAACCAGTTTCTCTGTCACCATGGTGACACTGGCACCTGTATCCCTCGGGCCTTCTACACTTGTCCCATTAATTAAGAGCTGCTGCCTGTATTTTTGCATATTAGGAGGCCAGGCAGCCAGTGTGGCTAAATCCACCCCACCCTCAGAGACTAATGTAGCTTCAGTGTGACACCTGATTTGCTCTGGGCACACTGTTGATCCCACTGGGAGACTAGCCATTCCAGTGTTAGCTGGAGTGGAGTTGGAAGTGGTACTTTTCTTGGGACAGGCCTTGTCTCCAGTTTGGTGTCCAGGCTGATTACAGCTACGACACCAGGACTTTTTGGTACCCTTGTACCCAAAATTGTTTTGTGAAGAGGCTCTGGGCCCACCCTCCTGTGCAGGTTTTTGGGGGCCTGAAGAAGACTCTTTACTATTTTTGTTTTTGGATGTCTCAACACCTTTCCCCTGGGGAGGCTTTGTGACCCCTTTCTTTTGGTCACTCCCTGTGGAAGTCTTGGTCACCCTAGTCTTGACCCAATGGTCCGCCTTCTTTCACAATTCTTGGGGAGAAATTGGTCCTAGGTCTACCAGATGCTGATGCAGTTTATCATTTGAACAATTACTCAATAGGTGTTCTTTCACAAATAAATTGTACAGCGCATCATAATCATTAACACCACTGCCTTGAATCCAACCATCCAGTGTTTTCACTAAGTAGTCCACAAAATCAACCCAGGTCTGGCTCGACGATTTTTGAGCCCCCCTGAATCTAATTCTATACTCCTCAGTGGAGAATCCAAAGCCCTCAATCAGGGTTCCCTTCATGAGGTCATAAGATTCTGCATCTTTTCCAGAGAGTGTGAGGAGTCTATCCCTACACTTTCCAGTGAACATTTCCCAAAGGAGAGCACCCCAGTGAGATCTGCTTACTTTTCTGGTTACACAAGCCCTCTCATAAGCTGTGAACCATTTGGTGATGTCATCACCATCTTCATATTTAGTTACAATCCCTTTAGGGATTTTCAACATGTCAGGAGAATCTCTGACCCTATTTATGTTGCTGCCACCATTGATGGGACCTAGGCCCATCTCTTGTCTTTCCCTTTCTATGGCTAGGATCTGTCTTTCCAAAGCCAATCTTTTGGCCATCCTGGCTAGCAGGAGGTCCTCTTCACTGAGGCTATCCTCAGTGATTCCAGAGGTGCTGGTCCCACTGTGAGGGAAGCAGCATCTCTGACTATCACATTTGGAATCAGGGATTGAGGGTCCCTGGGTTCCCTAGTTAGGACTGGAAAGGGGGAATTCTCCTCCAAGTCACTAACATCATCCTCTGGGTTGTCATCCTCAGAGGGGTTGGCTTTTTCAAAATCTGCCAAAAGCTCCTGGAGCTGTAGTTTGGAGGGTCTTGAGCCAATTGTGATTTTCTTTAGGTTGCAGAGTGACCTTAGCTCCCTCATCTTAAGATGGAGGTAAGGTGTGAGGTCGAGTTCCTCCACATTCATCTCTGCACTAGACATTATGGGGGTCATTCCAACCCTGGCGGTCATCGACCACCAGGGTGGAGGACCACGAAAGCACCGCCAACAGGCTGGCGGTGCTTCCCTGCCCATTCTAACCGCGGCGGTATAGCTGCGGTCAGAAAAGGGGATCCAGCGGTTTCCCGCCGGATTTCCCCTGTCTGGGCTGAATCTCATGGAGATTCCGACCCCCTTCCCGCCACCCTGTTTCTGGAGGTTTTACCGCCAGGAACAGGATGGCGGGAATGGGTGTCGTGGGGCCCCCAGCCTGCACTGCCCATGCCACTGTCATGGGCAGTGCAGGGGCCCCCTAACAGGGCCCCAGCATGATTTTCACTGTCTGCATAGCAGACAGTGAAAATCGCGACGGGTGCAACTGCACCCGTCGCACCCCTGCAACACCGCCCGCTCCATTCGGAGCCGGCTTCTATGTTGCAGGGCCTTTCCCGCTGGGCCGGCGGGCGCTCCTTTGGCGGGCGCTCGCCGGCCCAGCGGGAAAGCCAGAATGGCCTCCGCGGTCTTTTGACCGCGGAGCAGCCAAATGGCGGTGACCGCATGGCGGGCGGCTACTGCCGCCCGCCGCGGTCAGAATGACCGCCTATGTTTCTAAAAGTTGGAATACTTTTTAAGAATCTAAAACTAGTTCTAGAATCTATTTCAAACTTTTACAAAACTTTTAAACTCTAAAAGAAATGCTAACAGGGACTAACTCAAGGCCCTAGCAGGACTTTTAAGAATTTAGAAAAATTGTTCAAATTGCAAAAATCAATTTCTAATGACAATTTTGGGAATTTGTCGTGTGATCAGGTATTGGCTGAGTAGTCCAGCAAATGCAAAGTCTTGTACCCCACCGCTGATCCACCAATGTAGGAAGTTGGCTCTGTATGCACTATTTCAAAGTAAGGAATAGTATGCACAGAGTCCAAGGGTTCCCCTTAGAGGTAAGATATTGACAAAAAGAGATAATACTAATGCTCTATTTTGTGGTAGTGTGGTCGAGCAGTAGGCTTATCAAAGGAGTAGTGTTAAGCATTTGTTGTACATACACACAGGCAATAAATGAGGAACACACACTCAGAGACAATTCCAGGCCAATAGGTTTTTGTATAGAAAAATATATTTTCTTAGTTTATTTTAAGAACCACAGGTTCAAATTCTACATGTAATACTTTGCATGAAATGTATTGCAGGTAAGTACTTTAGGAACTTTGAATAATCACAATAGCATATATACTTTTCAAATAAAACACATATAGCTATTTTAAAACTAGACAGTGCAATTTTCACAGTTCCTAGGGGAGGTAAGTAATTGTTAGTTCTTGCAGGTAAGTAAACCACCTAGGGGGTTCAAGTGTGGGTCCAAGGTAGCCCACCGTTGGGGGTTCAGAGCAACCCCAAAGTTACCACACCAGCAGCTCAGGGCCGGTCAGGTGCAGAGTTCAAAGTGGTGCCCAATATGCATAGGCTTCAATGGAGAAGGGGGTGCCCCGGTTCCAGTCTGCCAGCAGGTAAGTACCCGCGTCTTCGGAGGGCAGACCAGGGGGGTTTTGTGGGGCACCAGGGGGGACACAAGTTAGCACAGAAAGTACACCCTCAGCAGCACGGGGGCGGCCGGGTGCAGTGTGCAAACACGCGTCGGGTTTGTAATAGGTTTCAATGGGAGACCAAGGGGTCTCTTTAGCGATGCAGGCTGGCAAGGGTGGGGCTCCTCGGGGTAGCCACCACCTGGGCAAGGGAGAGGGCCTCCTGGGGGTCACTCCTGCACTGGAGTTCCGATCCTTCAGGTCCTGGGGGCTGCGGGTGCAGGGTCTTTTCCAGGCATCGGGATCTGAGAGTCAGGCAGTCGCGGTCAGGGGGAGCCTCGGGATTCCCTCTGCAGGCGTCGCTGTGGGGGCCCAGGGGGGACAACTTTGGTTACTCACAGTCTCGGAGTCGCCATGGGAGTCCTCCCTGAAGTGTTGTTTCTCCACAAGTCGAGCCGGGGGCGTCGGGTGCAGAGTTGCAAGTCTCACGCTCCTGGCGGGAAACGCAGTCGTTTTAAAGTTGCTCCTTTGGAAACAAAGTTGCAGTCTTGGGTGAACAGGACCGCTGTTCTCTGGAGTTTCTTGGTCCTTTTAGAGCAGGGCAGTCCTCTGAGGATTCAGAGGTCGCTGGTCCTGGGGAAAGCATCGCTGGAGCAGTTTTCTTCCGAAGGGGGGAGACAGGCCGGTAGAGCTGGGGCCAAAGCAGTTGGTGTCTCCGTCTTCTCTGCAGGGTTTTTCAGCTCAGCAGTCCTCTTCTTCTTAGGTTGCAGGAATCTCAGTTCCTAGGTTCAGGGGAGCCCTTAAATACTAAATTTAAGGGCGTGTTTAGGTCTGGGGGGTTAGTAGCCAATGGCTACTAGCCCTGATGGTGGGTACACCCTCTTTGTGCCTCCTCCCAAGGGGAGGGGGTCACATTCCTATCCCTATTGGGGGAATCCTCCATCTGCAAGATGGAGGATTTCTAAAAGTTAGAGTCACCTCAGCTCAGGACACCTTAGGGGCTGTCCTGACTGGCCAGTGACTCCTCCTTGTTATTCTCATTAGCATCTCCACCCAGTGCAGGCTTTGTTACTAGCCACAGAGTGACAAAGGAGGCACTCTCCCCATGTGGCCAGCAACATGTCTCGAGTGTGGCAGGCTGCTAAAACCAGTCAGCCTACACGGGTAGTTGGTTAAGGTTTCAGGGGGCACCTCTAAGGTGCCCTCTGCGGTGTATTTTACAATAAAATGTGCACTGGCATCAGTGTGCATTTATTGTGTTGAGAAGTTTGATACCAAACTTCCCAGTTTTCAGTGTAGCCATTATGGTGCTGTGGAGTTCGTGTTTGACAGACTCCCAGACCATATACTCTTATGGCTACCCTGCACTTACAATGTCTAAGATTTGCTTAGACACTGTAGGGGCACAGTGCTCATGCACTGGTGCCCTCACCTATGGTATAGTGCACCCTGCCTTAGGGCTTTAAGACCTGCTAGAGGGGTGACTTATCTATATTGCATAGGCAGTGTGAGGTTGGCATGGCACCCTGAGGGGAGTGCCATGTCGACATACTCGTTTTGTCCTCACCAGCACACACAAGCTGGCAAGCAGTGTGTCTGTGCTGAGTGAGGGGTCCCCAGGGTGGCATAAGATATGCTGCAGCCCTTAGAGACCTTCCCTGGAATCAGGGCCCTTGGTACCAGGGGTACCAGTTACAAGGGTCTTACCTGGATGCCAGGGTGTGCCAATTGTGAAAACAAAAGTACAGGTTAGGGAAAGAACACTGGTGCTGGGGCCTGGTTAGCAGGCCTCAGCACACTTTCAATTCAAAACATAGCATCAGCAAAGGCAAAAAGTCAAGGGGTAACCATGCCAAGGAGGCATTTCCTTACACTACCCCAGAGGTGACTTGCATGTAGTAAAATAGGAGGTTTGAGCCTTACAAGTGGGTATACTTGCCAGGTTGAACTGGCAGTTCCAAACTGCCTACACAGACACTACAGTGGCAGGTCTAAGACATGTTTATAGGGCTACTAGTGTGGGTGGGACAATCAGTGCTGCAAGCCCACTAATAGCATTTGATTTACAGGCCCTGTGCAGCTCTAGTGCACTTTACTGTGGACATACTAGTAAACCGGATATGCCAATCATGAATACCCAATTACCAAGCCAATTTAAACAGAGAGCACTTGCACTTTGGCACTTGTCAGCAGTAGTAATGTGCTTAGAGTCCTAAAGCCAGCAAAAAATAATTTAAATTGTTCAAAACCGGAGGTAAGAATCGAAAAAGACAGGTGAAACCAGGCAAGGAGCTGACAGGTCTAACAAACTGCATGACAATGTGCTAATCATTCAGTGAATGTTTATTTACAGAAACTAGGCAAAGTGTTCCAAGTTTATTTTAGTGATTTGTATGCAAATATGTATGTTAAATTGTAAAGAAGCATGAGGAAATGCATATGTCTACTTGTTTGTAGATGAGTTCTTGTTATGTGTACAGTATCTACAAATTTGAAATTATTACACAAAGTCTATTGGAGTAACAAAACAGGAGCATTTGTTTTGTGAGAAATCCTTATTACGATATGACCCTAGCAGAATAGTTAGCATTTCATTTATGTTCTTGTGTCCCTTTATATTGGTAGTAAGATTATCCTGGGGTACAGCTTGGATACCTACCATTCAGAGGGATAGCAGAATTGTTAGGGATTACACAATACATCAGAGATTCATTCTAATTTACCAATTAAGCTGTAATTTCTATATTTACCCATATTGTTGTCTCATTACAAGAGGAGGTAAAGAGGACACTGGGCGACTCAGATGTAACACTTCTCTTCCATTGGTCAACTACTGCACCACTTTGCCATGCGTCTCGTCCGGTTTGGGCAGAGTGGTCTTTGATTTAGTTGGATCTTTTCTGCACGGCACAGGGGTTGAGACTGTTCCTCGTGGCCTCGTTTCCCTCCTCTGAAAGCATTTCAGGTGAGATCCTGACAGTTCAAACCTGTTGCCCCTTGCAGGTTTCTGTAGTGGGTGGAAGCAAAACGATAACTTAGAAGACCAATGCATAAAGCCTGCTCATCAAAAGCCCTCTGAGAGACTGGTGAGACTAGTGAAGCAGTCACAAAGGTCAAGCATACAACGTAATGACCTCGGCCCATACTACTGTAGGATGCACCAAGCATACTTTAGGGAGACCTCTGGATTGACTCAGTGGAACTTCTCTCTAAGGACGATTGGGAGACAGCTAAAATCTAACAGGTTCTTGTCACTTTTGTCTCCCAACTCTGCTACACGGATATTTTCCACGTTTTCAAACACTAAGACGATTGTGAAGCAAGGTCAATTTGAAATCAAGGTCACATTTTTGCAAAATGGAATCTGTATAATTAACAGTAACAGTTTTCGTCGCTAGATATAATTTGTTACAGAAACTGAGCAATACATTTTTCAATTTCGAACTTCCTCTTAAGCTATGGTAACGAAAGCGTTACCGAATGTGTTTTTGCACTGTTACTATGTAATGTGTATGCTCAAAAGCCTGCTGGTGCTGTAAGAGAGCTGAATTCTTCAGACATTTTGTATGCATTCCAGACAGAGACGGGTCGGGTGCTGGAAGCAAAATGAGTTTGGTCAAAAAAACATATAATCGATTGAAACTTCTTTCTTGGCATAATGGTGGTGGGGCACTTCAATTTCAATCATATTATTGCGAGCACAATTACCCTGCCTACTGCACCCCTTCAGCTACCACTGATTGCCTGTGCTGTCCTAAGAGCTTTATAATTTAAATGTTACTTACAAAGACCTGACAAGTCTGTTTTTTATAAGGCTAAGAGCCCTTTTCAGAGACAGATCCAACTTTAGACATTCAGCCAGCTTAGATTTTCACCAAGAAGGAATAAGTATTTTCTATTAGCCACTGAATCTGCATATAGATATGTTTCTCTTTCTTCTGAGCCAGAGATACAATCTGTATTCGCATCAGTATCTCATACATATGCATTAGGACATCTGCTACATTTCATTAAATCTGCATAATTCACTGACAATGCTTTTTGGTTTTGTCTTCGAATAATAAAACATTAAATTATATATAGATAATCTAGCAAGTATCTGCAAAACAACTTTTGTTAGCAAATGCGCAAAATCCAACTAGTGAATTATTTGAATTATTAAGAGAATATTTAGCAGGCTATGTAAACTCACCCCTTGAAGTTCTGTAAATACTTACCTGGATAACTGTTAGCTATATTTTGCTCAAATAATTAACACTGAGGGGCTATGCTTATAAAAGGGAAAAATTATGGGTTACACAGTGGAGGGGTCACAAATTTACCACGGCTAGGATTAATGATTATGGCTAGTAACGCCAACAATGTCTCTGTGCACTAATCTGTACTGTCTACTCAATGGGGAATATCCAAGCAGACCTGGCATTACTGGTAAATGGGAGCATGATGGTCTATCTGGGTCATGGGGCGGGGACAGGTTGGGCTTTATTAAAGACATCTTTGTTTCCTCCATAGAGCTTAACCGGTAAGGTGGGCCTACGCTGTACGTGAGGCCTATATTCCAGTCCAAAGTGTTTTACAGGGAGGGTTTCTGTCCCTAGTAAAATGATGTCGGGTGTTCCCACACTCAGTAATTTCTGGTGCGGGGGAACAAAGGTCTGCAATGTGTTTGCCAGGTGTGGTATAGCCCATAATTGGTAAATGATGTGGCCAAATCTAGAGCTGTCTCTGTGTTTGAAAATGGCCGAAATCATTGAATGCTTGGTGCACGTCACGTATTTTAATCATATAACATGTTTGGTTTATTTGATATGAAAGAAAGACTATTTTCTTTCATGAAGGAAAGTTTTTGTTTAAAGGTATTAAAATAGTTGGCAAAAGTTTTTATGCAATCTACAGTAAAAAACGGAGTCTGGGGAAGTCACCTTTGTCTGTTTAAATATAATATATATGTTTGCAGGGGCAATGGCTTCTTTAGTTGCTATTTGAATGTTCAACTAACGCTGAACGTCTTATTAAAGAGCACGTTTACTTTTAAGAGGAAACGTCGAATGAACAAGAGCTAACGCTTAAATTAAACAGTTTTGATGGCTAGTTTATTCAATGAAATTCCAAAATTAAATGCAAATTCAAAAGTTATTGCAAGGAGTATTGTTTCATTTATCTTTCATGTGTAGGCTTGAATGCACACAGGCAACTCATAGAATCACTTAAACATTTAGGCCCATATTTATACATTTTAGCGCCCCATTTGCGTCATTTTTTTAAACAAAATCGGCGCAAACTTACAAAATACAATTGTATAAGTTTGCCTTATTGTATCATTCATGGGGAATGTAATGATTTCAAAGCAGTGACTGGTTAAATGGGGACCACAACATAGATCAAGACACTGTGGCCCATATTTACACTTTTTTGCTCCGCATTTGCGTCACTTTTTGACACAAAAGCAGCACAAACCTACAAAATGCAATTATATTTTGTAAGTTTGCGCTGCTTTTGTGTCAAAAAAATGACGCAAATGCGGGCGAAAAAGTATAAATATGGGCTTGTGTTTCCAAGGTTTTCCTTTGATTGGAATCCTTAATTCACACCAGCAATGTAGTGCCTGAAAATTCCAGAAATGAAAATGGGTCTGAAATCACCACTGGTTGTTCAAAACAAGAGCCCAATATCTATCAGAAAAAAATCTAATATGTTTGTTTTGTTCATGTTCAGCATGAGATGAGCGTGAAAACATGCTGGTATAGACAGATTTTGTAATAGAATATTTTCTGTCTCCTTTATTTCGGTCCCCTTGCGACTTTTACTAGTAGGTGATATTACACAAATACAATACACAAATAACGCAATGAGCACTATAAAAAGGAATCAGAAACTAGGACAAGCACCGTACTAAAGAACTTAAGACTCAACTAAGTTGATCTTTATCAATTATGCAAAAATATATGAAACAGGATCCTGTTGCTTTAAGTAACTCGTGTTAGCACTCAGGGGCATATATTATGCTCTGTTTGCACCGAATTAGCATCATTTTAGTTTTTACTCTAATTCGGTGCAAAACTAACACAATGTTTATACTTTGACGTTAAACCTGTCTAGCACCAAATTTATGGAGTAAAAGTAATTTTTTGGAAGTGGAAACCAACCTTGCCTTACTAAGATGCAAGGTAGGCGTTCCCGTGCAAAACATGACTCTGTGGCCTTAACGTAATATTTATACTCTAATGCAAAAATGGTGCACGGGGGGGAGGAGGGGTAAAAAATGGTGCAAAGCTTGCTTTGCCCCATTTTTTAACGCCTGGGTCAGGGCAGGCGTTAGGGGACCTGTGGGCCTATTTACATGGTGGAACACCATGGAATAATCCCACAGGTGCCCTCCCCAGGCCCTAGGGACACCCCCTCCAACAAACCAGAAGGACTGCAAAGGATGGGGGACCCCATAACAGGTAAGTAAAGGTAAGTTTAGGTAAGTATTGCATTTTATTTTTTTAAATGCCATATGGCCCTGAAATGGGCCACCCTACATTGCACTGGGTGCAATGGCCATGCCCAGGGGACCCTAGTCCCCTGTGCTGGCCATTGGGGTGGTGGGCATGACTCCTGTCTTTTTAAAGACACGAGCCATGTGGTATGGATGGTTTTGTGTCAGAAAATGACTCTGGGCAGATTAGAGTCATTTCTCTTTTTTTACTCTAACCTGCATAACTTCATTTTTTGGTGCAAAACTCCCTTCTTCCATAGCGCCAGCCCCACCCAACAAACGTTGTTTTTTTTAGGCTAGCCCATCCTTTGCACTGGCTTGCACTATTAATAATTATGGTGCCCAGCTGGTGCACAGAAATAGTCCAATCCGGTGCTAAACTTTTTGGTGCAAAACTGCATTAGTGCAGCTTTACACCAAAAAGTATAAATCAGGGCCTCAGAGTTTTAGATATAAATGCTCCATTTGAGAACATTAGGAAGCATAAACACCATCTAAGCTGACTCTCAATACAATTAGACATAAAAACAGGACATAGCCATCAAGAATTATATAAAATAGAAATCATACTTTCAATAAAATATTGGAAAATCTAAAAAAGTTAAAGGTTGTATTGGCATTGTACTATAATACAAGTGCCTCATGTTTGATCCAGATTCTATGCAAGACAATGCAGTCTAATTCAGTGTCAGCCGGCAGCTTTAGGAGGGAGGGTGCTGGCGGGAAGCACACACACAGACGCATTCTTTCACACACACACACACGCACATCCATTAACAACACTCATAACATTCAAACATGCACGCGCGCACCAAGCATTCATTTTAAAAGATCACACACACTCATTCTTTCACACACACACGCACACACGCCCATCCATTAACAACACTCATAACATTTAAACATGCACACACACACTAAACATTCATTTTAAAACATCACCCACACACACCCACACACACTTTCTTTCACACATGCACGCACATCCATTACCACTCATAACATTCAAACATGCACAAACGCACCAAACATTTATTTTAAAAGTGCACACACACTCATTCTTTCACACACACACATGCACACACATCCATTAACAACACTCATTCTTTCACACGCACGCACAACCATTAACAACACTCATAACATTCAGACATGCACACACACAGCAAACATCCATTTTAAACATCACACACACACTCATTCTTTCACATATGCACATCCATTAACAACACTCATAACATTCAAACATGCACGCACCAAACATTTATTTTAAAAGATCACTCATTCTTTCACACACACGCACAACCATTAACAACATTCATAACATTGAATAACATTGAAACAGGCATGCACGCACCAAACATTCATTTTAAAACATCACACACTCACACACTTACCTTCAGCCTCGGTGGTCCCAGGAGGGTTGGGACTGCTGCCTTCCCTCATTGGCTGACCTAGATTTAGGGAAGGCAGCAGTCCCAACCTCCGAACCTCTTCACAGAGTGGGATGAGGTCAGTGAGACTGCTGACCCCACCCCACTCTGTGACGCAGTGTCACTGACTGACACTCGCCCTGGGCTTTTCAGGGCTTGAACCTGAAGTGCCCAGGTCAGAGTCAATGGGTGACTCTTTCCTCACCACTCATGGGAGGGCCTTGAGGCACCTTTGCTGAGCCGAGGATGTCATGCCCATAGGAGCTGTGACCTCCTCAGCATAGCAAAGTTCAGCTCAGGCAGCCAGGAGTCTGCGCAAATCGTGCATGTCTGCTCCTAGCTGCCTGACCTGAACATGAAGATTGTCTGTCAGACTGACCTTTGTTCAGCCTGACAGACAGTCTTCATGAGGGGCAAAAGGTGGGGGGCCAGGGCCCTGCCACCCTACAGGAAGGGCCACTCCTGGTCTAATTATTCATGCTTTTCTTTCTGGGACACTTTCTGAATATTGATGATTAACTAAGCCTGATATAAATTGCACAACCTGTTCATCACTACTACTCTGAATGTTTACACTGAGTAACTTAAAGTTAATGATCGCATCCAGCAATTGATTACCACATACATATCAAAGTTGCAATTTAAATGTTGCCCTTTGCAAAGGGGACTAGAGTTTGACCAGGCATGCTTTCTCTTTTCCTACACCAATTCTCTGCACCATTTGAGGAAGGCGGGGTTGAATTCCAGAGAACTAAGGCCCATATTTATACTCAATTTGAGTTGAATTAGCGTCATTTTGTTTAAGGCAAAATTCATCGCAAACCTAACTCCATATTTATACTTTGGAGCTAGACACGTCTAGTGCCGAAGTTATGGAGTTAACATCATTTTCTGGACGTGACAACCTACCTTGCATCAATGAGATGCAAGGTAGGTGTTCCCGTCCACAAAAGAACGATATGGCTTTTGAGCAATATTTATCCCCGCTGCTAAAATCCAGCACGGGGGGCCTTAAAAAATGCCCGGGTATGGACAGGTGTTAGGGGACCTGTAGGCATAGTTTCAAGGTCAGAGACCAGGAAAAGTGCCCACAGGTGCCCTTCCCTGGCCCCAGGGACAACCCCACCCACACCAGAGCGACACCACAGGATGGGAGACCCATTCCAGGTAAGTCCTGTTAAGAATATATATATTTTCTTTACCACATTCAGGGCCCTAACTTGGGGCCCCCTGCACGGCGCTGGACAGGAGCCATGTCCCTGGGGTTGTGTGCCAGAAAATGGCACTACACTGCTTAGGAGCAATTTTTCTGCCTCTAAACAGTGTAATAATAATTTAATAATAATTTGGCGCACAAGCCCTGGTTTCCCCTCTGCCTCCCCTGCCATGTTAGAGTCCTTTCCAAGGACACTTACAGAACATTAGAGCTGGCTAGCGCCTTTCCATAAATTTGGCGCCCGGCTGGCGTCTTGGAATGGCGCTAGTCGTCGCTATACTTTTTTGACAGTGCACCACAAAAAGGTGGTGTACTATCAGTGTGCACCCGTTGGCAGCCCTCTGAAGGTGGTAAAAGGGGTCATATGGATCCACCAGACATCCCCTTGCAGGTGGGTGCAGTCATTCATTCTACCTGTCTGCAAATGGATCTCTCTCCACTCTTTTAAGTGCAGGCGGGTTACAGCCTACACAGTGAAACACAGAGTGGCTGTTTCAAAGCCATTGCAGCTGCCTGGAGGCAGAGCATTCAAACTAATATGGCACATTCTCCCTGTCTGCGCCACGCGCACCTTTTGAAAGTTGTGCCCGATGCAAACAAGGCGAATGAGCTGTGTTGTATAATACGGCCCCTGATAGTAAAAATGTCCAAAAGTTGTTTTTCACTTTGCAAGGCCTATCTCTCCCATAAGATAACATTGGCATTACCTTTTTACATTTTCTAAGTGTAATTCACAATATGGAAGAGACAAGTTTGTCAAGTTTAGTGTCCATGAACTCACAATTTAAATCACAAGTTATGATAAAGTCAGATTTTAAATTACAGCTCTGAAAATGCTCCTTTTGGAAAGTTGGCATTTTCTTACTTTAGCCATTGATGTCTGGTGCCTGTCTCCAATACACATCTGAGGTAGGGTGAAAGCTGGGCCTGTGCATTCCCCATAGACAGCCAGACACAAAGGGAGCTTAGGTGTGACTGATGAGCCATCCACAGCATGATGGGCCATCCTTAGAAGGATGACAGGATCTGACACTTACACCTGACTAGGCAGTGTTCTATCTCCACACAAATGGTTACAACCCCCTTGTAGTGAGTCTGGAGCCAGTGCAGGAAGGGTGGACCTCTATGTACTTCAAATACCTTTTATGAAGTCTTCCCGGCCCAGCTGGGTATAAGTGCTGAACTTCTGACACCACTCACTAAGTAGACTTCTGAGCCACTGGATACTCTGCCGGGAACACAAATTGCTGTGCTGCTACAATGGCTGCCTCTCTGCTGAACTCCTACTCTGCTGGACTCCTGATTTGCTGTGCTGACCTGCTGCCTACTGCCCTCTTGCCTGGGAGTGAGAATAACTGGACCTGCATCTTTATCATCCAGAACCCTGAGTGACTCCAAGGATCAGCTGACTGGTCTCCTATTTTATTGACATTGTAGGGGCACAAAATACTTCAACTCACTGTGCTATACCACCTAGACTTTGTTTGCTGCAACTCTTGTCATGCCAAGTGGTGCGAACCCAGTCCTCGGCCTTTGGAAGTGAGTTTAAAGTACTGCTTTAAACAGACCCCATCTATCCTCATCAGAAAGGGTGCATCTTCATCTTTATGTGAGTCAGAACCAGAGCATTCTCGTCATTGCATGGAGTGGGCCCGCATATGGCCTTCGGAAATAGAGTATCACCTTCGAACCAAACACATTACCTACTACAGGAGGAACTGCCATCCATCACATTCAGAAGCAGGGAGTCATACTCAGAACCGACTCATTGTTACAGTTGCCTGGAGAAAATCATTGCATCTCGTCCACTGCGTGGCTCAGCACGAACGCATTGCTTTGGCTCCACTTCATATCTATGTTGATTATGGCACATTCTAGATGAATGTACTTTGGTTCAGTAGGCCCAAGTGGGTCCCTTTATCTGGCCCATGCTCCATTGTGGTCGGACTGAACTTTTAACTTTGCTCCGGTCCAGCATGACCAGATATCTCATTTAAACTCTCAGTGCTCCTAAGTGCTATTTTGCATTTCTTCTTTAAAAATTAATGTCTCTAGTTCTACTTACTGGGTTTTTGTCATTTAGGTCCTGTTTTATTTAGCTCTATTTTTCTAACCAGGTGTAGTATATTTTTGTGTGGTGTTTTTGCACTTTTACTGTTTGAAGTGTTGCACAAATACTGTATGCTTTGCCTCTTAAGTTAAGCCTAACTGCTCTATGCCAACCTACCAGAGGGAGAGCACAAAGTTACCTAGGGTGTGTTTGTGACTTGTCTTGAGTAACGTTGTGGTTCCTGCTTAGACAGGGGGCATACCTCTGCCAACCAGACACCTATGGCCATATTTACAATGCACAATAGGGCTGATGGAGCTTTACTTTTCTGACACTCCGGCGACAAAGTGTTCCCACACATATTTACAAGGCCACGTAAATCCACCTTTCATGGCTTTTCATGGGCTTGGAAATATGGCCCGATTTCATGCATAACTGTGTGAAAGGGGTGTCCCATGGGTATTGCTGTGGTTGTTCACATGGAACACCCATGGAATCTAATACATTCCCGGATTTACAAGGTTTCGTGGACTTGGGAATGCATTACATTCCTGCGCCACCCCATGGGTGGTGTAAAAGTGGTGCAACAAGGAGAAATACCTTTATTTCTCCTCGTTGTTTGCTCTTTCTATGTGTGCTGCATTCTGCAGAAAACATAGAAGGAGGAAAAAGCCATTAATGATTGTTTATGTGCAGGAAGGAGTCTTTTCCTGCACATAAACAATCATCCCTGAAACACAGGCACCCTTGCACCATGGTGCAAAGGTGCCTGCGTTGATGCTAAGTAGCCAATCGAACACCAGCACAGAAGAAAGTACTGGTATGCATTGTATTGCTGCATTGCATCCCTACACTTTTGTAATGGTGCAGTGCAGCACAGCAAGCTGGCCTGAGGCACCACTCTGCATCATTTTCTTGTAAATATAGGCCCTAGTTTCCACCAATGGGCTTCTTGTTTGTCTACTCTATTTTAATTTGACCAAAACATGGATTTTCAGTAAACTATGCTCACTCAGGTGCATATTTACAAGGTACCTGTGGCACAATAACACCGCCGGAGTGTCACATATATTACAAGGCCATGTAAGCTACCTTGCTTGGCTTTTCATGGACTTGTAAATATGTGTCCCACTCATAACCCTGCCTGAAAGGGTCATTCCATGGATGTTGCTGAGGGTGTTCCCATTCAGCACCCATGGAATCTGATGCATTCACAGATTTACAAGGTTTCATAAACCTAGGAATGTGTCAGATTCCTACAACACCCTCAATCTCTTCTGTTCCTGTTGAATGTAGCTTATTGTGGTCTTCGCATTTGATAGCTATGATGCAACATGGCTACCATGTGGATGTGTCAGCACCATATCAAATGAGTGCCAAAGGAAGGCCCATCTGCATTTGGCTAGGCTTATAGCCAACTATGCTGCTTCAGAAATCACTATTTCAAATGGCAATCCTTGCTTCTGTCACTCCAGGAAACAGTTGTTTCAGCTGAGAAAGGCCATCTCTTCTTATGTATGGAAATGTAAAAATTAAATCTAATTTCCTTCAGGTTTTGGCATCTGGCCTCAAACAAGCAGCTTCTACTGGTAATGAGACCTACCGATTATTGCCTGTTACTTAATATTAGATATACCAGTAAGCATAAGGCCAAAGGTAAGGGCCTGTTAGTGCTCTATTCACTTGGTCTATTGTTTCCCAATAGATCCATTAGTTCAAATAAAAACAATACGACAAATAACTCTTCTGCACGAAACACACTGTATAATTTCAGCATAGGTTTGCAATTTTACTTCACTTGAAATAGTTCGGAAAAGTAAGTATACCATTCCCTCTTTGTAATATAGATAGCCTTCCGTCTTACTACTCTTCTGCTTTGTGTCAAAGCCATGGTTCCCTCTTCGTTACATGCCTCTGCAGCCACACACACACAGGTTTGGAATTCTCGTTTGTCCAATTAATTTTGCAATATGAAAGGAATGGCTGCACTGTTGCCCTGCCTCTGCTTAAAATAAAAAGCAAAGCCCTGTCTTGATTGATGGATTTTCATTAGCAAAGTTTAAAATAACTGCATATGGTTACATGATTTTCACTGAAAGGTGAAGCTCGAATACCAATACACTGTGTGTGGAAATCCAGAAAACCTGCTCAACCATATATGTATTCCCATTTTCCTTTGCAAAGTCACTCTTGGAGGACCAATAAAGAAAGGTACTGGTGTGACAAATATGCAGCCACACAGTATGCACTGCCCCTTAAGCCAGAGTAGTTTAGATTCCCTTTACTGACAAAATATGCTTTGCCTCTGGAGCTGTCAGCTTCTTCAACAATGAAGGTCGTATTGTTTATACCCTTGCTATACACTTACTATCTGAAAGTAAAGTCCCATTTGAGATTTCAGGGCAGGGAAATTGAGAAAGATATGGGTGAATGTATTAGGAATATTATGGCATTAGTTGAGCGAAGCTGGTCCCCAGTGGGACAGAGCTCAAAACTCTGAGGGGGAACCTGTGTTATTGTACTGCTCATATCATTTTCTCTGAGGCCCACATCATGAGTGGCTCATAATAATCTCTGGAATTGCCACCTTTCCACCCAGAATTACAACTATCAGCAATTTCATGGGGGAGAGGGGTGACATCGTTTTGAGTATAATATGCAGGAACTGGATTGTCCTTGTTGTTTTTCCATGATATTCCACCTGGAGACTTCGCCTGTTCTTAGAATGCGAAATCTCCAGGCCCAGTGCTATTCATTTGTGATGTTCCAGCTAAACCTATAATTCCGATGGGTTTAGTAACGAGGATCACACGGTTCATCAGCATTGTCAGTCCCCTCGCAATCAGGGCCAAAATGTTATACGTTCCCATCTACTGCCGCCTCCCACTAACATCAAAGACTGTATTGCTGTGTTCTCCCAATTTATGCAAAAATGGTATAAAACTTTGTCCATACGGTCATCGTCATTCATATACTGCAGTTTGAAATGTCTGAATATACCTTACTAACCAGACTGAGTCTTTCCTAATGCACAGCATTTAAAGTTGCTTTTCTCTCTGCCCTGGTAGAATGTTGTGTCCACTGATATGCTTTTTTCATACGATTGTGACAATTATATTAAAATGTGTTTCTCTGTCAACAGGTAAGGCACCTGCTATTTGATGCCTTTGGCTGCCTTTGCTCTTTGGACTGGAGGGCCTTAAAGTCTGGGTCTTCACACCGTAAGGAAAGGTTTTAGTGCCCTATGGTACGGGACAGTGTGCTCAGGTGCCAGAATTGGCTTGGGGTGATAATTGGGAACAAATATATTGAACTGTTTTCCAACATGAAACATCAAATTATTTATCATTACATGTTATGAGAGGACAAACTGTAATGTGTGTATCAATCCATGAAAAATCTGAGAACAGTTCAATCACAGTATACTCATATTTCCAGTTAATGTCTATTGGCTTATTATATGTGTGGCACACTTTTGAACTTCATTGTCTTTAAGCAATTGTAAATGTTCAAATGTTTAAATCCTCATTCAAGACTATAATCTGAAACAAGTCTCTTAGCCTCCCTGGTGTTAACACGGCAAAAACCTAACTATTCACTCATGATAGACCAAACAGCAGATTTAATCCCCTAGTTGGTTGGACCGAAGGCAGTTTGCTTTAAAGAAAACGTCACAATCTAAAGGTCATAAGCAATAAATAATAATCATCAATAATCAATCAGTACTACAATAACCACACCAATTTATTAAGAATTGCAAGATTTATTTCCCTATATTAACAATGATAAGGTCACGAAAATCATTCTCAGGCACAAAAGATACGTATACAATAAAGACAATGGCTGACATAATCTAGACATGAATCTAAGTTTAATCAATGGAATGAAACACAATATCTCAATGATTATTACACACAAGCATAACAATAGAATTTGAGCAAAAGTAATAGAATACATTCAAAGAGAAAACATAAATAATCCCCAAGGACATGAGAATAACCTCACTAACCACTAATTAGCATCAACATGTTGGGCTTCATGTGAAAAGAATTTAGTAACACAAAATTAGAAAACATCAAGCTGAAGAAATATAAAAAAATATATGCAGCCGCAGTATTATATTATTAGCAGTTGGTACCTGAAAAACAAAAGACAAACAACAATACGCATTTCATACAATTACCCATTCACTAAGGTATTCAGCAACAACGTCTACTTCATCAAGGGGACATCAATATCAGACATCAGGATCGGAACAGGAACAAATTAAGGGGCATGGTTTTGAATGTGAACTCTAAGATTACTAAACCATTAAGGCATTTGTTCAATATTGAACAGACTAAGTACAAACTATGAAGTATAAAATCTCTGGAACTCAGAATACACGTCAGATCATGAACAGAGAAAGAATTACCCCAATCAATAGTGACTGAATATTAAATTAAACTTACTAAAACATTCTGATTGGTTAAAAGAAATATGCTGAGAAAACTATGTCCAATCAAAACACTAACAGATATCAAAATTATATAAAATGTTAGCTTTCAGCCTTCCTATTTGCTGTAATTCCAATTACGAAACTCATACTAATACATTGGTTATTTCTTCTTCCATTCTTCTGTTGCATCTGTAGACCCTTTGCTCAAAACTCCAATTATGTCAGCTCCAGGTAAAGATTATAAAACACTGGGAACATTTTCATCTTGTCACTCTTTTCCACTTTTTCTCTCGAGGGAAAGAACATAGATTTGTAACATAACTACAACCAAAATATACAAATACAATGAATGAAGTCAGTTAAGCCATGGAAACTCAGCTTGTAAATATAGCACATTAGAAACATTCATGTTGATAACTTCTACAGTCACAATGAATATGCTTCTGCTTTTCTCCAGCAGGCGCCACTAAATACACAGTAATTCTAACATTTGTTTTAGCAAAGAAACACACTCTTCTTGAAAAGCAGAATAATTCCATATGCTCAAATTAGCATAAAAAACAAAAAGTAGACCTTCCATATTATGGTGGCCATTCAGTCGATCACAAAACTCGACTCTTCATTAAAATTAGTACACAATGATTAATATACCAAAATATGAGTATTGTTACTTATGTGAAAAATGAACACAAACATCTACGCTCTTACACTAGTGCCCTTTAATTATTAGAGGACACTCAAGCAACGTGCTGCATTAGGTGACCATATTTTCGCTACATACGTACAATGTTAAATAATGTATATTTTGAAAGTTATTATTAGATTATTCTACTCTGTAGTTCCACTTCCTGCATATTCATATAACCATTTATTTTGGCAAACAAGACCTCATTTCTAGTTTCAGATTAGTTGTTTAATGGTAGACATCAACACTAAACAAAGGGTTGCATAATCAAGTTTTTTAGCTACATTTTGTAAACTTTACTTGCTCGTATCTCGTGCAAAATTGAATGTAGGGTCATTTCCCTGGTCAAGAGTCAAGGCATATACAATCCTTAGGCTGGCTCAAGGGAAAATGTCTCTGGTGTGACTTTATTAGCACAAACAAGTGTGCACCAAGCACAAATTCTACAAAAGTTTGACAAAATGCACATAATGCAAAATATTTGAAATATGCAAACTTTAAAGAGAAATATCCTTGCCCCTGCCTTCTCTAATCTCTTTCTGTTTAAGGCCAAAGCTGGGAAAATGACAGTAAAATTGCACATCTGGGGCCTTATGTTTGTAAAACGTATTTGGTAAATGTGGTTGCAAATCGCGCATTGGATTTTACTGAATGCATTGTTTTTATCCAAACCAACGTATGTTTAAACATGTTGGTTTGCAAAATTCTGATTCATAGGGGGATGCAATTAGACCTATATCATTAATATGCATGAGGTAGGTTGTAAAATGTGACCCACCACGATTCACTGCCCTCACAGGGATGGTAGCCTGCTGTGGTCAGCAGACCACCAGGTCTGTGATTGCTTTTAAATAAAGCAATTTTTTTCTTCTAAAAACACATCCTGTTTTCCCTGAAGGGAAAAGGAATGTGTGTAAAAAAAAAAAGTTTCAGAAACTTTTTTTTAACAGTAAGCAGTGCTCCAAGTGACCTCTGCCTCGTCCTAAAAATGTTTTTCAAACTGATGCCACAAACCATAGGTAGATAACATTAGAAATCACAAACTTGAAGGGACGCATCAAACACAACCCTTTCAATTCAGGATTACGTCTTGAGAACGCCAGACTCGGGGTGGCCATCGGACCACTGCAGTGGTGGCAGTCCGATCAGCCACATTTTGACTGCAGCAGAAATGCTGCGGTAATGCCGCCGACACCACCAGGCTGGAGTCAGCCTCCAGCCTGGTGTGTCCTGGCGGTTGTAATCCAGCAGGGCAGCGCTGCAAGCAGTGCTGCCCACCGGATTACAAGTTTCATTCCTCCAGCCTTTCCATGACGGTTCACTCCACAGTCGGAAAGCTGGCAGAATGGGGGTACCAGGATCCCCCTGGGGTCCCCTACACTGCCCATGCACTTGGCATGGGCAGTGCAGTAGCCCCCATGCACAGCCCCATTGTGCATTTCACTGCCTGAATTATGGGCAGTAAAATGCTTGACAGGTGCTGCTGCACCTGCTGCACCGCCACATTGGGGCCGGCTTGATTCCGAGCCAGTGTCAATGTTGAGGCTCTCTTCACTGCAGGGCTGGCAGGCAGAAACACTGTTTCTGCTCGCCAGCCCAGCGGTGAAGTCGTAATCGGGCCGGCAGTGTCCTGACGGCACATGCGGTCAGGTGGCGGATTGAGTATGGCGGGCAGCCTCTGCCACCGCCAAACTCAGAATGACCCCCTCAGGGTGTAGTCACAAATCTATTTGTAATTTAGTAATGAATTACCGAATCACAATTTGGGCTTTGAACCTAACCAAAAGATATTTTGCTGTCACCAAGGCTCTGATTTTGCAAGCCGGAGCCTTTGCAACCGCAAAATAGCTTTGAAAATAAGTCCCTAAAATCCCAGTCAGAAGAATCACTAGCGTGCTCTTTGTTGCTGGCAGAATTTCTAAAACATTTTTGGACCGACCCCCTCCGTGCAAGAAGTGGGAGGTAGCTTAATACAAATTCTATTACCAGAGTTTGAAGTATTCCATTTAAACACACAAAGGAAAATGTATAGAGACAATATTGGTCAGAGTTCAATAAAATCTTTTGGATTCTTATAATAAAAAAACGTATTCAAGGCATTCCAAATCCTTTCAATTTTTCATTTTCATATTAAACCAACCTTATTGTCACCCATCCAATAACAGGGCAATTGGTGGAACATAACCCTATTGATATTCAATTTTATTTTGTAGTTGTTTTTATCTCTACACATGAGTAGCATACTTCACCAGTTCATTAGGAACAAAATACTTGCGAGGTAACTATATTATGAGCTTCCACCTATATAAAGAATGCTCTTTGGGGGACGTTGAGCTGTTTTTTGCTATTTAAAGCATGCTCTGTTTATCCCAGAGGAAAAATATATCAGCCACTCCTAAGTGGGTCGATGAGACTTTGTAAAATGAGGCTCTTCGCATGTTGCAGTTTTTTAATCTGTACCAGCTTCCTGAACAGTAAAGCCAGTGTAGCTTTGCTCTTTGCCTGGGTATCCCTGCACTAAATTACAGCACGCTCGTAATGATAGCCTATAGCTTGAAATCTCAGTAAATGTTGAGCTCGCTGCCAATTAACCTGTTTTACTTCAACAAAATGAATCTAATATTCACATATAGATTGTACAAATATGCGGTAGATTTTATTCTTTTGTACATTTGCCAGTCAGGCTTTCATCCTATGTATAGCACAGAACTTGCACTTGTTTATGTCTGAAGTGACTTCTTAGGAAAGAGATGGAGCTCACACTCAGTGGTGATACTTTTGGATCTGTCTGTGGTTTACAACATACTCAGGGGGCGGCTCCTCCACTATGGTAGAGCAGCATCACCCCCCTCTGCCAGCAGCAGCAACTGCTAACCCTAAAAAAGAAAACAATAATTAACAATATTTATTTTCATTTTATTTTTAAAAGGCGGGCCATGGGGGGATGACAGCCATAGAAGAGAGAGCAAAGAGCACTCCCCTTATTGCGTGTGTGTGTTTGGCTGGCCGTCTCGGGCCGGCCAAACACACATGCTCACAGGGCTCTCTCCAACCCGGCAGTGTTTTGCCAGGTTGGAGAGAACAGGTCCAGGCTTCCACTCTGCCTGGGAGGGCCCAGCCAGGGTGCTCCAGGCAATCATAACACTGCTCGGTGCAGCATCATGACTGGCCACAGGGCAGGCTGGCAGCCTGTGCCTGCAGTGCAGCAGAGAGTGGCGGTGGGCTGAAGGTAAGTTTTTTTAATACTTTTTTTTATTTATATTTTGTTTCCCCCGACCCACCACTTTGCCTAGTCGCCAGCAGCGACTGATCATACTGGACCCTAACATCTTTTTGCATTGACTGGGTTTGAAATCTGTTTTTACTGGAGTTGTGAGCTGATTTAAATCCTGTATGACTGACAGAGAGGAAGGGATACGATTAGAGAAGTTGTTTTAGTGGACGGTATTGTGATGTATAGTATACTCAGGGTACCCCCAAAAAAATCTAATGTTTATCTATGCCACATGTTGTTCTATAGAGGAACAATGACATCAGCTACCACAAAATGACAGGCTCTTTGATAACAACTGAGAAACTAGGTATATTCTGACATTTGACTTACAAATTTGAAGTTGTATCCTTTTCCTTGAGACAGGTAGATAAAATGAAGAAAAAAGTGAAGCGCCTAGCAGTTATGGTGCATATTGTTTGGATGTTTATTCCCAGCGCTGCACAATAGTCAATTCCTCTGTTTACAGCTTAAAACAATGGATTTAACCCTTCTTCCTGTGCCAGTGCAATAGCATCATATAGTGATGGAGCCTAAGGGCACTTTTACTTGGACTGCGTCAATGCATTTTATTCTGAGATGCTAGCTTATGACGTGATTTATTAACAAAAGGTGCAAGGTGAATCAGTAGGATTGACTACTTTCCTGCATACAAATGAATGTTGTTCCTTCTACTGCATCCATCAAGGCCAAAGCTGTTTGCTTTTTAAAAGTGTTTCACATTTGCAATCAAAAATACATCGAATGTAAACTCAAAAAGTGTATTCCAATAAGAAAAGTCAAGGGTAAAGGCAGTTTTTGTTGTTCAATCACAGCTGATAACAATTCCATCTTCCCTGTTGAGAAAATGCATTGAATCATAACTCAGAGAGCACATTGATGTGGCCAAGGCCAATATCCTAGTGGCAGCGGACTGTGAAAGAATCTTATACTTTTAATTATTTGTTTCAAACCGATGACATAATACAGGCAACATGAGGAGATTTGTGCATCACAGTAAAAAACAAAACTATTTTGAATCGTTGAAAATAAAAAAGGTTTAATTTCAGGAGGCAAATGTGTGGAATGTTTTATCGTTTCAGATTAGCTGGGTAAGAAGACCAAGAGAAGAGGTATACACAATGGACAAAAAACGGGTCTGTCTTTATAACACCGCAGTTTATCATCCCACAAGACATCCTCAGATCCATGGACAGCAGTATCAAAGAGCAGCAATTGTATAGGAGTGAACCAGTGAATACAATTTAACGCATTTGAAGTTTCCAACACACATTTGCCTGTCACCAAATGAAAGTGGCTGGGATAACCTAATCCATTTCAGCTAACAAGCACACTTTTCGTTTCCCACCCACAAAACATTGCCATTGGACAACGGATGCTTTAAGACATTGACCATTTGGCTACAGCTGGAAAGTAACTACATGTTCTCATTATTTGAAATGGTTTCTCTGTAGGAGTTAGGGTAATCATGATCTTTGGGATTGTTTACAAGATTTGCGAACCTCACATAATCCTACTGTTCCTCTGAATGCTTGTTGGCAGAAATGAAAAAAATACCACTCAATTTCCTACGGAGATTTTCTTCCACCCTAAACGGGGGAACATGCATAAACGGAGAAAAAATAATTGACGCATTTCTTCTTAACCTACCAAATCCAAATAAATTGTTTTTCTTTTAGGGGGTTAACTTTCAGCAGGGAAGCAGTTCAATATTTCGTTGATTTCTTTGTGATAGTTTATCTATAAACTTGAAGACTTTGTCCTACAGCAATGATGCTTTCTGACCAACAAGGGCCTTATTCTGACCTTGGCGGATGAGACACTCCGTCACAAACGTGATGGAGATCCCACCTGCCATTTTACAAGTTCCATAGGAAATAATGGAACTTGTAATATGGCGGGCGGGATATCCGTCACATTTGCGGTGGAGTATCCCATTCGCCAAGGTCTGACTCAACCCCATAATCTCTAAATGACAAGACGCTGCTGTGTGCGGGAGAGGTGCTGCTGGGCTGAACTGCATAGCCCATAAGTCCACATTGAGGAGGGGCTGTGCATTCGCACTGACCAGGAGCTATTTAAATTGCCTTGCCTGCTTGTGGCGAGGAACATGCCCATGCTTAATCCAAGGTAAAGAATGGGCCATGAGCGGACTCGTTTGTACCCATCCATGGCCAAAGAAGGCTGGGCTAGACCTACCCCCTTGACTTCTCAAGAAGATATTATGCTCCTTGCTTGCCTGTTAGTAAGGTATTTTTATTCTCCATCAAACTCTCGGTTTCCAGCATATGTATTGAGTTCCTTCACCCCCGGATGAGTTTAGCTCTTTGTCTGGATATCCCTGCACTAAATTACAGCAAGCTCGTAATAAGGACCCATGTCTTAAAATCTCAGGAAAGGCTGAGCCTGCTGCCAGTGTGCCTGTGTTCCTTCGAAACACTAGATCTAATTTTCACTTATACGGGCTGATTTATGAAAAGTTGCACTGCACCTAAAGCAGCACCACATTTCTTGTGCCCCTTAGCATCCCCTAACGCCAACATGGTAGCCCTGTATTTAAAATACGGCACACCATGGTGGTAGTTAGCGTGATTAACGTCATAATTGTTTATGCAAGTCTGGCACTTTGCAGGATTAGCATAAAAATTCTGATGCTAATCCTGCAAAGCACCCAGAGGCCCATTGTATTCAATGGCAGCCTCTGTTTAATGCCTCCACTTAGCAGCCATTAAAAAATGCCTATAAAAATAGCTCAAAGGAATCTCATAGATTCCTAGGTGCCATTTTTATGCACCCCCTGGTGCCGGAATGCCCCCTTTGCATACATTATGAATGGCACAGGCATAATGTGGTGTAATGCAAGCATAGTGCAACTTTATATATATGGCGTGGCGTTTTTGGCCTCGTTGGACCACGTTTTGGTGAAAGAAATGATGCAAATGTGGCGCAAGGGGCTCTTAAATATGTGCCATAGATTGTAAAACTATGTGGTATATTATGATCTTCTGTACATTTGTGAGTCAGGCTTTCATCCTATGGATACCACAACCTGCACTCATTTATTTCTGAGGTGACGTATTAGGAAAGAGATGGAACTCATGGTCTCTGGTGATACTTTTGGATCTGTCTATGGGTTGCATCATACTGGACCCTAGCATATTACTACGTTGACTGGACTGACAGCTGTTTTTACTGGAGCTGTGAGCTGATTTAAATCCTGTATGTCTAACAGAGAGAAAGAGGTGAGTTTAGGGAAGATCAGGTGAATGGGTAAAGAAAAGCTGTCTTTTAAACCCTCCGTGGCTTACAGTTTTGTGACCATTGATAACTTTTTTTGCCAGAGCTGTGGGGGTAATCACCAAGGAAATAGACTTGGCTGAGAGATGTCTTTCCTTGGATCTAGGTGGCCCTCTGGGCCATTCTTCAGTGGTAGCTCTCTTTTATATCAAGCTGACCATGGGGAGCCTACGGTTTATATTGTTGTTGATGGAACCCAGCCAATTGGATCTGCCCTGGGCTCCTTCACACATTTGTCACCAAAGAGCTGAAGTCCCATTGCCAAGTGGAAAATAAAATAAAAAAAAACACTAACTTGGGCAGGAAGGGCACGGCCAAAATTACTGACTTTGATTTCTCTATTTTTCTGGGTGATGGTACACAAGAGTTCACTTGTGTAACAACCTCTGCCCCTTTTTGACAACTTGCAGACACACTTAAATCTTGCCTGGTGCCCCTGGTTGACAGGCTTGCCAAAATCAAAGCTGAAGTTGCAAGGACTTCTAGCTTCTGCATTCACCGCTCCAGTCACTTGGGCCTGGGCATTGAGGAGCCTCTTGTTACATCATCATCATTTGACTTTATTTCGGTAAGAAAAACATACCATAAAAGTACAATGCACATAAAATTTTTTTTTAAAAGCAAGAGAACACTAAAGGTAAAAACACAATAAAAAAGTTAAAAAGATTAAGAGAAATTTAAGGTCCAAACCAGATAAGCAACAAGATGGGTGCCTCTTAATAATGGAAAATTCTACTCGACGAAAGACCAGTTCCATAAGTCCATTAATAATCCATAATATAGTGAACCAGTATCTATATGCTACAAGTTAGAGGCTAAAATCATACGTCCAAGTTGAATAAATATACATAAATAAGTCTAAGAATTGGCTAGCCAGTCTTGTTCCTTAAAATTGCTAATCTAAAACACCAGATTGATTCGAGAAATTTTGCCACTGGTAAAACTATCTCGATGGATGGATCAGATTTTAGGATTCTCTCAACGTGAAAACAAGATCTTGCACCTATATGTTTACAAAGCGGGATGATCCAAAGAGCTCTTTGTTTGTGGTATGCATGGCAGTGAAAAAAGACATGTGAAACAGACTCTTCGCTTTTGCAACCCATCGGGCAGAACTTAGATCTATTGATGGAACTAGACCATTTATACGTTAGGGAGCACAGAGGGAGAGACCCTATTCGGAACCTAATAAAAAGAGCGCGTGCAAATGGAGATAACGCTACGTCCATAAAGGGCTCAAATTCATAATGGCATTTGACTGATAAATAATTATCAAACATAGACAGCGGGACAGACTTGACAAATTGGGCAATCTGGACGTTATGCCAAAAAGCACCTCTTGTTACACCCTTGCCAGCCTCCCTTGCACCTGCTGCTAATTAAGCTAGGGGCCCTCTCTCTCAACGACGACTCAAGATGTTTTCAGAGGCTCTTCGGAGAAGGCTGCTATCTCTAGCCCTGAAGGTTGTACTTGTAAAGGACAGGACCATAATTCTCAGTGTGCCAACTTGGACTCCCTTCTTTGCTCCAGTAATGTCTCTTTACATATTAATCTTCCTCCAGAAAGTGGTCTTTTTGTAGCAGCGTTGGTGAATGTCCCTTATGAGGAATTGTGTTCTGTGTCACATGAACAGCTCACAAACAAAGTATGCCATTGGTTAGCTGTGAATTCAAGGTTTCCTCTGTGGGCCTATCAGAACCATTATGATGGTATGACAGGTGGAATGGATAGGACCCACCAATAAGACTGTGTGTGGGGACTGTATTATAATCCAGTTTAGATATTTCTATCTTGTCAAGCATTTTTAAACCATTATCAATGACAACTTTCTACTGTAGAAGGTAGCATTGGAATTTTGCCCTTAGGGTTTTTTTTACAGGCACCTGCAAGCTGATTGTAGCCCATCCTATTCCCCCAACTACATCACAGAGAGTTGGCTTCAAAATTCCATGATTCAATAGATACACACTTTTAGCTGGCCTCAATGGCTTGGAATGACATCACCAGAACCCAGGTGACATCAATCCCCACTGTAGGAGCCCTGTATCCACTCACATTCCATTAAAGCAAGTTCCTCTGGCAATTATTGAGACTCTGGATGCGCCTGGCTTATGTTTGGTGGCCGAGGGGAGTGCTGAGGGAGGTATCCCACCATACGGTTTACCTTTGTTTAGCTTCCCTATTGAGGCTTCTTCTGCTTTTAGGTCTAAATTAAGCGGATGGAATGTGTCTGGACTCATTTCTAAAATGCAGATGTGGATTCGCTCAAATACATAGCATGCCTTGATCTTATCTTGCTTTAGGAATCTTGGTGCCTGAATCACCCAACTTGGAAAGCATTTAAGGGCCTTTTTGTGCCCGCCTGAAGGCCCCAAGGGGGTAGGGCCAGTGGAGGTTTGTTTGCTCTAGACTACAAATTATGCAATTTTGAGATTTATCCAGTTCTCGTCAAATACCCAGGGATACAGATTTTGTGGGAGGTGCTCCCAAGTTCATTTAATGTTTGTTTAGTACATTTTTGTAACTCTGTGGGTCCCAATGACCCCTTGTGCAATTTAGAGGGTTAATTTTCTGTTGTACACTGCTAAAGGGGAAGGATCTCACATGTTTCACATAACTTAAATATACTAATGGGCGAACTTTTATTCCTAAACTGTTTTTACTAAACTGGGCTCCAGTTATACCATTCTTCAGCCCTTCCAGGTGACTCGGGATTCATGTTTCTTGGGGAACATGGATTACAGGGAAAGAAAGATGCTAACATTTTTATTTGACTTTTGACTGCAGAATAGAATGGAATTCAGGGGCAATGTTGCGCCTGACATCCCTACTTTCACCAGGCAGGGCAAGGCTCAATTATTGATTATGCCCTAGTCTCACCCATTATGGGCTCACTTCTGAACTCTATTAAAGTGTTGTCAGTGCCTTTGGTGATCACAATCATATTGAAGTTTTCGTGGGCTTCCCAGAGCCAGTCATCCACCCAGTAAAGGTTTGTCCTGTGGCGGTCTGTCTGCAAGATCAAGGGTTGTGGCTTAGGTGGCAGGGTGTGAATTTTTCTAAATTTCTCACCAGTCTATCCTTAATAATGTAATGCTGGTATACCTGCTGGTGGAAACTCAGTCTAGTGCCACTGTGCTTGAGGCCTTTTCCTCTTTGAATGTCCAAATCAAAGGAAACCTCCTGGGCCAGGTGAAGACATGTTAAAACACAGCACCAGGTTGATTTGATAAAGTGTGCAGGTAAGCTAATAAGCGACTGTGAGAATTGTTACTCTCAGCATTTAAATGATTAAGGACAAGATTCAGGTAGGGCTGTGTCGAGCTGCTTACAGAATAGCTATTAGGAAAATAAAGCAAGCTGTTAAGCAAGAGATGTGGGATGATCTGGTGGAATCTATCCCACTTAAAAACTTAGGAACCTTTTGGTAAATTATTAATCATCCTAAGCTTAGCGAAACTGTGCCAGCAGGGTTTGTGACCAACAAGAGTGCTGACAAATGGATTGCCCACTTTAAGATTATTTGTGGGTCCTGGGACAATAGAACAGTAGGTTGATCTTCATTCTTCCCACTATCTGTAAGGCTTGAATTATGTGAGGTTTGGGAGGTGATCATGGAAAGCCCATCCAAGAAAGCACCAGGGCCTGATGGTTTCCCGATGGACCTATCTAAAGAAAATGTGGAATGTGATCAACAATGTAACCTTTTGTGGTTTCCTTAAGTCACTGCTGCCATGATTATTCCTGTCTACCAAAAAGCCTGTAAAAATGACCCACAAAGCTACAGACCGATTTCTCTCCTGGATTCGATGATCAAGATCATTGAGCATATAGCCCTTCAAAGGATCGAGAACTTTTCTAGACTAACCGGGTAATTTCTTCTGCACAATACAGGTTTAGGGAAGGGCTCGGCACCA
This sequence comes from Pleurodeles waltl, assembly GCF_031143425.1. Taxonomy (NCBI): domain Eukaryota; kingdom Metazoa; phylum Chordata; class Amphibia; order Caudata; family Salamandridae; genus Pleurodeles; species Pleurodeles waltl. The sequence goes on from NC_090439.1 coordinate 405,964,885, forward strand.
TTGAGCAGTGTCTTAATCTCCAACTACTTATTAGTAAATATGCATTTTCTAAATGGGACCTGTTATTTCTATTCTTCATGGACCTAAGTAGTGCATTGTATAGGGGCAATCACAGTAAGCTATGGGATATTCTAGGGTTGGATGTGGATTTGGTTACTTTTTTCCTGGGTGTTACACTGTGGGGTAAGTGCCTCTGTTTGATTTAGGCTGAGAGACGAATGCAATGACACTTTTGAACTACAATGAGGAGTCAGCCAGGGCTGTGTCCTGGACCCTACCTTATTCTTGTTATACATTAACGGACCAAATGCCTCTTTCATTACTTCAGGGATGGACATGCCCATGATAAGTACAATGCCTGTTCTGGCCCTGCTCTATGCAGATGATGCCTGGTTAATGTCTCATACCAAAAAATGTCCGAGGGCCCTGATTTTTAGTGTTGTTACTTTTATGGATGACTTAGATTTTGACACAATACAGCTAAAAGTAACTATATGGTTTGTGGCTCAAAGGAAGCCTTATTTTGGGTTAAAGGTAGGCGTAGTGAACATGCTACTGAATTCCATACCTGGGGATCATGTTTGAAATTCTGATGTTCTCCCTGCATAGCCAACCAGTGTTTATACTATAGTCACTGTTAGACCTGGCATCCTTAAGGTGTTCTTACCCCAGACTTTTTGCTTTTCACCTCCTGTTTTTAGAGGTATCTTTGTGTTGGCAAAGGAGGACTTTACCACTAATCAGTGCTAACGTACATGTGCTTCTCCCCTAAACATCATAATATTGGTGTATCCATAATTGGCATATTTTATTTACAAGTAAGCCCCTTGTGAAGTGGTATACTGTATACCCAGGGCCTGTAAATAAAAGGATACTAATGTGCCTGCAGCACTGATTGTGCCACCCACTTAAGCAGCCCTGTAAACATGTCTCAGGTGGCCTGCAAATGCAGAGCTTGTGTGTGCAGTTTATGTGCAGTTTCACTGCCACTTTCGACCTGGCATTTAAAACCTCTTTCCAGGCCCTAAACTCCCCTTTTCTTACATAAAAGACACTCCTAAGAAGGTCCCTAAGTAGCCCATTGGGGACGGTGCCGTGCAAGTAAAAGTCATGATATGTACTTTTAAGTTTTACATGTTTTGATAATGAAAAACTCCACAAAGTCATTTTTTATTACTTTGAGCCCTGCTCCTCGCATAGGTCAGCACTGCAAATTCCTTCATCTACTTTAAAGCTGTAATTCCTAATAAGAAAGAAGTGGCTGATTCATGTATGATGTCATTGGAATAGTAATGATAATCCCTCTTTACTAGTAAAATCCAATTTATTATTACTGTTTTAGAAATACCACTTTTAGAAAGTGGGGATTTCTCTGCCCTCACTGTCCGGTGTGCCTGACAGCCTGTCTCTAATGCATGTCTGGCCTGGGCTGGGAACTTAGGAAGAGTTCTGTTGGAGTAAAGATTCCAGTGCTGTAAGGATTACCACTCTGCCTGTACTGATTGTTCCAAGGAACTGCTTCTCTGCATTGCTGAGCTGCCCTGCTGCATGCTGATCTCTGCCCTGCTGTGGACAAGGACTGAACCCATCCTGCTGAACCAGTGGGTCTCTAAGGGCATGCTGGCTTGTCCCATCCTCTGCAATCTCAAGGACATCAACAACAGCTTGCTTCTCTCCTGGGGCTGCTAGAATCTGCCATCTGTGAGTCCTACCTCCGCCTGAGGTGCCCTTCTCCAGTCCAGGGCCTCAAAAGTTGGTTTTGCAGCTAAACTCTTCAAAAAGTGCTGCACTGTATCTCTGCCGGTGGTGCAGCAGAACCCAATTACAGCTGACTCACAGGCTGTGCAGCGTACTGATGATGCTCGGCACAGCTTAACAGTGATGCACGGCATTCACTTTCCCAGAGCCTGCCAATGACGCAGTGTCCTGAGTGTGGTATTAAAAGCGATGTATCATGCCTTTGACTATGCTTCACTCCTCCAAAGTTAAGTTTTCAGCAAACACTGCATAATTCCTGTAGCTCGCTAGCCAACCATTGCGGTTAGCCTGGATTTTGACTTTGCACTGGTCCCTCATGACCTAAAGTAACCTTTTGACTGCTAGTGACTTCTAAGCACTATTTTACATTTAATTATTAAAAATTCATATCTCAAGTTCTACTCATTGGTTATTTGTCATTTTGATCTTGTTTGACTCAGATAAATATTCTGAACATACAAAAAGGTGTATACTGTTCCAAACGAAAAAATAATAACTAGGGGAACATTAAAGTTCAGGAGCAAGAGCCCTCACACATCCAGGAGGATGTCATGCTTCATCATTGGGTAGCTCCTCGTCAGACCGGCACTGCAATGTCTGACGGGCTCCCCGTAAGGGGGCTCTTTGCCGGAGATCTTTTTAGGTAGCAGCCGTGGTAGCGGACACTACAAGACCTAATGTTGCAGTCAGGCGCTATTCCTGGCAGGAGAGTGAATGATAAAATTGGTTCCCAGTCCTAATAAAGCGAGTAATTTAATTTAATAAAAAGCTTTGTGCCCACTGTGCTTCATCCTGCCAAGGTGGGGGTGAGTAGATGCCTCCTTCCACTGGTTCTGAGGGGGGCTTTGTGCCCAGTGTGCTTCATCCTGCCAAGCAGGGGGTAAGTGGATGCCTTCTTCCACTGGTTCTGGAGGGGGCTCTGGGCCCACTGTGCTTTATCCTGCTAAGGAGGGGGTGAGTGGATGCCTTCTTCCACTGGTTCTGGAGTGGGCTTTGTGACCAGTGTGCTTCATCCTGCCAAGGAGGGGCTGAGTGGATGCCTTCTTACACTGGTTCTGGTTGGGGCTTTGTGCCCAGTGTACTTCATCCTGCCAAGGAGGGGGAGAGTGGATGCCTTCTTCCACTGGTTCTGGGGGTGGCTTTGTGCCCAGTGTGCTTCATCCGGCCAAGGAGGGGGTGAGTGGAGCCCTTCTTCCACTGGTTCTGGAGCGGGCATTGTGCCCACTGTGCTTCATCCTGGATGGGGCAAGGTCACAGTCTCTCATCTGGATGGCACACCGACAGGTGTTGCAGGGGCCAGGATGCACTGCAGGCCATGTA